>NW_026652281.1:99877794-99972367 GCF_009828535.3 Hylobates moloch
TCTCCTTCCTTCCTTCCCTTCTTCCTTCCTTCCCTCCCACCTCCTTCTCCTTCCTTCCTTCCCTTCTTCCTTCCGCCCTTCCTTCCCTCCCTCCTCCTTCTCCTTCCTTCCCTTCTTTCTTTCTTCCTCCCCTCCTTCCTTCCTTCCCTCCTTCCTTCCCTCCCTCCCTCTCCTTCCTTCCTCTCTCTTTCTTTTCCCTCCTTCCTTCCTTCCTTCTTTCTTTCTTTTTGACAGTCTCATGCTGTCACTCAGAGTGGAGTGCAGTTACCTTAACCTCCTGGGCTCAAGCAACCCTCTCACCTCACCCCCCAAGTAGCTGGGACTTCAGGTGTACACCACCAGGCCCAGCTAATTTTATTTTATTTTGGTAGAGATGGGGTTTCACCATGTTGTCCAGGCTGATAATGAACACCTGGCCTCAAACCATCCTCCCACACTGGCCTCCCAAACTGCTGAGATTACAGGCATGAGCCACCCTACTTGGCCAGATTTCTTATTAACGTATCAAGAAAAAATTATCAGTTACCTCCTTTGTAAAGTTTTCTCTGAAGTTCCCAGGCAAAATGAATAAATGTGTCTTCTATATTTCCATAGAATTTTGCCTGTGATATTACTAAGGAAATTTTATGCTTCATGTTATAATTTTTTTTCTATATTGTAGGCTCCCCTCATCCTATACCTTTAAGAGAATGCCTCTCATAATGCTAATTCTCTTTGAGTTAGAGCAAGGTCTGACACACAAAGGTGCGAAATAAAGGTTTGCTAAATTAATAAAGTATGTATATTGTTTTTACTAACTTTGCTAAATGTTTAGCTGTCTTAATTAAATATGAATGTGGTAACTTGTGCTAAAGGAGAATGTCAAAAGTGACTAATAATAATCATTAATTTATCATAAGAATATATATTCAAATTCGCAAAAAGTTAAAACAAATTCTTATAAAAGGCATGAATGAATTTCAAAATGTGTAAAAAGTCTGAGATTATTGCAGAGTTCTATTATTCATTTTTGATTATCTGGTGAAGGTAGAACTAATGACCCCGAATGTTCTGTCCCACAGTTCAGTGAGAAAGATTCTTTTGGGTGACATACAACATTCTTCATGTCATAATATCACATGTTCTCTGCCACATATGAGAGCCAAAAAAGTTGATCTCATGAAGGTAAAGAGTAGACTGATGGTTACCAGAGGCCAAGAGTAGAGGTAATAGGGGATGAAAACAAGATGGTTATATGTAGAAAACTACAGCCAGATAGAAGGAATAAGTTCTAGTGTTTGATGGTACAACAGACTGACAATAGTTAACAATGATTTAATGTGTATTTTAGGATAGCTAGAAGAGAACATTTGGAATGTTCTCAGCACAAAGAAATAATAAATATTTGAAGTTATTAATATTCTAATGACTGATTTGATTATTATATGCATGTATCAAAATATCACATGTACCTCATAAATATGCACAATTATTATATAGCAATAAAAATAAAATAAAGTTTCGCATACTTAAGAAAAATTATCCAGGTTATGAAAACCAATGTCACTGGAATTTGCCGCTAAGAGAAATTGGACAATTGTTGGAATAATGGAAAAAGTCACTCAGAGGCATGTCTATTTCAGCATATAATAGGCCTGAATAAATTCTCTCCTGCACACACTACTTCTAGATTTTCTTTTACTTTACACCATCTGTTGGTCTGCATCCTGTGTTGCTTTTTGCATCCTTTTGGAAGGCATAAGCAGAACACCTGCCTCACAGATGTTCCAAGGCTCAACCAGACACCCAGATGCAAAACTGATGAAAAGAGAATTGGCCAAATTTGAGGTGAATAAAAAAATATTGAATGCAATTAGCAAATTTTCATGCATACAGAGAATAATCAGGAAAACTTATTAAAGATCTGCAGCTTAATTAATTTTTAGGCTATGTACAATGAACTGTCTCTTTTTTTGTTATATAGAATTAATTTCTTGTTCACCTCACCTGATCCCAAACAGAAAGAAAAAATCTTGGAGCAGAGCTGGTAATGTATTTAAGATGGCAGTGGTGGTCCCTCTGGAGTGGCTGCTGAGAAGACACTGGCTGAAGTGGGGGGTGTGGCCAGAGTTGTGCGCTCCACCTGGCCAGCAGGAGCCCCACACTTCTGGGCACAGCTGCAGCTCCAGACCCAGGTGAGAGGTGACAGCATGCGGGCGGCCCTCACAGGCCTCGCTTGCTCTCGGCCCCTCCTCTGCCTGGGCTCCCACTTTGGCGGCACTTGAGAAGCCCTTCAGCCCGCCGCTGCACTGTGGGAGCCGCTTTCTGGGCGGGCCCAGGCCGGAGCCGGCCCCCTCAGCTTGCAGGGAGGTGTGGAGGGAGAGGCGCGAGCGGCAACCGAGGCTGCGCGCCGCGCTTGCGGACCAGCTGGAGTTCCGGGTGGGCGTGGCTTTGGCGGGCCCGCACTCGGAGCGGCCGACTGTCCCTGCCGGCCTGGGCAATGAGGAGCTTAGCTCCCGGGCCAGCGGCTGTGGAGGGTGTACTGGGTCCCCCAGCAGTGCCGGCCCACCGGCGCTGCGCTGGATTTCTCGCCGGGCCTTAGCTGCCTTCTCGCGGGCAGGGTTCGGGACCTGCAGCCCGCCATGCCTGAGCCTCCCCACCCCTCCGTGGGCTCCTGTGCGGTCCGAGCCACCCCGACGAGCGCCGCCCCCTGCTTCACGGCGGCGCCCAGTCCCATCGACCACCGAAGGGCTGAGGAGTGTGGGCACAAGGCGCGGGACTGGCAGGCAGCCCCACCTGCAGCCCCAGTGTGAGATCCACGGGGTGAAGCCAGCTGGGCTCCTGAGTCTAGTGGGAACTTGGAGAACCTTTATGTCTAGGTAAGAGATTGTAAATACACCAACCAGCACTGTCTCTAGCTCAAGGTTTGTAAACACACCAATCAGCACCCTGTGTCTAGCTCAGGGTTTGTGAAGGCACCAATAGACACTCTATATCTAGCTACTCTGGTGGGGACTTGGAGAACTTTCATGTCTAGCTAGGGGATTGTAAACACACCAGTCAGCACCCTGTGTCTAGCTCAGGGTTTGTGAATGCACCAGTCGACACTCTGTATCTAGCTACTCTGGTGGGGACTTGGAGAACCTTTGTGTCTAGCTCAGGGATTGTAAACGCACCAATCAGAGCCATGTCAAAACAGACCACTTGGCTCTCTGTAAAATGGACCAATCAGCAGGATGTGAGTGGGGCCAGATAAGAGAATAAAAGCAGGCTGCCTGAGCCAACAGTGGCAACCTGCTCGGTCCGCTTCCACACTGTGGGAGGTTTGTTCTTTCGCTCTTTGCAATAAACCTTGCTGCTGCTCACTCTTTGGGTCCACACTGCCTTTATGAGACCGCGAAGGTCTGCAGCTTCACTCCTAAAGCCAACAAGACCACGAACCCACTGGGAGGAACGAAGAACTCCAGACGTGCCACCTTAAGAGCTCTAACACTCACCGGGAAGGTCTGCAGCTTCACTTCTGAGCCAGCGAGACCATGTACCCACCAGAAGGCTGAACACCCGAACATCAGAAGAACTCCGGACACGCTGCCTTTAGGAACTGTAACACTCACCGCGAGGGTCCACAGCTTCATTCTTGAAGTCAGTGAGACCAAGAACCCACCAATTCCAGACACACAGGCATGCCTGTGCTCTTGGAGGCCCAGGAAGCCCCTTGACCCTGCAGGCTTGAAAGTGCTTCCTCCCACTGCCTGGCCTCTCCCCATTCCTTGTGCCCACTCCAGGGGAGAGCAAAGCTGTGGCTGGGCCTAGGCACTGTCACAATCTGTGTGTGCACACTCAGGGCAGTGCCGACACATCAGGCCCCTGTTGCCTTGGCTCCCTCAGGACTTTGGGCGCTGATGAGCATGGGAGAGAGGCTGAGCATGGGCTTCAAGGCAGCTCTGCTAGGGTCTGCAGGTGTTTCTTGGCATGAATAGCTTGAGTGCCATGGACAACATGTTGATGGCGGTAGGAGGCAGACAGGCTCCTGCGCAGAAAGGGGTGGGTTACTAGAGAAACCCCACTTTCAAGCCAGGGACAACCTGAAGCCTGAAGGCCAAGCTGTCAGTTCGAGGTGGAGTCCACAGCCTGGAGTGAGAATTTATGGTGCTTTATCTGGGCCTTCCCATGGCCGCCCATGGAACAATCAGAATGCACTTCCTCCATTCTGAGCCCATGAAAACCCTCAGACTCAGCCAGACTCACACAGACTTTGGGATGGCCTGCCTGCAGAAAGGAGCTAACCACTGCAGGTCTCTTCTCCAGAGAGAGCTGGACACTTGTCAAGAGGACCTGCCTGCAGAAAGGAGTTCCCTCTTCTGGTCTCCTGAGAACTGTTCTGTTGTTCAATAATGCTCTTCTCAGCTTTGCTCACCCTCCAGTTGTCCACGTACCTGATTCTTCTGGACACAGGACAGGAACTCAAGACCTGCTGAATGGGAGGATTGAAAGAACTGTAACACAAACAGGGCTGAAACATGCCCACTGCTTGCCATGTTTCAGGCAATGAGAAAGAGAGAAGAGCTGTAGCCTTTTGGGCACCCCAGACCTAGGGGTTTCCCAAGCCAGGGCTGTGACTACTCTCTTGGGACCCTGAGTTCCTGGCATCTCCAGGCTTCAGGGTGCCACTTTGTTCCCCTTGTCCAGACATAGGTGCCTGCTGTGGAGGCTGCCGTGCAGTACATCTGGTCCAGCTGCAGCCTCACATGGAGCCGGCACCTGTGTCAGCACCTGGAGCTGCCTGCCCCGCCACAGCAGCTGGCATGCCTGGCTGTATGCAGTGGCTGGACCCTGCACTTGCTTGGCCACACACCGCTCATCTCTTTGTGCCTGGCCCACCCTTGGTGGATGTCGGATCCAGCCTGGTAGCATGAGCCAAGTGCAGCCTGCCAGGCTGAGTGGGCAAAATGAGCTCAACAGGTGCAAGCAATACTCAGGCAGAAAGCACCACTGGACACAGAGGTTTCCAGCTGATGAAGTGACACACAAAGGATCCTGTGACATTTATTACTAAATAAATAGTATTGCATAGTTTCTTCATGTGATTGTGTGGTTATGTATCTGTCAGGGAAAAATACATAGCACAGTCTGTGTTATTGATCTTTTATAGACCCTGGTATACATCACTAATCAATGATAGCACTCTGGACAGCCACTACCAGTCAATCAGAATGTGTACATACATAAAAAACTAATTATGTTCATGTAGTTATTTTTACATATACTCCACATATTTCTTTATCTATCTACATCTGTCTATATATCTCAAACAAATTGGGAAAATACAAACATTCATTCTTTTCATCTTCATTGAAATGTGTCTTTTTCCTAGAGGTTTTCTTCGGTGAAACTATAAAGTCCCACTCCCCAGGAATTATCAAATATGTTACCATCACCTATTCACATGTCATTTATCACAATTTGAAATTATGATTTGAATTATTGTGGTTATGTTTATTTCCTTGCTTTATTTTTTTTGATATCTCAAATGAAAATGTAAGCTCTAAGAAAGTCAGAAGTTATCTACCTGGAACTTTTCTATATTCCCAATATAGACAAAAGTGCTTACTAACTAGTGGCCACTCAATAAATGTTTGTTCAATGTAAGCTGTAAAGTTTATAAGAAAAGGCCCAAGAGCAAGAACAAAAATGTGAAGTGTCTGATTTCTACACATTAGCTCTTTTTATCTGGAGAAAATTCTGTCCAAAATAAATATAATGTGAACCACATATGCACGTTTTAAATTTCTAGCAGACTCATCAAAAAATTGAAAAGAAACAGGTAAAAGTGATTTTAAGAGTATATCTAGTCTAATACAATATATTCAAAGTAGCATCATTTCATTATGGTATTGATAATAAAATAATAAGATATTTTCTTTTTTTTTGTACCAAGTTACTGAAATCTGTGTGTATTTTATACTCATAGCTCATTTCAATGTGAACTAGGCACATTTCAAATGCTTTATAGCCATAGATGGCTAGTGGCTGCTGCATTGGACATTGTGGATAGAGAATATAGTTTGTGTGGGAGTTTCATGAAAAATAAGCCCAACTGGTAGGGCTATAATTCGGTAAGCATGGCAAGGTGAGATCTGTGGAACAAATTAACAAAAGGAAGGAGATGATTAGCATTGGGTTCAAGGAAAAGTAACATAACGTATGTTGAAGTTAGAAGATGGCAAGAAAAATTTGGAACTTGATTGTCATGAAACAAGAAAGAAATAGATATTTGAATTTAAGCAGTGACATAGACTGGGAAAGGTGGGGTAGATAAATCAGATTCAGTAAATATTCTCAAGTAGACATTTATTCAATGCAACTTCACAAAAACCATCCTATTTTACACCAATAAATATTTCCAGGTTTCATTTAGAGTGATTTGCTGTGATAATAACAGTTAAGAATTATGAATCTTTTCACTCATAAAAGAAGTCTTTTTACACCTTTACATTACACTCGGCTGACAGCAAACCTGTCAAAAAGCAAATTGATGGATGAAATATGAACATAACATTTAAAAATACTGAACCTCTTTATATGAAACTTAGTTGGAGACTTAAAGTAGAAGTGTCTTTTGAGGCTACATCTTTGTGTTCAACAAAAGACAGAAGAGGCTTTGTTTAAGGGTATACTGCCCCATCATTTCTGCTCACACAGAGGCAACAATCCTTAAAGCCTAACTCAGACCTTTCTTCATCCATGAATACATAAGATTTTTGTGGGCCTATAACGTACCAGACATAATGTTAGTTCCCATAAGTGAAATATCTCACTTGACATATGATCTCACGGAGATCCCAACCACTCTCCAGCTCATTGCATTCTTCAAAGGATTTCGGGGTGTTTACTGTCTTCTTTCAATCTATTCTTTTTTGCTAAAACAAAATACATTAGTCCATGTTTGCCAAAGGATTAAAAGATACCAGTGTACATGTAAAATACTTAAATATATACTATCTTATTTGTTGTTGTTGTTTGTTTGTTTCATTCGAGACAGGGTCTTGCTCTGTCACTCAGACTGGAGTGCAGTGGTACAATCTTGGCTCACTGCAGCCTCTATCTCTTGGGTTCAAGTGATTCTTGTGCTTCAGCCTCCTGAGTAGCTGAGATACAGGCATGCACCAACATGCCCAATTAATTTTTTTATTTTTAGTAGAGATGGGATTTCACCATGTTGGCCAGGATGGTCTTGAACTCCTGACCTCAAGTGATCTTCCCGCGTTGGCCTCCCAAAGTGCTGGAATTGCAGGCGTGATCTACTGTGCCTGGCTGTTTAACAACTGTATGATGTAAGCACTATTATTATCCAAATTTTCCAAAGAGGAAACTGAGGCTTAGAGATGTTAGGAAGCTTTTCAAAGTCAGAAATAAAGTGGAGAATAGATAGGAACACCATTGATCTAAAAATTTTAAACAATCATATCAAATATCATTTATCTCAAAAACATTTATTCTCTTAATAACCTAACCTAAGGGCAACAGCAATGAGAGTTGCAAAAAGGAGACTGTCCGTATGTTAGAGGCTACTGAAAAATTAAATAAAATGAGAATTGAGATCATTTGTTTCAGTTGCATTTCCGGGAGAGGTCAACTTTGGTAACTTCTGAGGCAATATTTCAGATGAGGAATGGGGAAGAGAATGGGCAGTCATTGCTGTGGAGATTGTGATTGAGTAAGGAGTCCTATAGTAATGCATCCTCCATGGGAAATCCTAAAACCTCTTCCTCCACCTCCTTTCAGTTCCGTAATTTGACTTCCCTGGGAAGTCACTGAAGGAGATGTGAGTAATGTAATTGTTATAATTACTATCCAATTTGAGCCTGATCTACTAGACAGTTGTAGACCCTCAGAGTTAACAGTGACTTTATAAGTATGTAATTCAGCATCCTGTCATAAACCTTTAATTTTCTCTGGTATCTTGGGACAAAGCACACAGTTTGATGACCTGAGTTTAATTGTTAGTCCCTTTAGTTTATTTTAATTGTTAAATGAATGCAAAAATATAATTCTTAAAATGAATGCAATATAACTGTTAGGGCTGCTCTGAAATTAGAGTAGACATGATACATACATATATTTATAAAGAGAAAGAGTTATATGTTTTATTTTTCATGTAATATGCAGTGACTTGCCAATATGGTGCATTATTTTTTTTTCTTCTTCTCCCTAAGGAGTCCTAATAATGGTCTATGTACTCATAAAACAACTCTTTGGTTTTCAGACATCATGGTTATTAACTCTCAGACTTGCTAAAAATAGTTTGAAATTCTTACAAGAAAGAGCTACTCAAAAATTTCTCTCCACTGATATGTTTCTTCTGTGAAAAAGAGAGACTCTCAAATCTTACAGCACCACTGAAGTGTTAAAAGTATAATTTCTCATGTCCTTAATTCACCCCCAACTCAAAGTGTGTTTTCTCTCTCAAACCATTCAGAGTAATTTCTGTTACCAATTCAGCAGATGCTCTCAATTTCAGATTCATTTTTTCCATCTAATTGTTTCTCTTTTTGTTTAACAGCTTTATTGATGTATAATTGATACATAAAGAATGAAACATATTTAATATGTACAGTTTGATGAGTTTGGACATAGGCAAGCACCTATGATGCCATTACCACAATCAAGGCAATAGATATACTTCCCAAAGTTTTCTCATGTTTTTGTGTATGTGGTGTGTGTGTGTGTGTGTGTGTGTGTGTGTGTGTGTGTGTAGTTGGAGTACCTAACGTGAGACTTGCCCTTTTAACCATTTCTTATTGGCCATTTGCTTTCAGTTTGTCCATGTATTGATTGGTAATTGAGCAGGCCCATTCTTAATAAGTTGGAGCCATCGTCTCCCTCACTGAAGGCACTGGGCTTCAATTAAAACAAAGAAAATGCAATGCAGTATGTAAGGGGCAGTCAAAAAATGTGTTGTCCAGGCTAACAAGCAATTTTTATTACTGAAGTTGCAATGGTCTGAATTCATATGTTGAAATCCTAACCCTGAGATAACTGTATTAGAAAATAGAACCTTTAGTAGGTGAGTAGGTCTTGAGAGCAAAGCCTTCATGAATGAGATTAGTGCCCTTATAAAAGGGTCCCTAGAGAGTTCTCTTCCCACTTCCACAATGTGAAGACACAGTGAAAATGTATACATCTATGAACCAGGAGAGACACTCTCATCAGACACAGAATTGGCTGGTGCCTTGATGTTTGACTCCCCAGTTTCCAGAGCTATGAGAAATAAATTTTCCTTGTTTATAAGACACTACTGTATTTTTTTGTTATAATAACTTGAACAAACTAATATAGAAATTTGGCACTGAGAAGTGGGGATGCTGCCATGATAAATGCCTAAAAAGGTGGAAGCAGCTTTGTAACCAGGGAATGGGCAGAGACTGGAAGAGTTTTGAGGTACATGCTGGAAAAAGCCTACACTGCCATAAATGGACCTGTAAGAGTGCTTTTGGTGACAGACCAGAAAGAAAAGGGGATAACTGAAGACAGAGCCTCAGTCTTCTTAGAGAATATCTAAATAATCCTGAACAGAATGTTGGTAGAAATATGGATGGCTAAAGCCAATCGGATGAAGTCTCAGACAGAAATAAAGAACATGTTATTGGACAATGGAAGAAACACAATTCTTGTTATAAACTGGCAAAAATATGGCTGAATTGTGCTTGTCTTCTGGTGTTTAGTGGAAGGTAGAACTTGTAACCAACAAAATTGGGTATTTGATTGAGTCAGTTTCTAAGCAAAGTGTTGAAGGAGTGGCCTGGTTTTACTTGACTGCTCCTCATAAAATCTGAGAAGAGAGAAATGACTTAAAGACACAATTATTAATTAAAAGGGGCCAGGCATGGTGGCTCACACCTGTACGAATCCCAGCACTCTGGGAGGCCGAGGCAAGTGGATCACCTGAGGTCAGGAGTTCGAGAACAGCCTGGCCAACATGGCGAAACCCAATCTCTACTAAAAAATACAAAAAATAGCTGGGTTAGGTGGCAAACACCTGTAATACCAGCTACTCAGGAGGCTGAGGATGGAGAATTGCTTGAACTCGGGAGGCGGAGATTACAGTGAGCCAAGATCATGCCACTGTGCTCCAGCCTGGGCGAGTGGCAGAACATAAAGATTAAAAGGAGGCAGAATGTAAAGATTTTGAACATTCTTGTCTATCAATGTTGGAAAGAATAAGAGAGCCTCTTAACATTCTGTATTCAGGAGAGAACAAGAAGGATGTGGCCAAACAACCATGTGTTAAGGAGATCAGTCAGCCATCTGAACAGAGGCCAGGAGCTGTTGTACAAGACAATGAAAGAATGACTCCAAAGGTAGATAAAAATAATCCAGGACTGCCCTTCTTATCCCGAGTCCCAGTGAGCAAGGGGCCACTGCAGAGGGCCTCCATTACGGCAAAGTGTGGAGGAGCCAGGGAGGTAGGGCTGTATGAATGACCCTAGAACAGTAGAGCTACACACATGGGAGTCCAGCTATTGAAAAGAGCTGGTTCAAAACCCAGGCACAAAGCTATAGTTGGTGTGGGACCACCCAAAGAGGCTTCTCAGAGACTTGGGGGCCCAACCTGGCAATACGGGGGGTATAGGACAATTACTCCAATGTGCATAAGGTGAGACCTCTGCCCTAGCGGGCATGGAACATACAGACCCATAAAAGATTATTCTCAAGACGTAGGATCTAATGTAATTTGCCCTGTTGACTTTCCAGCTTCCTTGGGATCTGTTACTCCTTTCTTCTTCCCTATTTCTGTTATTTTGTAATGGGCGTGTCTATTCTGTGCTTTTCCCACCATTGTAGTTTGGAAGTGCATAGTACATTTGATTTCACAGGTGGACAGCTGAAAAGCAGTTTTCCTCAGGATGAATCATACTGTGAGTCTTGCCCATATCTGACTTAGATAATATTCACAGGAGACCTCAGACTTTTGAGACGATGCTAGGATGAATTAAGACTTTGGTATTATTGGATTGAAATGCATGCATTTGCAGTTAAGAAGGATGTGAATTTTGGAGGACCACAGGAAGAATTTGCAACCCCCCCTTCCAAATTTTTATGTTCAAATTCTAACCTCAAGGTAATAATATAAAGAGGTGGTGCCATTAGGAGGTGAGTAGACCATAAAAGTAAAGCCCATATATGAATGATTTCAGTGCCCTTATGAAAGAGGCTGGAGAGAACTCCCTTCCCTCTTTCACCATGTGAGAATATAGTAGAAAGACAGCCATCCATTAACCAGGAAGTGGGCCCTCACCAGACACAGATTCTGCTGGTGCCTTAATCTTGGACTTCCCAGCCTCCAGAACTGTGAGAAATAAATTTCTTTTTTTTTTATAAGCCACCCCATCCAGTTTGTGATGGTTTGTTAGAGCAACCCACATGGACTAAGACAGAGACATACAGACCTTCTGAGTAAGAGCCTGCCCTCTGAATGACATTAGATGTTGATATTTATGCCAAATCTGGATATATCAATGAACTTATGTAAATAATGGAGTATCATCTTTATATCAAGCAGAATATAATTAATTATCTACTCTATATCTAAGTCTTTCATATTCGTTACGTTATTATTCAGGACCTTCCTCATATCACTACCCAGACCCTTGGGGGGCTTTGTATTATTGCCCCATCATTAACTGGTTTACTAAATGTCTCCCAGCTCTAGTTACTTCATGTGCACAAAATACTAACTATGATACCCATTTCTTGAACTTATTGTGAGATTCAAAAGGAATCCACATATAACCTCTTAGGACTGCAATTTGGCATATCATCCTTAATATTATCTGCTATCATTTTCATAGCTTTCTGAGTTAGATAAAAATATATGAGATGCAAAGGTGTAGAAGATATATCATGGCATACAATTTAAGGGATATAGTATAAGAAAGAATAGTCATCCTGAATGTAGCAGATCCTGTTTATGCCAATCCCATGTCACTTAAATTATGCATTCTAACTTTTTTCTGCATGTCTAAATAAAATTGACATTTAGAAAAGCCACAGTGACTTGACACATTGACTTACAACAACTCTAAATAAATTCTGTTATTGGCAGAGGCATTTTGACCATTAGCAATAGTTTGGCCATATAAAAAGGACCTATTTTTAGGAGTAAGGATTTATTTATATGAAGCCATGATAGGAATCAAATAGAAGCTAATATGTGAAGCAAAGGCAGGAAGATTAGCAAATATAGATATCACTCCTCATATTCTCCCATAGCCAAAGCTAATAAATGTGTATCTACATAAATTGATCAGAGCTATTATTACATGCTGGATGGTTATCTTATATGAATTGTGATACTTATGTAATTCAAAAACCCTAATCATAGTTATTAGCAAAACAGTTGCATAAAAATCAATTAGCCTTTGCACTGTAAGACATTACAAACTAGCGCATTATTTCTGCCTCACAATCCATTAATTTCCCAAGCCTATATAAAATATTTTCAGTATACAATGAAAGAAACAATATTCCTTCGGAAAAGTTCTGGAGTTGTCTCTGGGAACTTTCCAAGGTCAGGATTATGAGATAGCAAATTCATGATTCTCTGAATCATTACTCGTGTGTTTTCCTAACTTGAACTTACACAGATTTATGCTCATTTTACCATTAAAATGAAAAAAGACAAGACTATATGTATTGTGATTTATAGGACTTGCATTCTTACCCAGGATGAATACATATCCTTATATTTGAAACCTGAAAAATTAGCAATACTTGTTAAAGTATGGTAAAAAGTACAAAAGATTATTTTTCAAGGTTGTATTTGAGTTGCCCTTCTCTAGCACAAGGGAAATATTTCAATCCAACTTCTGAAGACTCTTTATATTGTCTCTGTGTTTTAAAGTTTTTCTAAAATATCTTTATCAATTCTGCAATGAAACTGTTGAGATATAGAACCTCTCTGTCTCTCCTTCTCCCCCCGTGCTTTCTCTCTCTCTCTCTCTCGTAGACAATGACTATTCTTTCCTGGAGCAGTTTCTATTTGGCAATAAATTCAGAGACATTTCCAAAGTCAAGAAGAATGAGGGGAGCTGGGGATTACAAAGTTATAAAATGCAAGTTGTCTTGTTAAAGCATAAAATGATTGCAGGAAATGTCACTCCAGGGGAACAGTGTCTTGCCACTGATTTTTGCTAATGGAAACATTTGATCGACTCCAAGGAGAATGTTGCTTCATGATTACTAGGGCAGTGCCATTATTCAAAATCTCAGTTTGATTTTAGCACTAAGGATGCAGTTTTAATGCCCAGTGATACTGAGTTCTTTTCAGCAATAAATGACTCTTAAAAGATTCAGGAATATTGGTTAGAAGAAGTCCTACCCTTAAAGTTTAGATGGCAGGATATGAATCTTAAATTTTTTGTGAACTTGAAACAGTGATTTAACTTTTCTGGGCTTGTCAGGATTGTGGAGTTCTCTCCTATTGATCCACCTAGATTTTCTAGTTGCCGTCTGTCCAACAATTATTCATTGTTGGTTTATTGATTAATTCATTCAGCAAATATTTGTGTAGTGCTTTCCATTATATAAATGAATGCACAGCAGCTGTACCAAAGTTTTACTACTGACTTTGAGCTTTAGTTTAACTGATGGATCATAAAATTAGCTTCAACATGCTGTCAATTTAACCCTACAGTAGGTACTCTAGAGCTCAAGTAGAAAGACATCTTGTTCTTTGCCAAGATTATAGACTTACAGTTCATTAGAAGTGAGCCTCCTTCTAATAGTTTATAGTTTTTTTTTCTTTTTAAAAGTATATTTTATGTTACCAATTCTATGGTATTTGTTAGCACTTTAATAAAAACTGTGTCCCATTTTTGATGGAAAGCATCTTACCTTATTTATTTGGCATACTGGTATTCATTAATTTCCCAACATTTCCTCTAATTTACCAGGTAAAAAGTGCTGTGCAAAGTGCTCAGGAGCAGCGTGATATATCTGACATGATCTCTCATTTTCTTTTTTTTTTTTAAGTAAGTACTGAGCACCTACTATGTTTTATTCTGGCCCTTGAGAGACAGGCTATCTGAGATAAAGTCTATATATTTAGAATCTAACAGTATTAAAAGAGGAGCTAAGATGTTAAGGCCAAGTACCATTAATACAAGGAAGAATGTGCTTATATCCGTTTATAATAGGGGAGCACAAGAGTAAAGGAAATTCTTTCAAAATTAGAGAAAAACATTTATTGTAAAATTATTTATGTATTTATTTGACATTCCTCACACATTTCAGTCAAATATAACCAGTCTAAATAATTGAACATTTATGCAACAAAAAACAGACTATTCTGTGTTTCTAAATATGGACCTGTCCTGTAATAGTCTAATAGTAATATATTCTAAACTAAATAACAGTATCCAGTGTCAATTTATAAATCAAATAAATCAGCATATTTACTGTCAGTTTAGAAAAATATATATGTGGCTTTGTTGCTCATTTGCCACAGGAAAACCACCTCAGAATTATTCTATGTTTTTAAATTATATTTTGAGTTATAATAAACTACATAGTGACTTAAAGGAATGGAACAGAGGATGTCTTTGTTTTCATATGCTGGACATTAAAGAAATTTGCAAACATAGCCCCAGTGCATCCCAGATGTATTTGCAGATTTCAGGCTGTTATTCATTTATTTTTAAATGTTGCTTTGAAATCATCGCTAACGTTTTTTGAACACTCATCCTATCCAGAGCTCTCTTTAAGTGTTTCCTAGATTCCATCTCATTTAATCCTGACAATCATTGCAGGAGGCTTTTTTTTTTTCAGATGAGAAATCTGAGTTATGAGAGGGTTGAGCAACCTCCGTAAACCAGAGTTTTGCTAAATTTCACAGTCTGAGACATTTCTTCCCTGGCAGATAAGTCACAAGATAATAAGTTGTGGAGGAATTACAAGTCTAACTTTTTAACCAACTGAAGCTGTTGTACATGTGAAAATTGAACCAACTACTTTGTAGCCAGATCAGCATATTTCACAGTCACCTCTTTTTTGCTTTCTCTGCAGAATTCCACACATGGTTCTGCTTAATGTTAAGCTACGCATGGAAACCTGGTTTAATTGTAACTGAAGTGGCACTTTTTCCCCATTACTGCTACTACAGGAAGAAGTGACTTTATGTTAACTGAAGTGCGCAACTTATATTAGTGTATTATACCTGAATGTTACAAAGTTCTTAATAAATTGACAGTGTAAGTCTTGTTATTTGACTTATACTGGAATAGTGTAGGAGGTGGATTGTACTAAAATCGAGCAAGTGAAAAAATGAGATTCAAAAAAAAAATGCCCCAACAGCCAATTTCTCTTTAATTGAACTATATCATGTAATATTATTTATTTCATTGCATCATTCTAATTAAAATCAAAAGTGCTATTACTACCACATGTAGTCCATTCAGGTAAGTTTTTATAATATAGTTTGCATGTCGTCATATTTAATATTTCTTAGAAGTATGCTTGGTAGAAAAATGGCCACATACGTGGAAATAATTTTATTTGTCTTTGTTCAAATTTGCTGTCACATAATTTTACATCAGCAGTTAATACTGTTCTAAGCTTGGGAGAAGGCATTAAAACCATCATTTGGAATCTTAATTGAGGATCTGGGTACTAAAAACACATTTGGGTAGGTGTAATCTATTTAAGAAAACAAAAATCACGTATTCCTCTGAAGCTACTTTTTTAAAATGTTGAAAATATTAAGAAGTTGGAGATGATAACTAAGAATATTGCCTGTATGCAAATAACCTTGGCATTATAAAGTGAAACTAAGTGGATCCAAATAATTTAGTGAATATTTGGACCTCCTATACTAATTTTCTACTTTAAAAATGTCCATATTGAAATTATTCAAAGCTGAAAAGAGGACAGTTGCTTGAGCTGAGAAGAGTTATCTATCTATCTAACTAGATGCACATGTAACTGCATATGTGGAAAATTTATTACTAAAAGTATATAGCCAGTTTTATCATCTTTATCATTCTATTATTACACATTGCTAGTTGAGACATTAAAGATGTTTGATAATCATATTCCTCAGTTTTCTTCTTCTTCTTCCTCTTTTTTTTTTTTTTTTTTTGGTGGGGGTGGGAGGGGAGATAGGGTCTCACTCTGTCACCCAGGCTGGAGTGCAGTGGCACAATCATGGCTCACTGCAGCGTGGAACTCCCAGGCTCAAATGATCCTGCATCAGCTTCCTGAGGAGCTGGAACTACAGGCAACTGTCACCACACTCAGCTCATTTTTTTTTTCTGTTATTTGTACAGATGGGGTTTCCATGTGTTGCCCAAGCTGGACTCAAATTCCTGGGCTCAAGTGATCCTCCCTGCTCGGCCTCCCAAAGTGCTGGGATTACAGGCATGAGCCATTATGCCCAGCTATATTCTTCAGTTTTTACCAGGGAAAAGGTTATGTTGTTTCAGAAAACAAAATCATCCATAGAATAAATAGGAAGCAAAATAATTTGTCAGATACTAAACTAAATTCCCCTAATCAAAGGTGAGACCCTCTGTCCCTAACTCCCTGGATTTAGGGAAGGAAAAAAGGGATTGTAAACTTTGAGTAGATACCAAGATCAAGAGCATGGGAGTATATATTATATTGCTGAATCCTGTATGCTGGAGGATGCTGCCTCCTCTTGGAGAGTTCTTCCCATGCAGAACCATATATTCGACTTGTCTTCTCCTACATCATTCCAGTCTCTGAGATATTTGCCTGAGAACTAACCTCACTTAATTTATGCAGTCTTATCATTTTATCTTCCATGTTCAGTTTTGGCTTTTTGTTAGCTCTGGCTACCACTGATTTGATTGGCAGATGAGAATGTACTGATTATCTGCACAGATGATTGCTTTAGGAATCCAGCAGATGAAGAAGATTTATATCGATGATTGATTATTGGCAATGGTCATTTGGTGCTGGCAGCCAATTGAGCTATAGGTTTTTCATTTCCCTCTTGTAATGTGTGTATATCAGTGTATAAACACATAGATGCAGCATTCAAACTAACATAATCTGTGATAAATATCTCCTTCCAGTATTCAGGAAATATTTTTGAGAGTGGGACATGGATGTAATAGGATGAGTTAACCATGCTCCGTAGTTCTCAGCACACTCTTGTCAGTAGCCTGTGTGAGACTTCCTCTCCTGCCTGACTGATTTCCTTTTCTCCTCCTTTTTCACACACATCCTTCTCATCCTGTCATGAACAATGTTTCTAAAATATTGGTATATATATTTTTCTTGTTATGTATAATTGCTAAACTTTTTGTTTGTGTACATGCATTTTTTATTCACATAAGTTGTATTATACAATAGATCTTACTTGAGTTTTAAAATTTTTCTTGCACTATGGCTTTAAGATCTATTCATGTTATGATGTGAACCTCTAGCATATTTCTCCCAGCAAATTTTTTAATGATAACCATCCAAGTCGTTATTAATCCTGTTGTGCATCAAAATATCTTATGGAAATTTTTGCTTATTTGTTTTTGTTTTGTTGTAAGACATATATACTAGATGCCACTCCCAGAAAACTCTCATTTGGAGATCTAGAGTACCAGCAAGTTTTAAACCTTTGTAATATTGGGGTTCAGTCAAGATTGAGAATCAAAAGTAGGTTCCAGCTCTACGCAATTCCTTATATTTCAACTCATGCCCTTTATGTTATAAATCTCAACAATTCAATTAAACCTGTTGCTTGAAGAGTATCAGTGTCCAATTAATGCTGATGTTTTAAAATAATAGGTTCGCTGGAAACTTCTGCAGGATCTGATATTAATTTGTGACTCCTCCCACTTAAAAGGTTATCTTAGTTTGCCTCTTTGCTTTCCCCAGTGTCTGAAATATAGACTTGGGTACAAGCAGTGATTTTTGTTGTTGTCATCTTTTGTTTTTAAAATTTTATCTTAGGCTGGCTGGGCGTGGTTGCTCACACCTGCAATCCCAGCATTTTGGGAGGCCGAGGTGGGCAGATAACTTGAGGTCAGTATTTCAAGGCCAGCCTGGCCAACATGGTGAAACTCCATCTCTACTAAAAATACAAAAATTAGCTGGGTGTAGTGGCAGGCGCCTGTAATCCCAGCTACTTGGGAGACTGAGGAAGCTACTCGGGAGGCTGAGGTTACAGTGAGCCAAGATCGCACCACTGCACTCCAGCCTGGGAGACAGAGGGAGACTATGTCTCAAAAACAAAATCAAAAAAACAACTAAAGAAATAGAGTGAAGAAACAGAAGGTGATCAATGGAAGCAAGAAAGCCAGTGAAGTTTACATTATTGAAGTATATACCATCATGGACAACTGTGACTCTATCCTGTTTTTGACCTATGGAACCATGGAAAGTGTTCCACAAAAATGTTCTAGAAAATGATCAGAATGTGGGCATTTATCCAGTAAGTTCTGCAGCTCTTTGGTTGAGGATTTACCCTCTACCCTACCCCAGGTGTTAAGTGAGCTCCCCTTCCCCTGTACTGTCAGGCTGTGCCTATGCGACCAGATGAGCAGTCACTCAACATTGGAGAAAGCTTAAAGGCTGCCACAGGGTTCCTTGAGATGGGATTCTGGAAGTTTGCAAAGTGCTGTCCCCCACTGCTATGCTGAAACTAGCGGGGCCAAGGGAATGTATTGTGGACCTCAAGTAGTGTCTGCTTCCAATGACTTTCTCTTACTATCCTATTCTTCTTTGTTCTTTTTTTTCTTCCTGCCTGAAAATAAAAATATGTTCACATACCGTGTAAAAATCTAACACTAGGCAAGACAAGATCCTTTCCCATTCATAACCACTTGATTTAATGGGAAAGGCAGATCATTCAATCCAAAATGGTAGGGGAAGAGATATGCAAATGGAACAACTGAGACTGTTTTTGCAAAATCATCTTAGGAAAGTCAGAGAAGGCTAAGTGGGAAGGGCTAATCCCTGAGATGCATCTTAAGTAATGTTTACAAGAAAGCCCATGACAGAAAACAACCTGTTTCATTATCATGCACTCCGATTATTTCCCTTCCATCTGCTTGCAGAAATAAATTATTCTGTTCTTGGCCTTCTCTCTTTACACATACCTTATTGTCGTTATGTATAATTTACCTTCTTTATTTGAGTGATTATTTGATTAATGTTGGGCTCCACAATTGACCAGAGGCCATTAGAACAGAAATATCTGTTTCCATTTATCTTCCTTGAATCCCAAGTCCGAACACAGTGCCTGACATACAGATAAATAAACAAACAGATGAAATGATAGAGTCCCAATATTGATATTTAAGAGTCCAATGCTTTAGCAATCCCTTTAATATAAACTTAATGTATGACTTTAGGAAGGTCATTTTTCTTTCATGGGCCTCAGTCTTCACAGTTGGTTATTGCATTTAGAGTCCTAAAATGGACCTTCTAGTTGAGTCTTTAATGACTCAAAATACCATGAAGATAACTTTGGCATTTTTGTTTTTCAATAAATCAGTAATAGCCACTCTTCGTTGAGGCATTTGCCTTGGAAAAGAATCAACCATCTTTACATAGCCATAGCATTTACTTCCTCAGACTGTGGCTCACATCTACACAGGTCCAAACCCTTACCTCTCTTAACCCTTTACATACAGTGCACTTTTGTATAATCTTATGCTAGAAAGAGAAGTGTTTATTATTTGAATATCAAACAACATAGACATGATCATGCTTCCATTTGGAAAATCTTCTTGGTTCTATTGTCTGAAATATCCACCAAGTAGATCTGTAACCAGGGAATATTTAAAGCTACTATATATTTTGTTCTTTATTTTTAAAAAGAGCATTTTTTAATAAAGTATGTAGAATTGCTATGTTAATATAAATCAGGTAATGACAGAATTTATTTGTAGTGTCAGGTCAGCCCCCATTATCTGAAAAATCCATGGAGTCTCAGATGTGTCACTAAGTCATATAGTCTTTGGAGAGTTGGGGCAAAAACAGAGATTTGGTAAATTCACTGTGAAACATGTTTACCATAGACAATCATGGCATGTTTCTAAAAGCAGAATAAATCCTCACTGTTAGAAAGTCACAAGATGATGGCCCAAATAGTCTTATTTCATGCATCCAGGCCTCTTGTTACCCTCTTGTGTACCCAGTTACAAAGTCAGGAGAGAGGTTACACATTCACAATGGATGTGCCTCCTCATATATAGAAGGATACACACGACCCTACTGGGTATGCATCCACAACTGCAGAGAAGAGAATACACTCTGAGAAAAACTATCTAGTGAGCTAAACATTTCCTTCAAACTTTCTGAGTTGTCAGCAGAACACGATGTCCCGTGCTGAAAATTATGTCAGCCTTTCCCCCTAGAAATCACTCCATAAAAATTTAACTCTGTGCCATTTCAAATTCATCTGAGAAAAAGAAAGATAAAGTATCCTTCAATCAAAGAGATTTGTATATTCCAATAAAGCTGCAAGATTTTGTTTTGATAGCAATAATGCAAAAGCCCACAAATTAAATGCTCTTGAGGAATGATTATGGCTACAGGAGTTATTTTGTTTTTATCAGGATCGAATAGCTGTGTAACTTGTCTCTTACAGTTGTACAGATTGCAGTTGTATTGATAAGTGGCTTATGAGAAATGGTGTTGAATGAGGAGGAAAGTATAATTTACTTTTAATTTGATTTCATTTGGTAAACCTGACTTTACAGCTTGCGTTATGCTTATTTATTATTCACCATCCATGATACAAAGTAACCTGCCACCAGGGACATCAATTATGACCCCCCACCTCCCCACCCAGTGAAGATTGCTGTCATCAGAAGTAATGCCATGTCTCTGCCCATGCATCAGTGATGAGACAGTGTAAAATTGCCTCTGACCTCGAAAGGAGTTTCTGCTTCTTCTCACTCCCTATTGCCAGAGGGTCCTTTACTTTACTTGGCATTCACTAAAGAGCCACAGAGGCAGAATAGACTGATCAAGCAATCTGGAGGCCAGTCAAGATAAATTAGATGCTTAATTTATATGCCAGGCTTTGCAGACAGACTAATTACACAAAGACAGTTTGATAAAGTAATATAAGACTCTGCACATATTAGCTAGAGCCTGCTTCTGTGAAATTATTGCTGATATATGTGCTATGGGCTTTGAGATTTCATATGCGCAATTGTTCAGCGGGCACTATGAAACACATTCTATAAAGGTATTAAAACTGGGTGCTATCTGCCAATCTTTTCTAATTTTATGCTGCCACTAAGAGACTATTCTTCCTTGGCTTTGTGATTTTATAGCAGTCATTGAGATGAATGTGGAACAGTTAAACAGGAAATTTGAAGATATGATGGCCAAGAAAGACACTGGAAATGAAGCACAGACAATTTTCATGGACCAGTCACTAAAATATTGGTGAAAATGGGCATTTTGAAGAATCACACTGGATCTAAAGCTCTTGCCTTATCTCTTGAGAATTCAGTCTATCTGAGTGACCAGAGACACAGAATACAAGATAGGAGCTGAAACACAGCGAAAGAACAAGAGAAACCTTTGACTGTTAATGTTATATTGCAAGATCACAGGATCAAGGACAGACTTTATATTCCAGAACTTTGTGTTTGTGGACAGTGGCTAATAGGGGGAGCCAATAGCTCATGTTCTTGGAATAGCTTTAAACACTATAATTGAAATGTAAGCTTCACCTAATTGCACAAGAGAGGCCAAGAATTGACTGCATTTAGTATAAATACTAATGGAAAGAAAAGGACATTTTAAAGTGAAGGATGTGAGAGATGAGATAATTGGGAGAAGAAAAGAGTTTTAGGTAATTGAATGAGAAGTTTGAGGATATTAGTAGAGCCAGAAGAGAAACAGCTCTCACAATTACACGAAGGTAAAATTTTTTAGAAGTTCCCAGATATGAGAAGATAGCATCAGAATCACACACACACACACACGCGCACGCGCGCGCGCACACACACACACACACACAAGAAAAGTATTCATTTATTCCCAGAGAAGGATATTTAAAGCAAATACACATGTAAAATAAACAAAAAATGTATCCAAAAAGTCACTGTGGCAACGTACTAGGACACAGAATTTCTAGATGGTATAAGCACTGCCTATAGCAAAGTCAGACCTGAATAAATTTCCTCTGATTGTTCTACGTGTTACGCTTCCAGTATAGTGGCTGCTCCCAGGTGAATGATGGTGCAGAGGTCATGGATATCTGGGCCATCGTATACATTCATTCCTTTTCCTAGTTAGTTTTTAAGAGACACTTTCATCCCTACCTGAGCTTTGGTTCGGAAACCTCATAGGGTCGGAACCTTGTTTTCTGACTTTGAGTTAAGGGCTACCTTGGGGCTTCATAGAAGTTTTGACATTAAAAGGCCTCAATGTAGCTTCTCTAGAATTTCCAAAGAAAGTTTCAATTAATGATTTATAATTTCTCAAGAGAATGTGTTAAGTTCCTGGACATCTAAAATCAGCTTCAAAAAAATTCATGCTCAACCCATGATTTAGCCTTTCCATAGTGTTAGAGTACCTAATATCTCCTCTTTGATCTGTAGAATGATCAAGAAAATAATTGTGGCTACAGACAAGTGCCTTTACATCCCTAAACTCCATGATACTTGGTTTGCCAACAGTTTCCTTGGCAACATGCTTTAGTTATGTGTTACGCTCTCTAATTCCTCCTCTGACTCAATTTATATCAGCATGAACTTGCTTTAACAACAACAACAACAGCAACAACACCACCACCACAATCCTATATTGAAATTCTTTACTGAATCATAAACTGCTGATTACAAGTGCATGCTGGGAGGCAACAAAGCATCCTCCATAAGTATAAAAAGTCTGTAAGTTCTGAAGGTAGACTTCCTAGGTTCTGTATTTTGTCGGAATGTAATCTTAGACATGTTATTTTTAAACCTTCAGATTATAATTTTTGTCAGTTTATTTAATAATATAGCAATAATAATGCCTATGTCACTGGATTGCAAAGGGAATTAAATAGCATAATGTGTGCAAAAAGCTTAGCGGCATGCTTGGCACACAATTGGCATTTAACAAAATTTCAGCTGCTACAGACTTCTCACCAGACTAGAACACTTTTTTTTTTTCCAGAAACACATATGGATAATATTTCAAATGAAATAGAGAGTGAATTCTTTACAATCTCAAAAGTACAGTGCTCTCAGTTACACACAAAAAATGTATACTTCTGTTTAACAGATACACAGATGAAGATGGCATCTATGGAATCTTTTCCTTGCAATTGATGCGTTCTTTAGTCCAGTAATATCATCTCACTTTGTATCCAAGAGATTTTCTCTGTTCATGTAGAATTCAGGTAAGTCCCCTAAACTTCTTGGTTTTCCATCTGTGGAAAAATTGTGGTGGGAATATTTGTACACCAATGCTACTATTTTATGGCTTTCAGTTACCAGACTTATAAAAACCTCAGTTTTATCTAAAAAGTTAACTTTAATATAATGTTTCATCAGTTACTAAAATATCTTCATTCTTGGTTTATTTCCAAGTTTAATTTCTAGCCTAATGACATAGAAATGACTAATTCCTCTGGCACAAGAAAGTAATCAGTAAATTAAATATTCTTATGCCTGTATTCCAAACTTAAAATTGCTTGTTGGAAGTAAGGATTGAATGGAGTACTTGATTACCATCTTGAATAAATTTATTAATTTATTCAAAACTCATTTGAGTGTCTATAATGTGCTAGATACATGCTAACTTCTAAACAAAAAAGTATATATATATGTTTTCATATTTGCTTTATAATTCATAAAGTGCTTTTGAGTGACATTATCTATTTTAACATTTACAATAACCTGATAAGAAAGGTGAATGATCTCCCATTTTAAGATAAAGAGTTTGATTGTGGGAGATGCCAAGTGACTTTTACATCATCCTATAGTTAAGTACTGGACAGCAGGTGGAAACAATCTATTAAAATTATATGTCATTTCCAATCAAACTGTACTCATTCTAAAGTTTTGTACTTGTTTGTTTTACCACATAGTCAGGGAACATCCAGTTCAATACTTGTCTTTATCAAAACTTAATCCTACGATAAATGAAATCTCCTTTCTTAGCCTGGGTCAGTTTTAGGATATACTGCATTTCTGAATGATGAACTAACACAGTGAAAAGCAATACATTATGCAGAGTCAGAGGGCCTGGAAAAATCAGCTGCTGTTGTTTTAGCTAATACATAATGATTTCAAGTTTTCTGACTAATGAAACAGATAATGCCATGTTTCTCTCTGAATGGTACAATTTCAGCTCTCAGGCTGGAACTTTATCAGAAATGCAGATTTAGAAAAACAAAGTGGTCTATGCATCTGCTCAGTAGAATGGGCTATGTGAATGCTTGTGAATCTTTATTTTGGTAAACCTGATGATTTGAAAGCAGAGAGAATGATTAAGTTCCCATGATTAGTAAATAAGGGGTTTGAGACTCAAAGCCATTTCTGTCTGGCTTCTAAACCACAATCCCTGCTCCTGTCTAATGAAGTCTTCTGAGTGTTCATCTTTTCGTTATGGGAATGGGGATGTTCCTTCTTCTCTGTAGCCTCAGTGCCAAGCATATTATGGGTGTTCAGTAAATAGGTGCTGAATTGCCTGTGTGGATGAACTTTTCATCATAGCACCAAATACCTGCCTAAGTACTCCATTTTATGGGGCTGGAGGTTTTAAACTGGCCTAGCCAGGGACAGTTGCCTTGTCATGTTATTGGAATTACTTATTAACGCTGTTTATAACAGCCTCATTCAGAAAGTGATTGTTTCATGTCAGTGAACTCACAGCATCTGATGGTGTCTATTCCATTTTCACAGGTGCACCTGTACCCACATGCACACAAACATGGCAAAATGATGTTGTTATTATCTGTTTTTTTAAAAAAATATTTACCTGTGATTAGCTTGTTATAAGCTAAAATCTGGCCCCTGATATTCCCATTATGTTTTCTGTCCTTTTTAGGGGGACAAACATGTAGTTTAATTGTCTTTATATCCACATGTGTAATCTCAATATTTATATTACAGTCCTTTCCAGCTATTGCCAATTAAATACAAGGCCACCAAGGTTATTTTTCTTCTAAAAATACTTTCCTTCGACCATCATGAGCACAACTAATACCATGACCAAGGACACTTTCTGTAAAATATCTCCATGGAATTTCAATGTCAGTGAAAAAAATATGTAGAAAAGAGAATTACCTTAAAGGCAAGTTAAATATTGAGACAACACATACCTTGGTATGTATAGTAATTGCAAAAAACAATTTGATGAACATTTAAAGTTCAAACTGCCTAGAATTTTTTCCCAGTGAAAAGAATATTGCAATGCATTGTACATAAACAATGTATTGTAATTAAATATTATTCAATATAAAACTGTATATTTTTAAATATATGCTGTTATGCCCAAATATATATATGTTTATGTATATCTAATATATGTATATTAAAATTAATTTAACCCTCTATCTCCCAAAAAGATTTATCACAAAGTACATTTCAAGAGAGCAATGACATGTTTATATTTTGTTCACAGTTATACCTTCAATACCTCAAACATTACCGGCCATACAGTAGGTAATCAATAAATGTTTACTGACTTAATTACCAATGAAACTAATCCTAAGAATTTCTAATGGTAATAGCTTTATGCTAGGCATTAGCTTACCAATGATAATTCGAAGATGAATTTGATCTGTTCACCATCTTTAAGGACCTACTAGTGTGTTGATTTTTATGAAAACATATAGGTTAGGCATCAGTTTCAATTAATCCCATGTCCCAAAGTTGGAAGCTAAGGCTCCGTGAGACTGAGAGTCTCGCTCAAGTTCGACTATCTAACTGTAGCAGAGCCAAGGCTACAACAAATAGTATCTATCAGAAATTTATTTCAGAAATTGTTCTGCGTGCCAACAATTAAACTGCAAATGGTTAGAGTCAGGAAACTAAATGAGTAAACCTGAAGCAGCCCCTTAATGGACTCAGCCTCTGGCATGATTCTCAGTAAAAAAGCTAAAAGATACTTGGGGTGGTCCCAAGGAACTCAAACCTTTAACATGATTCATGAGCATAAGAAGAGCTCTTGGAGAAGGATTTTTCCCAGAGTCCCTAGAATTCCTGAAGCTATGGGTGGGAGACATGAGGGAAGTGCTGGGCCAGGGTTTTTAGCTGTGAAAGGCACTGGTTTTGAAGCCTAAAAGAAGGTCACGTGGTTTTACTAATTTCTAGTGTTTTTTACAAAAATAGTTATTATGAGCATTGCACATTGAGTTGTCACTTTGAACACCTGGCAGTTACAACAGTCTGGCTTTGTGTCCCAAAGGAAAGACATACTGATACACTACCAAAGATTGGAACAAGTAGCACTACATATTTCTTCCATAAGTACATACGTTAATATATGTTAAGTGCCTTACAAATGGACATGTCTTTAAATCATTTATTGCTAATTTTAGGACAATGTTTTCAAGAAACAATCTCAAATAAGGATAGACTTTTTTGAGAAAATGGTATATGTATTTTTTTCAAATAATAGAAGGAAATATTCAACATGGCCTTAGGGTTGTATGATGTGTGTGTGTGTGTGAGTGTGTGTGTGTTTTCATTTTGTGACTACGTAACTACTACCTAAAATAGTTAATAGTTGTAAATACAAAGCATTGCTTTCATAGTGATAATTTACAGTGGAAAATTATTTCACTTGATAAGATTTAACTTTCTCAATGTATTGTTTCTCAAATAGCATATTCCTAGGCTCCAAAAGGACATATTTGTAGCAGTCTGAGAAAATTATATTTGTCCCTTTGGAAAAGAGAGGATTCATTCCTCAAATTTAGGAAATACTGTTTATTATAAAATGTAAAGCCAAGTATATAACATATGCATGTGTTAACACACAAACTTACACAAAATCATAAAAGAAAATAAAAATGTTAAATATTATTTTATTTTCAGAATATTTTTATTTTAATGAATGTGTATTTTCCTTACATCAAAAACAAGCAAAAAAACCAGTAAAAATACCATAAAGCCGTATTAAATTTACCAGTTATTGAATAATGAAGTCCAAGTACATCTTATTTAGTTTTATTCTCTTTTACTTAGAATCACTTTTAACTCAAAATTTTATACATCAGCTCTACAGCTATCAGGCCATTCTGAAGTTTACTAAAATTGGACAGGATCTGTTGAGAACATTTTAGCATTTTTAAAATCTTTAAACATATGTTCAATAAAGTTACAATAATATTGCCTTTCTGATCAATTCTGGATTGTTTTAACCCAGTAAAAGACATTTCCTATAGTTTCAATACAAGTATATTATAAAATATAAATTATTAACTATATTACTATTAAGATTAATAATAATTATAATTATAGCTTGAGTAATGAATGAATCTGATTATCCACAGAGGAAAAGGATAAAAAGACAGAGGTGTTTTTGAATCATTTAATTTGTTAGGGCATTTTACTTGTGAGGTTAGTATTATTACCTCTATTTTTTAATAACAAAGTTAACACAGAGAAGTTAGCAACTTTAATCAAAGCTACTTAAGTTTTATATAGGTGAGAATGCCAGAATTTGAATTTGAACCTTTGGTCTTTACATACACCTTTTCACCATTCCTATGCATTCCTGCCTCTTAAGTCCCCTTAAAGATGAAGCCAAGATTCTTACCTTGTCCCATGCAGCCCTTTATCTCTGCATGTCACATCTCACCCTCCCTTTGCCGTCTGTTCCCCTGAAACCAGCTTCCCTATGGTCAGTCTGGAGACCCAAACTCACCTGGTATTTTTATTTTCTTTCTTCAACTCAATTAAAAAAATGCATTTTTTAAATTTTCTACGTTTTGTTCTTCGGCTTTACTACTATGGACTACACACATCAGAGGCTGAGAAATATGCAGTTAAGATACAGATATTCTTCAGAGTCATTTTCATCATCTGCTATTCTTCAAGTTATCATTTTAAATATGCTCTGAAGATGTTTTTAAAGTACAATCTAGGCCAGGCACGGTGGCTCATGCCTGTAATCCCAGCACTTTGGGGGACCAAGGAGGGCGAATTACCTGAGCTCAGGAATTCAAGACCAGCCTGGGAAACACAGTGAAACCCCGTCTCTACTAAAATACAAAAAATTAGCCGGGCATGTTTGCGGACGCCTGTAACCCCAGCTACTCAGGAGGCTGAGGCGGTAGAATCGCTTGAACCTGGGAGGCGGAGGTTACAGTGAGCCGAGATTGTGCCACTGCACTCCAGCCTGGGCAACAGAGCGAGACTCCGTCTCCAAAAAAAAAAAAAAAGTACCATCTAAAACTTGAAAGAGGAGGTTCTCAATTCTGAATAGCTATTAGAAAACACACACACGTGCGCATGCACACACACACACACACATCCCCCTTACATCTATTTCTATCTGTGCATGCTTGTATGTCTATATTTTGCCATCAGACTCATGGAGTTCAAAAGCAACACTGGCTTTCATTGAATGCCCCTATAGCAATATTAGCAAAGTGCTATTGCTGCTGGCTCAGTGCTTATTTAAATGGAATAGCAGGGCCATTTCTCCCCATGTTATGGGCTTCAATGCACAGCAGAGAGCAGCTAAGGATTTCTTGGCACACATCTGAGTGAATCTCCACAGAGGTCACCTAAGGACACAAGAAATTGGAATCCAGATAAATATCCCTTTTGCATCTTCAAAGACTGACCTTTCCAGGTGTGCTTAAAGGAAGGGGATTTTTCTTCTACTGCCAAGGACAAGAATCTGGCCTAAGCTCAAATGTTAACAACAATAAAAAAATGAATTCTAAGATGCTACTTCCTCATCAGAGCTTTCTAAGGTGGGAGCATTTATTGGCAGTGTGAATTCTGTACCAGGAAGAAAATCACCGGAACCACGGTGCTAAATCTGAACCAGGGCACTGTAGGAAGCGTGGGTGCAAGTGTGGACTTTATACACAGATGAACCAAAATATGTACCTGTTCACCCGAGTTCTACCTTCTAGCAGTGATCTTTTGTGATCTGATGGGCCCCAAGACAAGGATTTGAGAAAAGAGGTCCCAGGAAGTACCTTCTTACTTAGTAAGAGGAAGTGCTTAGTAGTGAGCCAGAGAGACTGGAAAGGATTAGTAGTTAACAAAGGATATTTTAATAAGCAGGTTACAGATATGGGCAACTGAGGCTCAGTCCCACTGGGAAACTCTAAGAGACAGTGTAGAACATGCCTCAGAGTTGTCCCACCAGGTAGGCCAAGAAGCTAGGTGTTTTTCTTCTAAATTCCTTTAGTCATTGCCTGAAGTTACTTCTGAGGCCATTAACATCCTGGCACTCTAGGGGAGTGGCAGGAAGGCCCTATGAATATATATTGGAAACATGAGTGTGATAGGAATATGGGTGGGGCCCCTGCTTTTCTAGGTAGGTGACTTAACTGCTCTTACCTTCATCTGTACATTGGGTAGAATCATCAGTGTTTCACAAAGTGTTATTAAACATCATCTGGAATTACATAAATAAAATGTCTAACAATGCCCATTCCCAATGACTACACAAAGAAAAGCATAGCTATATTTCACTTTTAAGGGGTGGTTGACAAAGGGTCCATTTAAATATTCTTAGGACACTATAAGTTTTAAGGCAGTCAACTCTCTGAGCCACATGATGAAAGTCCTTGTAAAATAATATTTGAAGTGCTTTAATCTAGGGGTAGAGGTGCTTTATTTGAAGGTGAGGATGGGGTAAGAATGAATTATGAGCCCACTTACTAGGTAGCAAATGTGTATTAACTCCAGGGAAAGGAAAGGTCATATAGAAGGAGGGAGGAAGTGAATTAATTACAAAGCATCTTGTTAAATAATTGTAAGAACCAGAGAAAAGGCTAAAAGAATTATGGTTCCACATGCTGACTGTGGCCATGTCTACACTGAGCAAACAGGTCAACTTATTTAACCAGGAAAAGAAAGAAAACATGCAAAGAAGAGGAAACAGCCTGAAACCATGAAATTTTCAGGTTCTATCTTGGTGCGTGGACATCTAAATATATCAATTCACCTAGAAGAGTTATTTATGCATTATGTTCAGTACTCTCTCTGAATATCTGTGCAGGCAACGTCTATGTTTATCAATATGTGAAAATAGGATCTTTCCCTGGGTTTTATAGGAAAGGTATAATTACCTTTTCATGTATAACAAGAACAGTAAAATATACTATAAAAAATAAAACCAATGCAAAATAATTTTAAGTCCATGTAAGGGTATTCTATTTGATATAATTAGATAACTTAATTGCTCTTTTAGGACTATTTCAGATTCAAAGCTTAGTTTAAGCCTCATCTGAGATCTGAAATTTAACAGCATGCAATTCTATGTGAAATACGTGAAAGCAGACAGAGAACTGGTTTGAAATTATGACTGTGTCCTTTACTAGACAGAAGACAATGACATAATCTCTGCAACCCTCAGTTTGCTGGGCTACATGGTGAGAGTAACAGTTCTTACCTTGGATGAAATATATTTGCCAGTCTAGAGTACTTCCTGGTGCTCATAGCATCATAACTCAGATGTAATTCATTTAATCAATGCTCCTGTGGGATGTTTTCATAGTCCAGTGCATGACATGTGGGACAGTTTCCGCATATGAGCCAGGATGAACAAATTACTGTGTGGCATGAATCTACAGAGTACACGTGCTAGAGGTACCACATATATTCATTACTGGAGGTGCCACATGTATTCAATTATTCAAAATATTTGTCAACGACTATCAAATATGGGACCATTTATGAACCTTAGGAAAAAAAAATACACAGAAGATCTAGCCATAGTTTACAAGTTGTTTGTTTTAATAGAGAATCCATTTATATAATTAGCTATATAATTAATTACAATAAAGTGTTGCTAGGGATGTTTGAAAAGAATCAGGAATTAATAATTATGAGTAATATCTGCAGCTGACACTAAGGTAGGCAGTGAGGCATATGGAGGTAAGAACAAGAATCTGAAGACTGTGTGTCACAGCCCTACTTCTGGTACTAACTATTAGAATGACTTTAGGCAAGACATTTAACCCCTATATGCTTTAAATTTCATCATCTATAATATGGAATCCTTATGGGCCATACAATTTTTTTGGTGGGGGGAAACACAGGGTGAGTAATTAGAATGTTGTCTGATATGTGGCAGAGGCTAATTGAGTGTTGTCTTTTATTTTTATGTCCTAGATTTTATTAAATTAAATTAATTAATTAATTAATTTATTTTATTTTTTGAGACAGAGTCTTGCCCTCTCATTCAGGCTGAAGTGCGGTGGTGCAATCTCGGCTCACTGCAAGCTCCGCCTCCCGGTTCACGCCGTTCTCCTGCCTCAGCCTCCCTAGTAGCTGGGACTACAGGCGCCCGCCACCACTCCCAGCTCATTTTTTTGTTTGTTTTTGTATTGTTCGTAGAGACGGGGTTTCACTGTCTTAGCCAGGATGGTCTCAATCTACTGACCTCGTGATCCGCCTGCTTCAGCCTCCCAAAGTGCTAGGATTACAGGCGTGAGCCACCATGCCCGGCCATGTCCTAGATTTTAGATGAAGGGCTTTATGAACACCATTGAATTTGATCAATACGATGAACTAAGGCTAATGTCATCCTCATTTTATAGATGGGGAAATTTGGCTTCAAGACATTATTTTAACTTGCCCAGTTTTACACAGCTAATCTATAACTAAGACAGGTTTTCTTCTATATGAGTGCAATGCAAGCTCTTACCCACACCACCATATATGCTCTTTGAAAAATCAGACAAAGCAAGGAGAAAAGTCAGGATAATATCTTTGTTGGAAATGCAGACCTGGACAATTAAAGGATGTTGGCTTTTAAAAAGGGGGGGCCTGTAGTGCTTAGAGGCCAGGCACAGTGGCTTATGCCTGCAATCCTAGAACTTTAGGAGGCCAAGGCGGGAGGAGAGCTTGAGGCCAGAAGTTTGAGACCAGCCTGGGCAACATAGAAAGACCCTGTCTCTACAGGAAAAACAAAAACAAAACACTGAACAACTTAACTTGGCATGGAGGTGCGCACCTGTAGTTGTGGCTTGATTTCTCAAGCTAGAGGTCAGAGTGAGCTATGGTCACACCACTGCATTCCAGCCTGGGCAACAGAGCAAGACCCTTATCCCTCCCCTCCCCAAAAAAGGAGGGCTTATAATCTTATAATTGTGCCTGAAAAACAGTAGGTGGGGCTTGCTAATCTGTATCTAAGGTCCGTCTCTGTTTGATGTGGTTGATAATGTAATTATGATAATCAATGATATCAATCAATGAATAATCATGATTGAAGCTAAGATTTACCTGATATTGAAGAGAGTTGACAAGAAAATAACCCCTCTTTCTAACAGGGCATATTGCCTTCTCTATGTAAGATTTTAATATATACTTAAAAAGGGCATAACCCAAATATCTTTTTTTCCACTCAAGAATCTAAATTAGCCTAGGTTCTTGAGACCAAGGGAAGACCCAAAAGAGAAAAACTGTAAGTCTATGTGGGTGTTTTAAAAAGTCTGCTGTGAAAGTTCAGAAAACCAAATGACTAATTCAGACTGGGTACAGCTGGAAAGATGATCATGCAAGATTAGTCTTACCTTGAGGCTGTAAAAAGATGTGTAAGCTATTATTCTCCCATAATGAGTGTTTCATTGATAGTAGATTTTAACCCCCTTTGCTCAATTACCTTTTATTTTACTTCCTTCAAACCCTCCACTCTCTAGGTGGCCATCTATTCAGTTATCTGCTCCAACAACAAGTCATTAAACATATCTAGCAGTAAACAGCAAATATACTGAAACTAGCCTATCTTACAAGGAGTACATATTCAGCAGGTAAAGATGAGTTAATGGGATTTCTTAAATCTTGAGAGGGGGTTTCCTTCAGCTGTGGTAATTAACATGTTTGAAAACTAGAATTAATAAATAATCATAGCAAGTTCAACTTCAATTACCATTACACATGTTTGTATTTATTTTTGCAAAACAATTGACATCTAATTAGCATGTTAAAAGCTACTTGTGTTCAGACATTAATCAGATAGCTTCTAAAAATCTTAAGAGTTATTTATTAAGGATAAGCCAGACATATGCATAACCATAATTAACTCATAACACTACATGATCCGTACTCAAATAATTGTTTGAACTATGACCATAGCCTCACCTGTTTATTCATTCAATAATATGATACAGCAGAAGCCAATTATCCCCTAAAATATACTAAGATTATTACAGCTAAGTGATGTGTGTCTCCTCTATCTTACTCCAGAATGCTAAAACTTATAGGTACCAGAAGATATATATATATCCTACTAAACAAAACTAGCTTTGCTTATAAAGCTTCTTCCAAATTTTAGTGCCCCTATAATGGTTTGATCATGTTTTATTACTTCTTATTGCATTGTATGATAATATTTGTTTACAAGTTAAACATTCCCATGTATTGTGAACTTCCAAAAAACGATATTGAAGTCTTTTAGTTTGTATTCGCAGTTCATGACATGATTGTCTAGAAAATAACAGACATCCACAAAGTCTATAAAACAGGATGGAATATCTACTGGTGTGATCTGTTGTTAAACTGTGCACTTTAACTCTTTTTAAAGAGAGTTAACTCATGGAAAAGTTCAGGCTTTGATGTTAGACAGACCTAGAATGAGAAGCATGCCTTGGCCCTGCTCTACCTAATGTGAGCTAATCATGTAACCTCTCAACCTCAGCTATCTCATGTGTAAAGGAGGAATTATGTTCCTTACCTCAGAGTGGTGGCAAGTATTTCATGAGATAAATATAAATTCCACCTGCTATGAGCATTAAGAGACCTCTTTCCTGCAACTCATACATCAGCTATAAAAGGCTTCCCTTTCATCCTTAGCCCAGTTTGTGTCATGAAGTGAGCCCTTGGAATGTATAATTTTCCTTTGTGTTTTTTAAATGTAGAAATATGAAAAACTTCAAAAATGAGATTGCATTTGCAGAAAATCCACACTGGTCCCAAGAACTCATTCCATTGCACAGCACTTGTTCAGTCTCTGATAGAAGGAAACGTAAATGTGGAGCCACTCTTATCTTTGCCTGGAAGTTTCCAATTGCATGGCTCTGGAGAGCAGTCTCACTGACTCAACGAATGTGGCTTGGCCCAGTTTGCATGCGGCTTTGAGATGTTCCTTGGATTTCAGTAGCTCTGTCCTGCTCTCTCTGTCCCAGGGTATAATGTGTTTTCCCTGACTCAAACCTTCCATGTTTGGGAGGCAGTAAAATAGTCTGAAAAGCAGTTTTTCTGTTTTTGTTTTTTTAATCAAATGGAAGAAAGTGGAGCAGAGCCAGCTCTTGAAATGAAATATAAAAGGAAGCCAAGTGAAAATGCTAATATTTCAACTGCTACCCTGGGTACAGAAACTCAGAAGTGTTAACAAAGAAATCTGAGTTCATAGCTCAATGAGCCCTTACTTCTATATAGCTTAGAATAGACATTGCCTTTGATAGCATGTTGAGAGAGAAGTCAGTCTACCCGGTTAGGTCATCTCTTGTGACTGGGACCTCAGTATCTCATTCTCCAGTGCCTCCATCATTGATTTGTTTGTTTGTTTGTGCTTTGTTTGTATGTTCAGCAGCAGCTTTTAAAATGTCTACCAATGATGCCCCATTTCAGGTATCCCGGCCATTTTTAATCCCCTCCCCTTTAGTCTAGGCTGGAACTAATGATTTGCTTCTAACGAACAAAATTTAGCAAAAGGAATGGGATATAACTTATGAGATTAGGTTATAAAAAGAGTCTGGTTTCTGTCTTGTTTAGCATCTCTTGCTTTCCCATTTGTTCATTCTGATGGAAGGCAGCTGCCATTTTGTGAGCTGTTCTATGGAGAGGCCCACGTGGTTAGGAAATGGGGGACACATCCAGCCAACAACCAGAGAAAAACTGCAGTCGTCTGTGCACTCACCCCAAAGAAACTAAATCTGAGCAATAGAAAATATTATGAACTAAATAAAAATGAAATCGGTCGGGTGTGGTGGCTCACACCTATAATCCCAGCACTGTGGGATGCTAAGGTGGGTGGATCACGAGGTCAAGTGATCCAGACCATCCTGGCCAACATGGTGAAACTCCATCTCTACTAAAAATACAAAACTTAGCTGAGCATGGCAACACGTGCCTGTAGTCCCAGCTACTCGGGAGGCTGAGGCAGAAGAATCTCTTGAACCCAGGAGGCAGAGTTTGCAGTGAGCTGAGATCACGCCACTGCACTCCAGCCTGATAACAGTGTGAGAGTCCGTCTCAAAAAACAAAGAAACAAAAATTAAATCAATCATATCAAAATATATCAAATTTTGTGGGATGTAACAAAACAGTGCTCAGAGAAAAACTCATAACATTGAATTTTTATTTTGTAAAAAAGAAAGATTTCTGATCAATAATCTAGGCTTTCAACTTTAAAAAGTAGAGAAATGAGATAAAAAATGAATTTGAAGCACGCAGAAGAAAATAAGAAAGAAATAATAGCAGAAATCAATGAAATAGAAACAGAAAAGAACATAGGAAAAATCACTAAAACCAAAAGCTGGTTCTTTGAAAAAGTAAACTGATAAACATCTAGCAAGACTGACAAGAAAAAGAAACAAATAATCAATATTAGTAATGAAAGAAAGGTTATCACCACAGACCACATAGACCCTACAAAAAATTTAAGAGAATGCTACCAACAACTCTACACACATAAATTTAACAATTTCAAGAAATGAACTAGTTCCTGAGAAGCCATAAATTAAAAAATACTCACTACGAATGAAAGAAAACTTTATAGTCCTATAATTACTAAATAAATTGAGTTAATATTTAAGAAGTCAGTTTTATTTTCAAAGTTTTTGCAGAAGTAATCAGAACGGTTTCCTGTGTGTAGTACCCTGTGGCCTACCTGGGAACTTTAGAGTGGTCTATCCTGTTGGTCATTTTTTAAAGGCTAATGAATACTGCTTAGGGTCAGAATCATGCAAAAAGGGCTCATAGGTGATCCCAGAAGTTCATAAACAAATATATGATGTCTCCTTTTTGAATTCCTCTCTCTTCATTTCTTCTATACTTTACGGCTCCCTGAGATTCCTTTTGAGAATTTTCACCCAGAAAGCTGGGGCTTTATTTACACTGTTCTGCCATGCACTTCCTATAAATGCACCTACATCTGGGGCCAAGTGGTAGAAAAGGAGAGAAAGGAAAAATAATCAGGAAGTTTATTTTATCCTTTTGATACCCATGGTTTTCCCTCCAGTGTTCAGTGCCTATGGGCTATCCTGGCCTGAGGAACAATAGAATGAAGAAAAGAAATAATAGAAAAGAGAATATTTTTTCTACTACCTAGGAATTTTAAGAGACCTCTTTCCTGCATCTCCTGCATGAACTATAAGCTTGTCTTTCAGCCCTCACTGCTAGGGCTATAGCCCAATTTCTGTTTTGGCATTGCCTTGAGTATAGGCTGGGAGACACTAAAAGGCAAGAAAAAAGATAATTTCAATGGTACTTAAATTCTTGTTTTCTTCCTCAATCTGCCTGTTGCTCTCTATTTAGAGTCCTCAAATAGCTGCTACATTTATTCTGTTCAGGTTTTACAACACATTCAGTGGGGAAAAGAAAAATATTATTTTCCCTAAAATTTAAACGTGTCTCAGAATTGGAGTATTTCCTAATATTTTTGTAGGTTTTGTTTTGTGTTAAAATAAAGAAATTCCTAGTACCACTCAGAAAATACTGTTAGCTATTTCATGGTACACATTTTTTTTAAACGAATATATGTTCTACTTCTAGGGGAAATGTATTTTAAAAATCCGTGATACGCACTATTGCGGGATGACCTAAGAGTAGTATGAATATTCTCACGATGTAAAAGTGCATTGTACTGTCTGATAAATACAATGATAGGTTTTGCTGGCCTATGTCTTTGGAGAATCTCACTAGAACATTTGGAACTAAAAATGGAAAAAATGTGTCACAAAACTTTTGATGAATATTTGTTATTTTGAGATTTATGATCTAGGACTTTTGACTCATAAGAGGTCTAGCTCACCCACTGAACTGCAGTTACTTGTCAGTACTGAGGCACCAAGCTTTAACTCAACAACAATATTCACCAGATGCTTGGGGTATAAAAAAGAAAAGTCATCAAAATCAATATGAGCCTATTTTTATAGAAAACTGTACTTCATAAATAGCACTCCCTTCATCTTACAAGTTCAGAGCACAGAAGTTTCTTCTTTTTGGAGTTGGTCAAAATTCTCTCTTGTTTTCCTTTTCTTTCTGTCTCATTTTCTTTCTCCCCTATCTTTTTTTCTTTCCATTCCTCAAATTTAAAATTCAGTTTGTTAAAGGTTTATGTGGATTGATGAAATTATTTAAGAACCATGGACTAAAAATCATGCTGTGAAATTTCAATATATCAAGAAATAAGATATGTTTCTAATATTTTTCTTCCAAGGGAAGGATTAAATTTGAGATAGAGTTCAGGGTAAAGTGGGGTGTAGAGAATGGGGTGGTCAGCTTTCACTCACAAAGTCAGAGAATTTGCCTTTGCCAAATCTAGTGAGGTTTGGATATCCTGTCACTTGCAATCCTTGGGTTTCCATTTACACAGAAATCTTCATAGAGTAAGTAATCTGACCTGGATCCTGGGGGAATTGTAGAAGATATCTAGCTTTGGGGCATTGCCTGGAGTGAAAACAATATGTGCAAAGGCAATAAAGCACTTTTCAGAAAGTACCATATATTATATACACACACACACACACACATATATATGTATATATACATATATAAACATGCTAATTCAAATACTAGAGATGGTGAGGAGTAATGGAAAGAAAATTAAGTTGAAGTTAATCTAATCAAAAGGGACCCATTTTAGAATTTTGCTGCAAAAGGCAGGGACTCATTATATCCTTTTATGTGTGTGTTTTGAGGGGGACATGAGTGTGCATTTTTTATTTTAGAAAGTGGAAATAATGGGTTGGATGGAGACAATCAAGACATGCAAGAAATAGTTTTATCAGTTGGTAGATTATGACAGTAGTTTAGAAAGAGAAAATGATCCCAAATGAATAAGGTCATCAGTTGAACTTTTTAAAAATTATTTAAATTTAAAGTTCAAATTCTCTGTAATATAATTTATTTAATATTTTGTTTTATATATTATTTCTATTTTATAATGCACAATATGACTTTAGATGTATGGATTATAAAAATTTAAGTTTTTCTACATTTATATTCACTTTGAGGAATTTTTAGGTGGATTTTTATATAAAAATATCGAAAAAGCTATAATGGAGCAAGTGGCTTTAACCCACTGAGTTTCTGTTACTGTGTTTCTCCAGTAGGGATAATAATATCCACCCATCTGGACATTGGGAGTGATGTCAGTGTTGTTTAGTTGGGATTGGAGCTTATTTATTTCTGGGATTTGCTTACAAGGGATCACAGCAAGAAATGGAAACAAAAAATACATGATTCATATTCTTAAAGAGATTCAAGACTGATCCATAGAAACAACATGAGGACCATGTTCAAATGGAGAAAGTAAAAACAATAATTGAAACCAGGGACTAGCTGTTCAGTTAAATGCAGTAGGAACAAGGGCTAAAACAAGACAGGTGTTGCCCTGGAAATTGCTGTTGACTTTTGTTTGTATTCCTAGGATATCAAAATGTAAGACCTGTCTATTATTTATATCAGCAGGCTGGTAAAGACACATATGTTTTAGGTTGATTTAGAAGTATGGATATTAAGAGAAAAGCATTAATTATTTATAAACACTTGGAAAGAAGAGATTAAAATTATCTTTTGATGGTGATTTGACTGTCTACCTAGAGAATTTAAAATAATATATTAGAATTAATACAATATTTAGTAAGGTTAATGGAGAAAATGTACATTTAAGAATAGTTTTCCTCTGTTTCAACAATGTACTTCTAGAAATCATAATGGATTCCTTCATTCCTAGTCATAAATCTGCATTTGTCCCACTTGTTGGTGGATAGGTATAAATAAATATACAAAAGAAACCTTACTGAGTGCAATTCTAGATAGGATAAGTAAAATATAATCAGTAAACCCAACAGATAAATACAATTGTATGGTAGCTACTGATGGCAACAGTGGCCCATCTGGAATAGCTGTTGCCGAGACGCTGGCTTCAGTAGGGCAGGTACAGCAGGGGTGGGACTTTGTGGGGCTCCTGGGAGCTGGGAACAGGCAGGAACCTCTCCCCTTACTGAGTTGTCAGGGGAAGCCCCGCCCTCCCAGGCACAGCTGCAGCCGCCCAGCCATGGCTTCGGACCTGGGCATCTCTATGCTCTTGGGGGCCCAGGGAGCCCCCTGTCCCCACAGGCCTAGAATTGCCTGCTCCCACTCCCTGGACTCTCCCTCATGCTGGCACCTGCTCTGATTTTGGAGGAAAGTTGAGCCGAGCCCAGGTGCTGTAGTGACCTGGCTGGGAGTGTGTGCACTCAGGGCAGTGCTGAAACACTAGTCCCCCAGTTGTCTTGGCCCCCTCCAGACTTTGGGCACTGAGGAGTCCAGGAGGGAGGCCGGGGTGGGCTGAAGGCAGCTCGTTGCGGGCCTGCAGGCACCCCTCAGCATGAACAGCCTGGGTGCTGTGGACGGCATGTTGAAGATGGGAGGCAGACAGGCTCCTGGGCAGAAAGGCGTAGGTCCGAGGTGAAACCCCACCTTCAAGCCAGGATGGCTTGAAGCCTGGGGGCTGAGCTGCCAGCTCCAGGTGGAGTCCTTGGCCCAGAGTGAGAACTTATGGTGCTTTTTCCAGGCCCGCCCATAGCTATCCTTGGACCAATCAGCCCACACTTCCTCCATTCTGAGCCCATAAAAAACCCTGGTCCCAGCCAGACTTGTACAGATGTCAGAACTACCAGTGGGGGAAAGGAACTACCCGCTGCAGTTCTCTCTGCTGAGAGCTGGACACTCGTTGGGATGACCTGCCGGTGGAAAGGAGCTGCCCATTTCGGGTCTCCTGAGATCTGTTCTGTCACTTAATGAAGCTCCTTTCCACCTTACCCTCCAGTTTTCTGCCTACCTCATTCTTCCTGGATGCAGGACAAGAACTCTGGAGCCTCTGAATGGAGGGAATGAAGGAGCTGTAACAAAAACAGGGCTGAAACACGCCCTCTGCTCACTATGTTGCTTGTGATGAGAAGGACAGAAGCACTGCAACCCTTCAGGGAGCCCAGACCTAGGCGCTCCCTGAGCCGGAGCAGTGACACCCTCTTTGGGGCTTTGCAGTTCCTGGCATCTCCAGGCTTCTGGGTGTCACTACGCTCTGCACTCCAGACATGGGTGCCCACAGTGGAAGCCATGTGTGGTACATGTAGTCCAGCTGCAGCCTTGCACAGAGTCCGCACCTGTGTCAGTGCCTCGAGCTGCCCGCCCTGCTGCACTGTCAGCATGCCCAGACATGCACAGTGGCCAGACCTCATGCTCACTTGCTCACAAACCCCTTGCTGTTTTCTGCACCTGGCTTGCCCTTGGCAGGTGTGGGATCCAGGCTGGTAGAGCGAACCAAGTGCAGCCTGCCAGGCCAAGTGGGGAGAATGAGCTCAGCTCTGAGTATGAGAAATACTCAGGCAGAAGGCACCACCAGCCACAGAGGTTTCCAGCTGGTGAAGTGACACCCCAAGGATCCTGTGACACTACAAGTTGAAAAGTATGTTTGAGTACAAATTTAAGCAAGGGAGCAGAAAATTGGGAGTGTGAAAGGGATGCAGTTCTAAATTGAGAGATTATGTTCTCAAGCTACATAATAAAATTGATATGACATTGGTATGGAGATTGACAAAATATTCAGTGAGAAAAAGCCAGAATGTTTCCAGAACTGGACCCCAATATGTATCATAATTTAATGTATAGTAGAGATGTTACTTTAATTCAGTGGAATGAGACATGTCCTGTTTATTAAATCAAGCTGGAACAACCTTTATCCATTTGGAAGTAAATAAAAGGGGACTACTCTCTCATACTAAGCAGAAAAATATAACTCATTTAGAGGAAAACCTAGATGTAAAAATAATGGTAATAAAAAATACATCAAAATTCACTTGTGAAAAACTAGAAAGTGAATACATCTTTCATTCATTAAATGCATAGTTATTGAATCCTGTTAGTCAGGTGTAATTCTAGGTGCTTGAGGCATACAATTAAATGAAACACGAATCTCCATGTTGAATAAATAGGAGACAATAACTAGCAAGCAAAATAAATAATTATACAATCTATTTTGCCAGGAAATAACAAGGGCTGTGGAAAAAAGTATAAATAAAGTGAAACTGGGAAAGAGAGATTGTGAATGCTGGGGCCAAAGAGGGTAAAGAGTAGGCCAGATTATGATTCTTTTTAATACCGTAAAATAGGACTCATTGAAAATGTGTCATTTGGTCAGTGCATTGACTCACACCTGTAATCCTAGTGCTTTGGGATACTAAGACAAGAGGATCACTCCAGGTTAGCAGTTCAAGACCAGCCTGGATAACACAGTGAAACCCCCATCTTCACAAACACACACATACACACACACACACACACACACACACACACACACACATAACTAGGCATGGTGTCATGCTCTTGTCATCCTAGCTACTTGGGAGGCTAAGTCTGAAGGATTGTTTGAGCCCAGGAGGTTGAGGCAGCAATGGGCTATGATCACACCACTTCACTCCAGTCTTGCTGACAAAGTGAGACCCTGTCTCTAAAAAGAAAGAAAGAAAATATTGCATTTGAGCCAAAATTTAAAGAAACTGACTAGCAATTCAGGCAGATGCCTTAGAACACAGAGCTCTAAGCAGAGTCAGGAGCTGGTGTAAAGGTTCTAAGGTGTGTGTGTGTACACAGAAGAACATAGTATGTGGCTTCAAGAACTGGAGAGATATTAAGAGGTAAAATGGAATCAGGTCATATAGAGCATTGTAGGCTGTTTTAATAACTTCTCATATGACCATTCTTTATATGTAAAAACTCAAAGTTGAGCCCTATTTGACAAGATAGAAATTAGAAATCCTTTTGAGTTATAATACCATAAAAAGAAAATACACAAACCATAGATTTGAAAACTTGTAATTGCCATACCTAACATATACTACATTTTTAATTTACATAAAATAGAAAAATGAGTTAAATGTGTTGAAGGCAATTCACAAAGAACAAATCCAACAGTTCAACAGACATATGAGAGTTTATCTACCTTTATGGTAATGAAGTCAATGAAAATTAAAATAACACTGACTTTTGAAATACCTATGAGACTGGCGTAAGTTAAGAAGAAAAGAACTATAATTCCAATTAGTGGCTAAAATGCAAGGATATACTTTGCTAATGGAAATATCAATTCATCTATTTTTAAAGCAATCTGCAAATACCTAGTAACATTAGTTACATTTATTGAAAGTACAATTTTAAGTGATTGCTTTTATACCTTTTTAAGCCTTTTTATAGAAATCATTTTAAGTATTGATTTAAAAATCTTTAGACAGAAAAATCTTGATGGACTACAAAACCTGATTGTGTGTATGCAAAAGACTGCATATGGGCACATATACTCACACAGGTGTTTTTTGGATGGACTTGAAATTTGGAGAAAGATGCTCGGTAATTCTGGCTTTGGTACTACCACCCTGTTTTAATGGTAAATTTGTCATATTTGTTTTATATATTATTATGTACATATAATTATTTATATGTATATATATATATATTCCAAACAAGTATTTTATTTTGCATAACAATTCAAGCTTACAAAAATAGACTTAATAATCTTTGTTTTATGTCAATATTCTTATGGTATAATGTGGAAACTGAGGCCCCAACAAATATACAAATTTACATAGCAAATAACAAAGCCAGATGTAGCTAACATTCTCTCCCCGCCACCCCCACCCCCCTTACTTTCTTTCTTTCTCTTAACCATGCCAGTGTTCTCTGGACAAAAGCGTGTGAGAACCTTGAATTAGATGTTTCCACATATAAAGCTTGATTGTCTTCTCTGAGTCCTGTCAGGATTTTTGCTATTATTTTCAGCATCTCCCAAACTTTTTGAAGTTTATGTTTGAAATTAAGTAGCATGCAAAAGTTCTCTGGACTGGGGACAAATTTCTTCTTTGATTATTGTGCCATATTCTCCATTATAGGAAGGTCAGAAGGAAACATCTGGCCAGCAAATTGCCATGGAGTAGCATTGAAGAATTACTGGGAAATTCATGCAATTCCATGGACAAGTGACAAATGATTCCGAAGGCATTGATGCCAAAACATTCACAACAGAAAAGAGAAAATAAAGAGCATTTTGTCCTAAGAATTAAAAAGAAAAGACAAATATAAATGTCAACCAAGGGCCATAGATGTTCAAAATTTTATTCTAAGTGGAAAACAGCAAGTCTTCCAACTTTGTGAAACACTTTCTTTAGGCAATAAAGATTACATTTGTTTACATCTGGCATTTTAATCATCCTGATCTAGATTGTCTAGATTTATATAAATTAAATAGCCAAGACCAAGAAAAAAGGCCAACTTGCCCAAGATCGCCCAGTTAATTATCAGCAATGTCAGACTAGATGTGTATTTTCTGACATTATCCTCCCCATCCTCTTCCTCGTAGAGTATCTTGGGTGAGATATTGAATGAATGTAGAAAACAGATAATTCATACTTAGAGGAACAAAGAAGAAAATTAGTTTTCAAAAACATGTAACTAATATAACTGCACAGAAGACATTCTCTGCAATACTGATATGACTTTTTATGTAATTTTTTTAGACATAGATAAAGGGTATGTGCTACACACCACAACTGGGAAATAGTTTTTTGAGGTTGATACATGATTCAGCTCTTAGCGTCTTCTTTTCTGTGTCTTTTTGGCCCCGAACTATAATGTGTTTTTCACTTCATTTTGAGTACCCTGAGTTCATGGAGTTTTTCATTATTATTATATTTGGTCCTTAGGCCACTTAATATGATCACAAAGCAGATATGAATAAATGTTGAACAAATAAATTGATAGATAGATGAATATATTCCTGGCTTGTAAGTGGAAAATACTTCCACTTGTTGACATGCAGCCTTAGGAAGTTCTTAGCGATTCCCAAGCCCTTAGTCATGAAAATCCCTTGTGCGTTAGTCCATTTTCATGCTGCTGATAAAGACATATCTGAGTCTGGGCAATTTACAAAAGAAAGAGGTTTATTGGACTTAAAGTTCCACATGGCTGGGGAAGCCTCACAATCATGGTGGAAGGTAAAAGGCACATCTTGCATGGCAGCAGACAAAAGAGGAGAGCTTGTGCAGGGAAATTCCCCTTTTAAGACAATCAGATCTCATTAGACTTATTCACAATCATGAGAATGGCATGGGAAAGACCTGCTCCCATGACTCAATTACCTCCCACCGAGTTCCTCCCACAATACATGGGAATTCAAAATGAGATTTCGGTGGGGACACAGTCAAACCATATCACCTGGTTATTATACCTGTTTGTGTGTATATGTGTGGGCACTGATGCTACCTCCCCACTGTTGTCACTCAGAATCATGTGCTGTCTATGACACTTTAGTGTTCATGTGATATCAGTGTGAGTTTGTCTTCTTGAACCAACTGATGATCTTTGATTGAAAATATAACTTTGGGGAACCTGCTGTAGGTCAGTTATTGTTCCAAGCACTAGAAATAAAATAGGCAAAGACAACTTTTCTACTTTTGCAGAAAACTCACAGATGAGCTTAAGACAGAGATGCACAAAGAACTGGAGAGCATTAAGAAGAGCTTCTGAGTTGTGTTTGGAGGTGAGACCTGAAAGATAAATATAAATTGTGCAGACAAAAAAGTGTGGGTTTAGTGGTAGGGAAAAGAGTATTTGAATAGGGCTTGCTTTTTTTTCAGAGGAATGGGTCTGCATGTGGGAAGGTAAATGAGAAGATCTGAGAGACAATACACATTCATGCATGTGTAATGTCTATGTTTATTTGGAATAATAGGAGAAGAAAGAGATTAAACCTGAATGTAAGGAGAAGATAAAAAATGTCAAGAGAAGATAAAAGACGTTGAAGAAGAAAGGGATAAACACTGAGAGTAAGCAGAGCCACACCTTGTAAAACTTTGCCAACTGAATAACTTATACTTTATCAAGGGTTTTTGAAATTTATTGAACAGTTTTAAGAAGCAGGGATTATATTCAAGTTGCTTTTGTTTTTTTTAAGACGGAGTCTCACTCTGTTGCCAGGCTAGAGTGCAGTGGTGCGATCTTGGCTTACTGCAACTTCCTCTTCTCGGATTCAAGTGATTTTCCTTCCTCAGTCCCCCGAGTAGCTGGGACTACAGGCATGCAATGCCATGCCCAGCTAATTTTTGTATTTTTAGTAGTGACGGGGTTTCACCTTGTTGGCCAGGATGGTCTCGATTTCTTGACCTCATGATTTGCCTGTCTCAGCCTCCCAAAGTGCTGGGATTAACAGGTGTGAGCCACCGCGCACGGCCTCAAGTTGCTTTTAAAATTACTTGGTCTGCTCTGTGAAAAAAAAAAAATGGCTAGATGAGCAATGTTGAAAGGAGGAGATATGTTTCTTCTTCTAAAAAGTAATGATAATTGTAAACTGACTAGGCTTATTGGAAATGGGTTTTATACCCTTTGGTGTAATGGGGCAGATTGGATTTGAAATGGAGCCAAACACAGAGCCCGGCACAAAGATTCATGTAATATATCTTAGTTTCTCTCTACCCATTTCTAATTTCCTTATTTGCTCTTGCCTTGCCAAAGATTTTTTTTTTTTTAGGTGGAACTATATGTTGCTTCTGTCATGTCTGTTTTATCCATGCCTGAGAATAGTGGGGAATAAGCGTTGGTCTTACTCAAGCCAAATCACCAGGCAGCACTGAGTCTTTAAAGAATCACACGGGACAGTCACAGTGGCTCATGCCTGTAATCCCAGCACTTTGGCAGGTTGAGGTGGAAGGATCCCTTGAGTCTAGGAGTTTGAGACCAGCCTGGGCAACATGGTGGGACTTAATCTCTATAAAAAATAAAACAATTAGCTTGGCATGGTGGCACATGCCTGTAATCCCAGCAACTCAGGAGGCTGATGCAGGATAGCATAAGCCTGGGAGGTTGAGGCTGCAGTGTGCTATAATTGTGCCACTGAACTCCAGCCTAGAGGACAGATTGAGACCCTGTTTCAAAAAAAAAAAAAAACACTCATCCTTTCCATTGTCCTCTTTAATTCTTTTTAAGTTACAGTTACGTAGTCTTCTGTCTACAGATACTCCTTATCATCAGACAGAAAAAAAATGGAGGAGACGTTGACTGAGCTCTTGTCCAGTCTTTGAGTGTGACATTGTTCCATTCTGATATAATCTCAATCTTCAGGTATGCATGGAACAGATTAAGCAAGGCATTTTTGTCATCCTCTCCCATATATTTACTTGATATCTGTGATCTTCTTAATGAGAACCTGAGGTAAAGTCATAAGATCGTAAGATACACATAAACCTGATACCAGCACCAGCATCCGTTCATCCATTTGCTGTTTTACATGAAGGAGGTTTATTGTGCTGTATTTAGCTGGATGGCAAACTAGGAAAACTGTCCAAAAGGCATTATAGAAAAAGAAAAAATCTTTCAATAAAACATGTTTCATTTCCATCATTTCAATTGCTTTGGAATTATGGGCTATTTCTCCAGGGACAGCAGCTTTAAGGCAAATGGTTGAGTCTCTGAAAAACTACTGATCACTTTCCTAAAGAAACTGTGGGACAATCTCTACAATAAGATACAATGCTTGAGTCATGTTCAAAGGAATGCCACAATCACTGTCCACTTGACAATTCAGTCTTGAAGGTCAAACAAAACATCACACTTCTATGAATTTTTTTTAAATTTTTTTATTATACTTTAAGTTCTAGGGTACATGTGCACAACGTGCAGGTTTGTTACATATGTATACATGTGCCATGTTGGTGTGCTGCACCCATTAACTCGTCATTTACATTAGGTATATCTCCTAATGCTCTCCCTACCCCCTCACCCCACCTCACAACAGGCCCCAGTGTGTGATGTTCCCCTTCCTGTGTCCAAGTGTTCTCATTGTTCAATTCCCACCTATGAGTGAGAACATGTGGTGTTTGGCTTTTGTCCTTGGAATAGTTTGCTGAAAATGATGGTTTCCAGCTTCATCCATGTCCCTACAAAGGACATGAACTTATCCTTTTTTATGGCTGCATAGTATTCCATGGTGTATATGTGCCACATTTTCTTAGTCCAGTCTGTCATTGATGGACATTTGGATTGGTTCCAAGTCTTTGCTATTGTGAATAGTGCCGCAATAAACATACATGTGCATGTGTCTTTATAGCAGCAAGATTTATAATCCTTTGGGTACATACCCAGTAATGGGATGCTGGGTCAAATGGTATTTCTAGTTCTAGATCCTTGAGGAATGGCCACACTGTCTTCCACAATGGTTGAACTAGTTTACAGTCCTACCAACAGTGTAAAAGTGTTCCTATTTCTCCACATCCTCTCCAGCACCTGTTGTTTCCTGACTTTTTAATGATCGCCATTCTAACTGGTGTGAGATGGTATCTCATTGTGGTTTTGATTTGCATTTCTCTGAAAGAGAATGTTCATAACTTCCACGGTGCTCACAAAGAACTTTGTACCCTGGGTTGCACTTCATTGTATAATTTAACTTTGGGTTTGTCTGTCCATTGATCCCACTTAGTATCTTGTGATTACATTGTGTTCTCATCATGCCTTATCTCTGTGTATCTAAAATCTTCACATAAAAATAGGTGGTTAGCAAAAAAAAAAAAAAAAAAAAAAAAGCTTTTAAAGGAATGGATGCATTGGTAAGTACAGGCTCTCAGAAATGTATCCCAAGATTTTTTAAAAGTACATTCGGAAACAATTATAGAGCCACTGAAAATTGCAAAGATAATACAGAAAGTTCCCCTTTGACCTTCATTCAGCTTTCCTTAATGGAAACATTTAAATAACTATTGTACATCTTCAAAACAAGGAAATTGAGATTGGCACAATACAATTAACTAGAATCTACTTGGATTTCATCAGGTTTTGCATGCACTGTTTTTTTTGTGTTAATTTTTGTAATTTTGTGTATAGTTATGTGAGATTTTCTCACCTGCATAGGTTTACACAAGTGAGATACAGAAATGTTTTGCCACTCAAAGGACCTATTTTTATAGCCACACCTCTTCCTCTGCACTAACCACAGGCAACCATAGATCTGTCCTCCCATTGCTATAGTTTTGTTGTTTAGAAAATGTTGTATAAATGGAATCATCTAGCACTTAACTTTCAAAGATTGACATTTTTCACTCAGTGTGATGCCCTTGAAATCCATCCAAGTTGTCGCATTACCTGCAGTTTCTTTCTTTTTAGCGTTGGGTAGCATTCTATTATGTGATTGTACCACAGTGTGTTTAGCCAGGCTCCTCAGACATTTAATATAATTTTCAATTTTTTTCATCATTACCATCTCATGCTTACACTTCTCGTAGGTAATAGTTTAAAAATTCTTTTCCCAAGGTCTTTCTTGTGAATGTTTCTCATTAAATTCTTTATAAATCATGTCCCTTATTGATGTGCCAGAGAGGAATAGTTTGACATCTAACTTGGCCCTCCAGCATTCTTCAACTTGGAACCAAGTTGAAGGATACAACCTCCCCAGTAGTAAGAACAACATGGTTATAGGATCTTGGCAAAAATTTGGAACTGTACAGGTTACAGTTTTGGTATATGTTCCTAATTTACTCTGTTCCTTTGCACACATTAACCTTTTACTCCAGGGTTCTTTAGCAATGCACTTTTAAGTACTATCAGAGATAATTTATTTGTTCTAAACCATGCATAACTCAGTGAATCTGAGAGCTTGATCTTTGAGGGGGAACTGTTTTTAAAGGAAGATCATTTTATATTTGATACAGCTCTGGCAAGAACTGAATTTAACAAACGATGTACACTTATGGTTTCACCAAAGGCTTCGGGTGGGTAAGGAGGTGGTGGTGTGACTCGGAAAGGCATAGACAGCTTTTTCTTACTCTAAGTAGTGGAGTTGACATTTTTTTTCAGTACAATAATGATTCAAACACACAAAAGGAATCCCCATGATGCTGAGTAAAAAATACTTTGTGTTTTCTTTTTCTGCTTTTTTTCAACTTCACCCTGAGATCATGAAAAAGAATGGAAAGAAAAAAAATAATAATGAGAGTCTGACTTAGTAAAAGCAAAGTTCTTTCTCTGTTAGTATCACAAAAACAGAAGTCCCCAGGCCTTTCATGTGTATTCTGGAAGGAACGCCCGCTTCCAAAAATGGTAAATTTAACCTTCTCAAAGTTACATTTTCCTGAATAATCAAGGCTCAGTCTTGTTCTTTTGTTACTGAATACATCTCTCATGAAACTCAGACACCTTTTTGGGCTGACCCTGGAGCTGAGGGTGGAGGCAGCAAGGAGGTGGGTGAGGAGGAAGCCCATGTATTTCATGTTTCTTCTAATCAGTTTCTTTCAGGTGTTTCTTCAGGGACTGCCTGATCCCTGCACAATGCTCCTGCTCCTGATCAAGGAAAAGACATGTGATTTTGCAGTCTCCTTTAGCTCTCCTTCATGGAAATGATTCTCTTGATACTGAAACTAAAACATTCTAGGCATGGGTGAAAAGTAAGCATCCCGGGCCTCTTTTCAATTTCTCCAAGCCCCGGCCGCGACTGAAAATTGTTAAGCAGTCTTTCTCATAGTTTCTTTCTGTTTTTACTATTTTGGTTTCCTTTATATGAATCATTTTTCACTGCAGCAAGAAAAGTGAGGGAGTGAAAGGTAACAGAGTGCTGGGGAATAGAATAATATTTGCTCTCTGCTGAGTCATCTGACTCAGATCATTAGTAGGGCCCTTTCAAGGCTGGATTTCTAGCTGGAAAGGGATTTTTTAAATGAGAAAAACTGAAAATAACCCCCATGCTGATGGTCAGGATTTAACTAGGAATAGAAGTTTGCCTCCAAGAATGTTAGGGGAAATTTCTGAGAGGATCTTGCCTAAGAACTTCTCACTTGTGGATTCCAATTTTTAACTTTGAGTTTTATATTGAAATAAATGTGTCATGTTCTCATAGTATCTGTGAAATATTTTTATTCTATGATAGGATAGGTTAGGAACAAAAGCAGGGAATTTTCCAAACCTTGGTACATGTTGTGAGTGGATATTTGGTGTAATAGAGAGAATTAGGTATTGAAGACAGACAGCCCTGACTGGGTTTTCTCCATATATAATTTATCAGCTGATGATTTCTTGAGAAGCCGTGTTACCTTTTTGATCTGGAATTTTGTAATGCTGCCTTTCTTTCAAGGGTGCTACAGGGATTATAATGTGGACAATAAATCATAATTTATTATTAGAAATATACTATTATTGTATTATTAGAAATCTAAATTAGAAAAATTTAGATGTTGTACGGGCCTTCAAAATAGTTTACACAAGCACCCTGCATTTAAAAATAGTAAATCGAAACCTAGTGATCTGAATTTATAAACATAGAAAGCTAGTATTAGAGACCTTCTGACTTTAAGGTTACTGTATGTAGAATACTTTTGACTTACATTCGTAACTTCTGTGTGTATACTTGTAAATATTATAATACATGGATACTCACTATTTATAATACTGAGTAAATAATTTCAGAGTAAATTTGGCATATATCTCATAATAAAAACATTGTAAATACAGGTAAAGGATTTGCAAGCAATGACAACTCAAATGAAAATAAAAGTGATTTGGCTAGATCCAAACCAAAGATTAAATTGAACATGAGGATTCAACATGAGTTCACTTATTTTTATCATATCCAGCCTACATCTGACTTTGTTACCCAATAAATGTTATGCTGGGACTGTTACATAACATTCCATATTCAGCTGTTGTTCCAGCAGATGACATTAAAACTCCTTCAACCACCATTAAGATAACAAGTAAGTTTCACTTCCTTAGGATTTCTGGCAATAATTGAAAACTTATTTAACATATGCCTAGAAAGACAAGCTGAAGAAGAGAACAGAAAAATGATTATTCAACTTGTTCAGAGTCTGCCTAAAATTACTCCAGAATGATTGGACTGACAATTTCCATTGGAAAGGAGGCTTGTAGCCCTTATGGTCATAAAAAGGCATATGGTCTGTGACCTCTACAATACAAGTTGAGAAAGACAAGGCTGGGTGTACAAATGTACAGATGTTGAAGGAGATAGAAATGTTGTTTCATATTTAAGGATTAAAGATACAATTTAATCTTTGAAAATACATAAATTACATGATACATAAACAACCTCCTATATCTCCTCTAAATCATGTTACTCAAACAAAATACAGCTTTAGCCTAAGAGAAAGCTTTTCCAATAGCTAAGTGAACTGATAGAGTTTCTTTTTTTAAAAAAAAAAAAACCTACTTAATAAACATGTAAGTGTAGAGTACAGTATTGTTAACTATGTGCATTGTATATAACATAACTCCAGACATTTTTCATCTTGCATAACTGAAACTCTATAGTCAGTGAACTCCTTATTTCCGTCTCCCCGCAGCCCCCGGCTATCACCATCCTACCTTCTGCTACTAAGAGTTTGAGTACTTCAGATGCCTCAGATAATTGGAATCATACAGTGTTAAACGAATTGAAAACAAGATTTCAAAGAGATATATTTATAATCTGAAGTTTATTCTAACATTATTCATAAATGCCAATATATGAAATAACCCCAAAGTCCATGTATGGATAAATGGATAATGAAAAGGTGATAACGATCTATCTATCTCTAGATATCTATCTATATGTCACATCTATCTGTCTATCTATCATCTATCTATCTATCTATCTATCTATCTATCTATCTATCTATCTATCTCTACCTATCACTTATCTGTTGATAGATATCTATGGATAAAGATATATACATATATATAGGTATCTACATATTTATATGTAGATATAGGTAGATATAGGTATCTACATCTTCATATAAAGCGATATCTATATCTATCTATCTATGTAGCTATCTATCTATCTAATAGACAGTCATGGTCTTTTAACGATGGGATACTTTCTGATAAATGCATCCTTAAGCGATTTTGTCATGCATCGACAGAGTGTACATACACAGACCTAGACAGTACAGCCTATTACATGTCTAGGCTAATTATGTAAACATTTCTTACAAAGAGTTTGAGGCCAACCTCTTATATAAAATGTAAATATTAGCAGGAAAAACATATTCTATGTTTTATTCGTTTTATATAATATAAACAAGAACTTCTGCTATTTGGACCTCAACATTTCTTACCGGTTTGGGGGGAAAAAAAAGAAGGGAAGAAAGATAATAATTGAAGCTTGTTATTTTCTAAAGGAAGCTTGATAGTTAAAAGTTTATGAAAGTTAACCTGATGGAGTTTAGAGATTTTCCAAGGGATTTGGAATCTAAAGGCTTGGATCTGAGTTTTGAGTCTGTCATTAAATGGCTTGGTGATCTGGTTTTGTATCCTCAGTTTTTTCATCCATAAAATTATGCTGATACAAGCTTTTCTCCAGTGTTTTTAGCTAAATCACATGAAGCTGAATATATGAATATATGTTTTGTTTACTAAAAATATGAATGTTTTCTGATGATTCTATTAGTAGTGTTAGTCAATAGGAAGTACTACACCTAAGGACTGAAATGTTAACATTTATATGTAAATATGTCAATGTATACATACAACATTTCTCTGTCATTTAACATGTCATTTAACATCTGTTTACATCTTCTCTGTCTAGGTCATGCAGGTACTGGATCTTTACCAGTGTCTGTAAGTGAATCTGAAATTGTTTAGAAGGATCCCAGAATTTGCGAACTGGGTAGTAGGACCTGGAATCTGGGATCTAAAGATGCTAGGACAATTAACAAAGGCTAAACCAAAGGCAAATAATGATTCCAGATAATTAATGAAATTAAGAAACATAAACTTCTGGGATAAAAGGCATTTCTAAATACTTACTTATGTTTTCAAATGTATTCTTTATACAAACACTCAGTTATAATGTTGATTTCAAGAACCAATCAAGAAGGATTCATAAGTGTTTCTCAAATACCAGTGTAGTGCTTGTCCATCGCCCAGGCAACTTGCATGTATTACTTGTGTAATCCTCCTGATAACTCTAGCAGATGGATACTCATTTACAAATGTGGGGCTGAGTTGCAATGAAGATTTAAAGTGTCCAGAGCCATGATACAGAGATAAGATCTCAGCCCAAATGTTCTACCTGTCTAATTATCTGTTATCGAAATACACATGATATATTTTTATCTATTTGTATTAGTTCATTCTCTCATTACTATAAAGAAATACCTGAGACTGGGTAATTTATAAAGAAAAGAGGTTTACTTGGCTCACGGTACTGCAGGCTGTACAGGGAGCATGATGCTGGCGTCTGATTGGTTTCTGGGGAGGTCTCCAGAAAATTACAACCATGGGGAAGGCGAAGCAGGAGCAGGCACATCACACGGCCAGAGGAGAAGCAAGAGATCAAGAGTGAGGTGCTACACACTTTTAAATGACCAAATCTCATGAGAACTCACTATTGTGATAACAGTACCAAGGGGGTATGGTGTAAACCGTTCATGAGAAATCTGCCCTCATGATGAGTCACCTCCCACCAGGCCCCATCTCCAATATTGGGGGTTACATTTCAGTATGAGATTTGGGTTGGGACAGTTCTAAACCATATCACTATCAATGTTTCTTTGCGTGCATGTATTATATCTATCTATCTGTCTGCCTATGTCTCTATTTCTATACCTAGATAGTACCTTGAGAAAGTAAGTCTATATTTTATTTTCATATTGGCGTATCTTGCCCAAGTAATAGAAAGGGCCAACCACAAGTGAAAATCAACCTCAGGATCACGTCCACTGTATAGAATAAAGAAAAAAGAAGAAGGAAAGTTTAAGAAATCTGAAATAATTTGTGAATATCGGGCAGGGTAGTAGTTCTAAGAAAAACATTTTAAATAATAGTAGGAATCCTGTTATAAGCTTCTATAACTCCATGGAAGAAATGGAGAAAACAGGGAAAAGTAAAATTAATTGTAGAATTCAGTTACATTTTAACACTTGATTCACACCTTATTAGGATGAATCAGCTCTTAGTATTTTCTCAGAAGACGGACAAATCTTAGGAAAACTCCAGGTGCCCCAGAAGAAATTTATTTGCATTATAGTTTAGTTAATGGCTTTTGGAAGAAAAAACAGCCTGATCATATCAAGAAATGTGTTATAGTTTTGTTTTGTTTTGTCACCTGCAAAACTTGGATCTGCCTGGGAAAGTGGAAAAGAGGTAGGTGTGTAAAAATATGTGTGCAGAATAGCCAGAGAACATGCATGATTTTACATGAAGGCATATATGTTTCAAGTCCAAACTCTTTTATGAAGCCCACCAATGATCCGAGTTCTTTCACCTCCCTCCTGAATTTTCCTTCTCAGAACTCATTGTGTATCTCTAGCAGACTGGAGCCCTCTTCGGGAATTACCAAAGACCTCAAGAAATGCTTGTGAAACTCTTAACCCTGTACTGATTTTTAATAAGCTAGCTCATCTGATTTCTTTTTTAATCCTACTTCGTCCTTCCAAACCCTATTCAAACTCTTCCATTCATTTAAATTGTGAGTAACTTTTTGGCAGGGGCCTATCTAATTTTCCTATTTCCTCTGTACAGCATAGTGCTTTGCACATCATAGCTGCTCAGTAATATCTAAATAATTCTGTTTTCTTGACTGCTAGGATTCCACTACTAGAGGTCCCTGCATGCTGCTGTCCAGCTCTGCACTCCTTAAAAGAGGTGCCTTATTATGCCTTTGCCTATGACAAAGATAAAAATTGAAGTTTAGAGAAATTGAACAAAGTCACATGATTAACTAGTGGGTATGAGCATGAGTTAAGCTCCATGCTTCTCTCATTGCCCCATAGTGCCTCAAAAGTTCACATGCAATGAATAAGGCACATTAGGGTATTTATCTGTGCCAAGGGAAGAGTGCCATAAAAGCTTGGAGAGTCTGTTCTTGCAATGACATTTGCACACATCCACACAAGTAAACACTCAAGTAACCCATTCTTTCTCTCCTATAATGCATGAGCTACCATTTGGAAAGGGATTGGAATATCTGCCAAAATGTTCTGAAAATGTTCATGGGTTTCATGATTCTCTTAAAATATTTTTTTCAAATTCATATAGCCTTTTCTCAGTACAAAGAATGAGTTCCACATTGTTTCCTCCTAGAATAAAACTCAAAAATATTTCTTCCAAATGCTTCACAGCCTACCCTGTACACTCTGCTCTTTAATGATGGCTCTATTTTAGAGCTCATGGTAGGTAAGGCAGATGAAACGTTTTCTCGTCTCCTTCCTGTCCATGCCAGTTTCTTCTTGTAAGCTACAGAATGAACTAAAGGAAGATGACTGCTTTATTTCTCACAACTAATGTGATCCATGATTCATGATATATATAGTTCTCTTGGAAGAATGTAAATAGGTTGTTTTATCCACTATAAGAGTCGGCAAAACCAATATTCATGGAAAATAATTATAGTTTTAAGGTACGCTGTATGTTTCAGGTCCTTTTATAGGTGGTTCATATTTTTTATGTTTAATATTCAGTACAAGCCTATGGTTGATATTAGTGTTAACATTTTACAATAAGAACTCTGAAGATTAAAGTGATGACTACCACAGAGCTAGCCAATGGTAAAACAGGATTCAATTCAAATTGATCTGTATAAAATTAAGTTCTTCTTAATGACATTTCACTGAGAAATTTTTTGTGGATGCCTTTAAACTTGTAGCATCATGATGAAGCAGAGAAAAGAATATCTTCTGAGGAATCCTATATATCATAGTAGCGTAGTATAGGGAAGGGAAGTAGATTTTGAAGCCAGATCCCCTGGGTTAAAATCCTGGCTCCATTATTTACAGCTGTCATTGTATTTAAGTCAGTAAACTGCTCTTTGCCTCAGTTTCCTCATTTGTAAAATAAAAGCAATAATAGTAGGTACCTCTTTGGGTTATTATGAGAATTAAATGAACAGTGGTGAGCACCGTACAGGAGGAGCTGTATGTGTTTGTTTGCTCTCACACCTTACCCCAGGCACTCCCTGGGCAAGAAACTACCTCACCATTGAGTTTTAAGAAGAATATAATGTCTAGACTAAAGAAACAAAATGCAACACCCTAGATCCTGCTATATACACATATGCATTCAGTTTAACAAGAAGCAGTGGAACATGTCTATTCTGTCTTTTTTTTTTGAATTCTAGTCTGATGGTTTACTTACAAGGATAGAAGAATAAATTTAGAGATGAGACTACATATATATATATATGTATTATATATACATATGCATAAATATGTTTGGTCTGTGATTTTTGAGTAGGTATATGGTTTTCAACCATCACTGTCTGCACATGAAATAACACAGAATTTAAGCATTATACAACCCTAATTGTGAATTGGGAAAGGAGGGGAATTTTTTTTTTCTTTTTCAAAATACTCTCCTTATGTCTCTGAGTTTCTGAAAATCTTAAGTAATTTTCCCCCCTTTGGCATCTTGTCATATCTTGAAGGTCAGGCTGACAGCAATGGACAAGCTCAATTTCTTTGTGATTTCCCAAGGGGACTCATTGATATACTTTTTTTCTGTAGTGTGTGATTAGGTCCCTCACATTAATAACAGAATACAGATCATCTGCAATTCTGATTATTAGTCCGTCTTAAAAAAATGAGGGATTCATTTAACTAGTATTGAAGAACTAATTTAAAATTCACTAGCAATTCATTTCTCCCAGGTTACAGGATAGATTGAGAAGAACTGAATTTAAAAGAAGCCCGGATCCTTAATGCATAGAGGAACATAGTAAGAAACTATCTATAGGTAGCTTAACATAAAAAGATACATTTTAAAATTATAATTAAGTAGATATTATTTCTTGAGATTCTATCAACTGACTTAATGTTGTCTTAATTAATGTTGTAATATTTTTAGAGAATATTCAAGCAGATACACATCTGTACATACTGACAGGTGTATAGAATAATGAGTCGCACTTCTTAAATCAGGCCAAAATCAGTTCAAATCCTCTCATTGACATTTAGTAGCAGCCAGATCTTGGGAGAGTTGTTTATTTAACCTCTCTTTTCATCAGTGTCTTCATTTATAACAGTGAGAAAAATAATTTTAGGCTTAGAGTCAACCTTTTTAAATATCTATCACTTATTTCTTAGTCCACTTTATCACTGAAAATATCTCTTGATGTGTGTGTATATGTACTTTCAGCTATTCTATAAGAATGAAGGATTTGTAACGTCTCATACATAGGTTTGATATTTGGAACTTTGGCTCCAATCAAAAATATTTTCAGCTTTATAGAAAAAAAAGGAGTGTTTGGAGTGAACTGAAAGAAAAATAGTCATCCAAACAAAAAGTGATGATGCTTCTAACATCTTTTTGTCAAACTGATTTTTGCCTTTTAGGGTTAATTATCTACCAAGTGCCTTTTACCCCCTTGCTGGGGCCATCATGTCCTATTTATTTTAAAGTCCTTCCAGAAATGTTTAAGGAGATAGCAAACTCCACTTGATCACTGGAATTTAGAAGGGGTTGGATACACAATGCCAATATCCAACAGGACCAATGCACCTCTTTCTGACTTGCCCGAAACTCCAATTTTCTTTTTGCATAAAATTTAACTAAAAAAATGAATTGAAGTTTGACCCTATTCTATGTTAATACCTATTAGCTTGTCAGCAATTCTCCTTCGTGAAAAATACTGCATTTTAACTCATTCATGGAGGCCATGCTACGCAAGAGAAAATATTAGCAGAATATGGTCATATCTGAACCAAAATGTTGATTCTTAATTGCTACTGTTCACTTAGTTTTCACTTAGAACTGACGTCATCTGGTAGAAACAATCATTGCTAACACGTTGATCAATCTGGATTGTGTTAACTATTGAAAACTCTAGTTTATTTCGTGAATCTCCCTTGTGTATATTGGCACATTTAGTGATGACCACTGGGCTATGATAACTTTGAACTCCTGCAATTAGGTGTAACACCATTTATTTAAATAAAATTGTGGGCTATCTCTCTTTTAGATATTCACTATCTTTCAGGTTCTCTAAAATCTGACTATTTTCTTGTAATAATAAATTGCAGAGTAAGAAAAATTAAGATTAGTAACTGACAAAAGAATGGATAACAACAAGAAAATGAGTGACACTAATACTAATAACATCCAGCAGTTCCAAAGCATCTCCTGTATGATAAACACTGGGTTAAACACTCTGTGTCAGATACCTCATTTAATCCTCACGAATAGCATATAAATTAGAAATAGTAATGTATTTCCATGTTACTAATGAAAAAACTGAGGTCAGAGGGGTACGGGATAACCTACCCAAGATTGTAATTGCAACACCAGACAGATGTGTGTGATGTATCAAAGTGGGCAGTGCTGGGCCTCAAGGAATCTATGCTTTGTGTCATGTCATAACACATGCTTCTAACCTTTACTATGGATTTGCACAGTCTCTGTATCTTTGTATCACTCACTGACTATTTCAATCCTGGGCAGAAGCACCCACTTGACAGATGCTGTGGGGATTTCTTCCCATGCACACCTAGGGCTTATCATAACAAAGTGGGGTTTTATAAATGTTAAATTGGGTTATAGTTAGTTCCTAGAGGAACTGCATTTGTCCACATCAAGTCATCTTTATTCAAATATTCAATTATGTTTTTTATTTGATCAAAAGGTATGAGTTTTGTATACATGTATAGATATACACACTGGCACACACTGGCTGGATTTAAATAAGTATTGATGTTTAACACAGCACTGCTTTAGAATCACTACTTGTTTTTTATTATGAAGGAAAAATTTACAGAAAAGTTTTGTGTTTATAACTCCATCGCTGATGTTAATCATGTTTTTATTATAATATCAAAATTTAGGTAGCTAGTGTCTACCATCAAGTAGTAATATATTGGATTTTTACAAAATGTTTATATTCTTTCATCTTGAACTGTGTAACTGAGAATAAATTTCTATCATGTAATATTTGTATAAAAATATTCTTTCATTTTTTAAATGAAGAGCAATTATTGTCATGCACTTATATATGTCATTTCACATTGTACCATGTACATTAGAAATTTGGCCAATACTGTGTTAATGTCAACAAATAATGGGTAAATTAAACTCAGCCAGTGTGTGTGTGTGTGTGTGTGTGTGTGTGTGTGTGTGTGTATAATACAAATTGGGTAAAAAAAAATTCTAGAAGTCAAGGACAAGAACTGTGTCTTAATCATTTTTGTTCCAGCAAAACATTGAAAATGCATATCCTCCCGAGTAGAAAGATTTGGCAGCATATACTGCTATTTTGCCTCTTCTTTTAAAGTTGAAATATTTGTATTAAGTTTTTGTTTGTGAACAATGAGAAACAATCAGTTAACTCAAAAAGAAAAACGTTCAAATAGAAGGATATCAGCAAATGCACAGGGAGGCGGGTGAACCAGAGGAGGCTGGCTAGAGGAAATACAGATCCCATCCCTGCTTCTAGCTCTGCCTTTCCTCCCAAGAAAGAGATGCTGCTGCCTCCATTTCAAAATAAACTGTGAAGTGTCTACACCTTTCTCATTACTCACTGAAGATTCCAAGTCCTGAGCAAAAACACTGATTTGCCACAGAGAAGCCAGGTCATGTGACCACGTTTTAGTTACTAAAGAAGTAGGAGGAGAGAATACTGGGAGTTTTTATTTCTGAATTGGGAGCAGCAGAAACGAAAAGAGGTGGCAAATGTCTCCTGGGAAATGATTAAATGGGGCTGATCACCATTGATTTCAGTGAAGGGTTATTTTCACAACTAGAATACGTTCATTTTGGAGGTGGAAAGCAAAAACAAATAAGGCCAGAAAAACTGTTCAAACATACTTTTTTGGCTACTGATTAACTTTGGGATGAAAACCATAACAGTTCCTCGGTGAAAATGAGAATGTTCAAACTACCTAACACTTTTCAGGTAGAAGAGGTTATCTGTCCAAGTGCAGTTACTGAGCTAAATGAAAGGGGCAAGTTTATCATAATAACTTTTAAACTTCTTCCTACTTGTATTCTTGGGGCTTACTAGACAAATAGGAAAAAAAATCACACTTTTATATTATCTGTGGGTCCCCTTTGACAGCTGATTTCTTACAGAAGGTTTCAGAACAAACTGAAGTCATAACCAAATTCCACAATATAGCTGTTGCAGTCATTTCTGCCCAGCCACACGCTTTTAAAAGAAGAAGAAAAAAAAACTAATGAATCTGATAAAATCTTATAGATGTTACCATATAAACAATACATAATTTTAAAAACATAGGAAATTCTTACACAAATGGTCAACTGAATTGAATATCTGGAGTGATGAAATTAAACATACCAAGGCTTTTCACTTATGAATGAAGTTTTAACACATAGACTTGACATAGATTTGACTTATTTTACTAACATTTTGATTGTTTAAGCATTTTCATAGTTATACCACAATTTCCTTTCTCTCTCAATATAATAAAATAATAATGATTACAACCACCACACTGTTAAAACGGCTTTGTTGAATCAAACCCTTTAAACCAATTATTTATTTTGTCTTTATAGTGACATGATATGAGCTTTTTAAAATGTTCTTTTTATTTTATTTGCTGGAGTCTTGCTATATTATTTAATCATAATGGGGATTGCGAATATCCCTGAACAAACGGTCTCTAAGCCAGTACCTGTCACCTGATTGGTAACACATGAATCTCTATTGAATGAAATTTGATGAAGGAACCATTTATTAAGTAATGCTAGATTAAAAGTAAGATGTAACAAAATGTTACACAGAAGAAGTCAGTCAAGAACGAGTACATCCTATATAATTCAATTTTATGAAGTTCAAGAACAAGTAAAATTTATATATGGTGATAGATATCAGTTTAGTGGTTTATCTCTGGAAAAGGTTTTGACTGGAAGGGTCAAAAGAAAGCCTTTTGGGGTACTGTAAATGTCTTTGATCTTATGCTTTGTGCATATTAAATTATGCCTAAAAATAAATCATTAAACAATATGTATGTAGAGTTACTGATAAATTTTAAATATGTGTGTGGGGGAGTTTAATTTGGAAAACATTCAAACGTACTAAAGTTCTTTTTGTCTTAATATGCTGCAATTATGGGTAATTATGTCTTTATGTCATATATTTTATAATTTTCTGTTATGATTATGTATATACTTTAATAAATGAAGCCAAAGATTTTATCATTGTATCACAATACCTATGAAGTCTTATACAGAATTTATGCTCAAGAAAAATGAGTACAATTATCTGACCACGAATAGAGCTGTTATTCTGAGTCAAAGGTTTTGAGCAGAAATAGATATTTCAGCTCACTCCATATATTTGTGTTTTGGATAAATGTCTACTTTCTTCTCCATAGTGCCCTTAGTGCCTAGAATAGTTCTTGACACAGAGGTGGATGCCTATTAAACATTTGTTAAATGAGTGAATGAATCTGATGCACACTAAAATTATTACAATGAGCTTAAGTATAACTTGAAGCAGAACTCAAGTGTCCTCTACCTGTAATGAAATTGTGTTTGTCTCTACTCAGATAGGTCGTGAATAACCAATGTGGCATTCTCTTAAAGAAAAGCCCTCCTAGTTTCAATAGCAAGTCATGTAGCATAGCAAGAAAAAGGGATGGGATTTAACGACTGATAGATTCATTTGAAATCCTGATTTTGTCACATTGTCTTTTTGTGAAGTTTGCCTGGCTGCCCAAATATTCAAGCCCAATTTTCTTTATCTGCAAAACAGAAATGCTTCTGAAATTGAAGTAATAATAAGAGTCAGCCCCTACTAAGCATTCACTATGTACATTCTCTGTGCTAAAAGCATTGCATATGTTACTATATTGCTTGTATGCAAAGTATATGAATTACTTAGCATAAAGCTCAATAAAAATACATTTCTTTTCTATGGCAATTCAATTCTTAAGACCATTCTAATTAACTTTCTACATATTTTCTATTGTCTAATTTCTTTTCTTTGGGTTTTGTAAATTATTTTAGATTGCACTTTCTTAGCATTTCCCTAAAGAATTTAAATTTCTTAAAGGAATGAACCATTTGCTTTCTGAGTGGCATAAAGTTCATTGAATTACCAAATCTTAGCATGGCCAGTGATGACATGTAATCTTTCCCACAATAAATGAAGTATTTCTCTAATGAAGAGACATTTGAGGGATTTAGGATACAGGTTTCTTTTTTCTTTTTTTTTTTTTAGATAGGGTCTTGCTTTGTGGTCCTGGCTGGTCTTGAAATCCTGGGCTCAAGCTATCCACCTGCCTCATTCTCCTGAGTATCTGGGACCAGAGACACACACCACCATGTCTGGGGGCTTTGTACTTTAAGTGAAGCAGAGTTATTCTCTTCTGAGATGCCAAGTTCCATTTTTTGACAACTTTGTGCCTTCCACTCTTAGACCTTTCTTCTTTTCTCTGAAACAACATAGTTCTCTGACAAGCTGGAGATGGTTGCATATGAAAATCCCCATAAATTGATCATAAAAATAACAAATAGGGTAGTGATAGCTCTAGTCTATAAATTAAAACTTTGTAGGGAGTGGCATATTTGATTTAAGAGTTTTGACTCAGAGAAAGGTAAAGATAGTGGAATCTGGAATAGGTTCTGATAGGGAATAAGGATGGTTGATTAAAAGAAGGTAGAAGAATTTCTTAACTTCCAGGGGCTGGTGCCAACATAGGAGATGTCTTGGCTAAGAAAGTGGAGAAGTGACATTTGCAGAGAAGATGCCATGGAAGAGAAAGGCAAACACAGACAGAGCCTCCTCCTTGAAAGTAGGTTTGAGAAAGGTGAAGCGTTGAGTGGCTGGATTCAGGGACTCTAATCACATTAACAGTGCTGAAACCAATAGGAACTGATGTCCCTGGAGTTTCTCTATAGTGAGGGAACTATATCATTTCTTTATGGAGTGTCTGCCATGTGTCAGGTTCTCTGCTAGGCGTTTAGAGGTATTATTTCATTTAGTAGTCAGAGCAGCCTCTGTGTTAGGAGTCATTATCCCAGATGAAGAAGCAGAGGCTGAGGGAGATGAGGTGGGAGAAAGAAGAGAAAAAGGCATAAAAACTTTCCTCCTTTGGAACACAAATGAGAATGAGGCATGAGTTTTTTTTAAAAGTACTGAGATTTCTCTCTACACCTCCTCCCAGCTTCTTTTCATGTCCTCAAAAGGCTGGGATTGGGAATCCTCCCACAGCCCATGTCTCCTGAGAACTTACATAGCACTGCTTCTGATTAAGCTAACAGATTAGACCCAATGGCATAAGGCACAGCTTCTCTCCTTTGAGAGAATGAGGTGTTAGATTGCAAAGCTAATTATACATTCTGTTCAAGTGTCAACCATCTGTTGCAATTGTTTAAAAAGCAGACATAAGTCAACTGTTGGGGCGGGATGTTTATTGTTGCGAACACACAGGAAGCTTTCAACACCCGTGGAGAACCCTTGATCTATCATGTGCCTGTAGGCTGCAGTGAGATTCTACTGATGTCTTGAGAAACCCACCTTTTCAAGAGAGGGTAAGTGATAGCTCCAGGTAGCTGAAGATTAAGGACCAGTCACAGAGACCCCTTCAGCACTGGAAAAGATCTTAAACATTATATGATCCACACTCAGTGTACAGATGGGAAAACAGAGATACAGTGAAGACAAGGCACTACCTATTACTTACAATCTTAACGATTTTCTGCAGAAATTTTGTGTCTGCACATACAGCCCTCTCTAAAGGAAGGGCTGGAACACTATTTTTTCTCTGTACTTCATGTATAGTATAATACTCAATGCATAAAAATAAAAGGAAAGTTGCTCTCAACATTGGAAAGTCAACAAAGAGAAGGAAGTTGTCCAAGGGTGTGCTGCTGGTGATGGCCAGGGTCATTTGTAAAATGTTGTAAAAATATAATTAGTTGTAGTGTGGATGAAGGTCAGGATGCACAGAGAAAGTGGCACATTCCCTCCCACGCCAGAGCCATGCTGTTCTTTTCCTTACCAATTTCTTTATTGAATAGGCTGAAAGTTCTACCAAACTGAGGCTGCCCATAATTCTCTTTGTTAAGAACAACTGGAATGAGGCTGAAAGTTATTTTCACATACAAAATGGGAGTCAATTGATACCCAACAATAAAGAACACTAACTCAAACCAGAAAAACCATTTTCTTCTGGTTCATTCTATTTCTGAGTGAATAATGAAGTCTTTTTGATAAAAGCAAATTTTGCCTTTTTGTATTAATGAATATATTTAGTCTCTGAGACAATCAAGGGGAGATTATTATAGGCATTATGGGGAGGACTGCCTCCAGCCCAGTTGCATTGGAGTCTGCAATCACCGTGTGGAGGTGGGAAGCATTCTCTTGCATCCCTGGCTTCAGATCACTCACCAGAGATGTGCATTTCGCTATTAGCACGTCACAGTGCATTGAGTGAGTTATCTTTCATTGATTTGAATGAAAGATAACTTCCATGTTTCTTTTCGTAATTCTATAATTTGTTTCTAGTTTTGCCATCACTAGCAGCATGTCCCTGGACAATTTGCTTGTCTCTTTGATGATGCTCCAATGCTGAGAAGAACTTTCCTCATCTCTTTTCTATGAAAAATTACAAAATCCCCTCACTTGTTCCTCATGAGACCTATTATCCCGACCCTGAGACTGTTTCCTGTGGAAGCATTCCTGTTGTCAGTGACCTATGAAAATAACATGCTCAGGTTTGGCCAATGGAATCTGTGAAGAATAAGTCATGGTTCTAATAACACCTTGCCACTGAGTTCCTATTTAATTGAATCATACTCAGGGAGCCAGCTAAGAATAAGAAGTGATTTCAGATTAATTGCTTTTCCTCGAAACTGGACATGATTTTAACTCAGGACTCCAGTTGGCTGCTGAGTCTTTCATTTACAATTTTCCCCCTATTTTCATATTCAAGTCTTGGGCATTGGGCCCTGGGTCAACAGAGGAATACCTGCCTACAATTTTCCAGCCACCTACATAGTCATTTGCAGCCCTTTCCACCACTTCTTTAAAGACAGTGAAATGGGCACTACTTTTCAACCTGAGGTGTGGCTGATGAAGCTCAGTAGAGGTTACATTCTTATTCGCTTTTGAAATTAGATGGGTGATTTTTTTTTTTTTTTTTTTTTTTGTCAAAAGGGGTGGTCACCGAAGTTCATACAAGGACCACTTTAAGGTGTTTAAACAATACTGCCCCCTCTTGGGGTTTGGAGTTGAAGATCTCTCAGTGAGACTTAACTAGAAATTAGATATCTTCTTACAGCTTAGAGAGAAAATAAATGAAAAAAATTATTGCAAGAAAAGTCATTTTTTTCACTTGATTTTCTTTACATTTCGTTCTAATGTCAGAGCTGCTGTGGTTGTGTTAATGCCTCAACCTCACGATTATTTTTCTTTGTTTTCTTTACTGTTCTTACAATGTGAGGACCATATTGTTTCCTCATACAAATACTACTCAAATGACCACCTCACTCCCTCATCCAGGGGAATGCTACCATCAGTCACTATGCTTTTAATATCAAGAAAAATAAAACTATCGATGTATCTTTTTTATTTAGTAGTATTTATTTGTATACTACCCCCTAAAGATTTAAAGTGCATTTTAACAACCAACTAAACAAAAAAAACCATATAATAAAATAATAAAAAACAAAATGAGGGTAAGAAAATGGGACTAAGAGGAAATATTATTGAGAATAGACATTCAAAATCATGGTGAAAAATGAAATTAAGTGTTCTGCCACATTACGGTCACTTTCTCACCTCCAAGTTGGCCCTAATTTTGTTGAAAGCTAAGCATTATAATTTATATAGTTTTCATCATGGAGAGGAACAAGATAATTATTTTATCTTGAGTGTTTTCATCCGGATCTTTATTATAGTTGATGTGAAATGTCCTGGTTTTATTTTGCACTCTCTTTATTAGAGTGAAAATATATTACAGTTAATGTTAAGAGTAGCTTGTGTTTTAGTAAAAATACATAATACGACAAATACAAGTCATAAGGAGTGAATAGGAATGAGAGAATACATGTAGCTCAAATCCATGTAACTAAATTTCTCCAGATTCTCTCAACAGTAGCGTTTATTGTAAGCAATGTGTTGCAATACCATAAGGAGGACTCACAAAATAATGTCATCACAAATTTCAGATGAGTGTGATCATCTAATTGCCCCATTCTAGGGCAATATGACCTTCACATACTGAGTTAGTCCTGTTGCAGACTAGAAACTTAAGGAGCTCCAAGTAAGGAGTGTCTGCTCTCCTTTTGATCTTGCTCCTCAGTCTGAGTAACTGGGATCTAGTCTTTTCTGGTATTCTGGCCAAAAACTGGGTCACTGCCTTAGAACAATATCTAGTTATCCCTTCTCCTAACTGGATGAAATGTTTTGCTTTCATCATACATTTTAGGCACTCTGTTTCTTGCCCTAAATCCAATTCCTGTGGTTTGTCATCTGCCTTGACCTTTGCCATGAGTGTTCTTGATATAATACCAACCAGATCAATTCATCTGCTTAGTAGCTGTAGCACTGACTTCCCTTTTTTGGCCTCCTCCTCCGGGGATATTTGAGGAATAGTTTGGTCTGCAGGTCTCCACCCCTAATCATCTGAATTATTCAAATGTCAACTCAGTTAAATTCTAGTAATAAACGTTCATCTCTGGATGATTTCTTTTTCTTTTAATCAATCATTAGAATCTTATTACTTTAAAAAATGGTTCTAACTATAAATAGATGTTTTTCCCAGGAGCTCACCCTCAGGAAGCTAGGGTGTTTTGGCAGTTCTTTCTTTTCTTTCTTTGCCCCTTCCAGTCAATCTCTTAGTCATCCTCCCAGGAGAATTTTTAAATCATGGGATTCACCCCAATGCACCTTTATCAAAAACCTATTTTATTTTCTGCAGATTTATGCCCAGGCCATTTTCATACACTTTATATTATTTCATCTCAAAAAAGTCTTTGTAAAATTGCTATTACTAGTATCTCTGTTTTACAAGTGATAAGAATGACAAACAGAAAGCTTGTGCTATTTGCCCAGGGTCACAGAATTAGTCAATGACAGATATGGACTTGGACTTGTAAATTTCCTCTACTTTCTCTCTTAAGGGCCAACGTTATGCAAATATTTTAACATAGTGTTTCTGTTTAAAAGTATGATTGTTTCTTACTAATTCAAACTGATTCATTTCAAATTAGTAAGTAGCTTTGTATTTCAAAGATGAAGTCCAAAATCATCTGGCTCAAATATATTGTATGTTAATGGTCAAAGTACTTGTGTTGAAAATGTTGAATTTTGTGTTCAGTTGTAGGGAATATGGAGTTCCTAGAGAAGGAACCAATGGGGTACTTTTTCCACAAGTTTTATTTGAAGGCCTGATGTTGCATTTTATTTCTTTTTAATTTATTTTTTTTAATTTATAGATTTAGGGGTGCAAGTGGTTTTCAGTGATACGGATAAACTGTATAGTGATGAAGCCTGGACTTTTAATGCAACCATCACCCGCACGGTGTACATTGTACCCAAGAGGTAGTTTTTTAACCCGAACCCTCCTCTACCCTCCCTGATTCTGAATCTCTAAAGGCAATTATACCACTCTGTATGCCTCTGTCTACCCAGAGCTTAACTCCCACTTACCAGTGAGATCATGTGGTAATTGGTTTTCCATTCCTGAGTTACTTCACATAGGATAATAACCTCTAGCTCCATCCAAGTTGCTAAAAAAGACATTATTTCAGTTTTAATGAATAAGGTCAGGCACACGGTGGCTCACACCTGTAATCTCAGCACTTTGGGAGGCCAAGATGGGAGGATTGCTTGAGCCCAGGAGTTCGAGAACAGCCTGGGCAACATAGTGAGACTCCGTCTCTACAAAAAATACAAAAAAAAAAAAAAATTATCCAGGCACGGTGGTGCACCTATAGTCCCAGCTACTTGAGAGGGTTAGGTGGAAGGATTGCTTGAGCCCAGGAGGCAAAAGTTGCATTGAGCTGAGTTTGTGCCAGTGCACTCCAGCCTGAGTGACAAAGTGAGACCATGTCTCAAAAAAAAAAAGAATGAGTAGTCTTCAATGGTATACATATATCACATTTTCTTTATCTGCTCCTCAGCTAAAGTTAGATTGGTTCCATGTCTTTGCAATTGTGAATTGTGCTGCTATAAACATATGGATGCAGATGTCTTCTTGATATAGTGACTTCTTTTCCTTTGGGTAGATGCCCAGTAGCAAGATGGCTGGATTGAATGGTACAGTTTAGTGCTTTGAGAAAACTCCATATGGTTTTCCATAGAGATTGTACTAATTTACCTTCCCACCCACAGTGTATAAGTGTTCCCTTTTCACTGCATCCATACCAACATCTATTGTTTTTTGACTTTAATTCTGACTGGAGTAAGGTGATATCTCATTATGGTTTTAAATTACATTTCTTTGATGATTAGTGATGTTGAACATTTTTTCATATGTTTGTTGGACATTCGTATATCTTCTTTTAAAAAATGTCTTTTCGTGTCATTTACCTATTTTTTAAATGGATTGGTTTTTTTTTTTTTTTTCTTGCTGATGTGAGTTCCTTGTAGATTCTTGGTACTAGTCATTTTTCAGATGTATAGTTTGCAAATATTTTCTTCCATTCTGTAGGTTGCCTATTTACTCTGTTGATTATTTATTTTGCTGCACAGAAGCCTTTTACTTAATTAATTCTTATTTATTATTTTTACTTTTGTTGGATTTGCTTTCAGAGTCTTAGTCATAAATTCTTTCTTATGCCAATGTCCTGAGAAGTTTTTCATGAATTTTCTTCTAGAATGTTTAATGTTTTGGTCTTATACTTAAGTCTTTAATCCATATTGAGTTAATTTTTGTATATGGTGAGAGACAGGGATTCAGTTTTATTCTTCTGCATGTGGCTATCCAATTTTCCCAGCACGATTTATTGAATAGAATTTTTTTTTCCTAGTGGATATTTTTGCCTGCTTTGTCAAAGATTAGATAGTTGTGTGCATTTTGCTTTATTTTTGGTTTCTCTGTTCTGTTCCATTGGTCTATGAGTCTATTTTTACACCAGTCTCATGCTGTCTTGCTTACTATAACCTTGTTAGGTCAGATGAAGTTAGGTAGAGTGACATACCTCTAGATTTGTTCTTTTTGCTAAAGATTGCTTTGGCTATTTGGGCTCTTTTTTGGTTCCATACAAATCTTAGATTGTTTCCTCTAGTTCTGTGAATAATAACATTGGTTTCTTGACAGGAGTTGCATTGAATCTGCAGATTGCTTTGGGCAGTGTGGTCACTGGCCAGCTCCCCAGTGGGAATGTGTGTCACTGAGACAGTCCCTCTCCTATTCAGGCTCTGGAGACTTACAGCTTTCTGTCTGACTCACAGTACAAGTTGCTGCTCACTGTTCCTTTCAAAGTATTCAAAGTTTCTTTCACTATTTTTGTTGATTTCCCACGTTCTTCTTGGATGAAAGATCACCATGTGACTCTACACATTTTCTTCCTCTTTCCAAGTGTTGAGCATGTTAACGAAGCCTCCAATCTAACATCTTAAAAATGAATTTTATTTCTAATTCTAGTTTCTTCTGGTCTGCTCTGTACCTTGCCCAGGGTTAGGCACACATCAGAAAGATGTCTTTGGAACTCTCCCTCCAACAGTGAACAGCTAAATGGTGAAAGTTGTTAAGGTGTGAAGACTCATCTCTGGCCAGTCTGTTTTATTCCCTAGGTCTGGGATTCTGCTTTTGTCTCCATGACTGAGATACTAATTCATCTTCTACAGGAGACCTCTATTCTGAAAATCTTGCAGTTAAATTTTTGTGGGACCAGTTATTTTGCCAAACTATAAAGACAATTCCATTTCAGGAATAGATGTTTCCTGCCATGGTTGAAATGCTGCTCTGAAGATAGTGCTATTTAGAACCATGGGATTTCAGCATTTCATCTACTTTGTGAATTACTCCATGTTAGGGATGGTTCACTAATCGTGCAAGGCCCTGGAGGCTGGCAGGAGCTAGGAGAGCGGGGAGGGAGGGTTTTCTATCCTCAACAACATTCTGCCTCTCTCAGTAACTGTGATGTGCACAGATCCAAAGGAAATTCATCCAAGAAATTGTGAACTCTCCATTTTCTTTATCATCTTAGGTATCAGATGTTCCATTTTTCTTTTATGTATTTTTTCACTCTTCATTTTTCCTTTATCTGACCTATAACTTATTTTCTTTTTCCATTTTAATACCAACAAAGATCCACAAAACAATGATTTTTTTAACCCTGAATCCTAGTAGTTTTTGCTGCATCTCTTCCCTTGGTTTACTGCCAAGTTGTTGAATGCCTAGTGGAAAACTTGAAGTTTCTGCGTTCTTTCATGCCAATCACTGTGTTTAGCTGTGTCCTTCATTACCCTTTTAGAACCCTTCTGAATCTATTCCTCAGTGCACAGAGTCCTAAATACTATTTGTCCTTATATCAGAAACATTAATACTGTTAAGCCTTCTTAAAATGTCCTTTTGTTTGAAAATCTTACCAATTGTGGTTTACCTTACATGTTTTATTTTTCTTGTCTATTTCTGAAAATAAACGGTGGGTTTTCTGAACTCAGTAAGCAGAGACTTGGGTTTGAATGTCCATTTATCAAGTTACCAGCCACATACTCTTGGACAATTTCTTTATGTTCCCTAAGCATCATTATTTTCATCTGTTAAGTAACCTTACTATTAGCATCCATCATGTAGTTTTAAAAATATAATTTAAATAATATTATGCTTAGGAAATGCTTAGCATAGTATGTACTAAATATGTATTATATGCTACCTGCTTTCAATACAATTTTATTGCTAATATTGTTGTTACCATTATCATTCTTCTTTACATTTCCCAAAGTTCTTCTTCTTTACTTAAATTTAGCTTCCCCTTCGGTTGAATCTTGGCTCTTCATCTTGTACATATACCCTTGCTTATCTTTAACAAGTATGTGTATTCTGGTAACTCTCATCTTTGGTTTCATTTTATTCTATAAATTCTAAATTTTTATATGTGACAACCTAGTAGACAACTCCCACTGCTCCTAGCACATATAGCAGCAAAATGAAATATATTAAAAAAAATAAGTAACAGGAAAAAAACATAATAATAAGAAAATCACCATAAATTTACTCTGCCACCTGTGTTAAAATCTGGGAAGCATCTTAGACTCCTTCCCATGCCTGCATCTAACTCACCTGTAGATTTTAACAAAAAAATTCTGTAGATTTTAATAAATTAGACTCTTTTTCCATTTTCATTCCTGGAGCCTGAATTCTTATCTCAGCTGGATTAGCACAAAATATTTATCAACCATTCACACCCTTCTCCATCCTCTATTCTAAAAGTAATCTTACGAGGGTAATCTTTTCCAAGCTACAGTAAAAAACAAAAAAAATGCATAAATAAATAATATCATGTGTCTCCCCCGCCTAAAACTCCTTTAGGGTCTGTATTGCTTATAGGGCCCATTCCCAGCTACTTAGCCTGGCTCAGAGGGTCATGCTCTGAGTCCTACCTACTCTTACTTAGAGGTTGCATGGTATAGTTGTTAAGAATAGGGCTCCAAAGTTACCTTGCCTGGGTTTAAAATGTGCCTTCACCTCTTCCTCCTCATCATCCTGGGGAAGTGTGATAGGCATTTTCTGTTTAACCCTCCGAATCTATACATCAGCCTTCACCTGCTCTGCCAATTAGCTCCCCTGGACTCTGGAGCCACCTAGCTCCCCAGCCCTGCAGTGTCACTTGGATTTGGCCATTGAAAGCCACATGCAGGACCTCCTCAGGACACCCAGAGAGTACACCCTCTCTGCTGGGCTGCATGGGTTGATAGTGCCTGTCTACTGATGATCACAGCTCCAATTAAATAGACCTCTCCTATTTCCTTTTCCTGGGTTCTGATAATTGCCTTCTCTTCTTTATGGCCTAAGGATCATAGCATCTTTTTCCATATTACTAGCCCCATGGTACTGTACCATCCATGTTGACTTCCCTAAACCCATGGTTTTCAAATGTCAGAGTGCATCAGAATCACCTAGAGGGATTTTTAGAAGAGAAATTGCTGGACCTTATTCCCAGAAATTGAGATTTTTGTAATTCTAGGATAAGGCCTGAGAATTTGCATTTCTTACAAATTCTTATGTGATGCTGATAGTGCTGGTCTAGGGAACCACACTTTGAGGACCACTGGCTTAAACTGTGCTCACAGCTTGAAAAATAGTCCCTTTACTACGCACTCCAGGATCATCCAGTTTGAATGTTCTATGGGTTCACCAACTGAATTAACATGCCACTAAATTCTCTAGAACTCAGATTTCTAATCTGCTAAATAAGATAAATAGTAAAATTGTTCCAGTCTTGCAATTTAATGCAAAGATGAAATGAGAAAATGAGTGAACAGTATATGGCATGAACCAAGAGCTCCAGATGTACTAGCGATTGTTAGCAAGTTGCAGTCTCATTCTCGCCTGCTTTCCCAGGCATATCCTGTATTTCAGCCAAATGCAAGTAATTAAAATTGCTCAAAAACAAACTCTCACATTTCTGTGGATACCATGGTTAATGTAGGTGCTTTAGCCTGAAGTACTCCCTGGCAGCTTTTCTGCCTCTTATATTTGTAATTTAATGCTTCAGGACTCAATTCAAGACTCCAGTGCATTCTTAGGATGAATGCTTTCACTTTCACTTCCTGATGCCATCATACTTTTATCCTAATTTGGTTTTAGTCTTGTCATAGGACATTGTTTTCATGCCATTCTTCCCCACTAGACTGTTGTGGGTAGCAATAGTGTTTTATACATCTTGGTAACCACAGTTCCTTGTCTAATACCTGAAGCAGAGTAAATAGTCAATAAAATTGAGTCAAATGAAGGCATGAATTATTTCTAGGCTTTGTTTCCTAAGAGTGGCCATGTTATTTAGCTTTGCCTATGACACTCAGAGAAACAGAAACCCAAACCCAAAATGTCAGAAACCATTAGCACTGTAGTGGCAATGTGCACCTTTACTGTCACTGTTTCTCATTATCTGAATAAGACAGCACAAGGAAACAGATGGTTTGGGAAGGCATAAAATAAACATAAGTAACACAAAACCTGCCATTCAATAACACTAATCACACCACAGATTTTGGACAGTGACGTCTTCTCCACTTGCTAATAAAACTATTGTGAAACATATGTTCTGGGAAAAGTGAAAATAGATAAAGGAAAGTTAGAAAAATTTCAACCTTGCCACTTGCTTTAAAATACTTGTCTTTCTGGGATGCTTTGCTGCAAATTCAGTGAGGATACATAAAAACTCCATTTCAGAAAGCTCTCATGCCATATACAACCCTTCTGTCACTTACTTTAAAACCAACCCGTGCTTTCTCTGAAACCCTGTCATTTTATTTGTAAAAGTATTTCATATTCTAAGGCTGAGATGATTTGCATAGGTCCAGGGTTCTTATTTTGTACAGATCTGACAGCTTTTCAATAAAAATATTTCAAAGCCATTATGTAGAATTATTATTTTATGGTTTTTCTAAAGGATCATTTTGACTTTTAAAAGTTTTATAGTTTCGCATGTTTAGAATTTAAACCTTCGAATAGATATATCAAAAGAATCAGTGGAATTTTTGATTCTATGCAGAAAGTTTTAAAATATAATGTATTTGAAATAAAAATAGCATGACTCATTTCTGTACCAGAGAACATGGCACCAGGTCAGTTTCACTATTGGAAAGCATCATATATAATTTTTCCCTTAATACATTTTTCACCTTAGTCAAGTTTCCACTTGTTGCTCCAGTTAAAACCCTGGATTTTGAATACCATATCATTTAAAAAATTTATAAAATATAATATCTGAAATCATTTAGTATTTGATGATTTTTAACTCAAAGATATTTGACTCTTAGAAAAAGATACTTGGTAATAATCCAAGTACTTTTTTATAGGATCCAAGTTAAATTCTTCTGAATTCAGCCCACAAATACTTGGCACTACTTAAGTCTCTGGGTAGAATGTAAAAACTGGTTCATCCATCAAATATTTATTTGGTACTTTCTGTATTCCAGGCATTGTGCTTGGCCCTGGTGGTACAAAGAAGGATGTCAGACTTGTATCACTTGTTTTCTTGGGTTTACCAGAAATCATTGTGAATTGAAGGAGGCAGGTCCTTAGAGAAGTGGCTATGGCTCAATGAGAAGTCAATAGGAACTGAGTGTTACAGAAATACAGAGAATGGAGGGATGGACTGAGAGAGAGTCAGAGAGATTATTCAGTTAAATTGAGAGGCACCAGTGGGAGATTACTCATGGAATCTGAGAGCTGAGACTTACAGACACAGGAAATCATGCTGAACAGCATGCAAAACATAGAGAAGTGAGCTCCCATGTACTTTGAGACAACATCGGACTATAAACTCCAAAAGTAAGTGGCTGTGTATAGTTCATGTTCCATTTTAGCCTAGTGTCTAGCACAGTGTGTAGCATATTTTTATTGGACATGAAATACTAAATGAAAGAGTAAATGAATGACTAAGCTACAGCTTTTGTCCTGTGATAGTGAAAGAGGTAGTGAGTCCTCAAACTAAAAATTTTGGCCAGGCATAGTGGCTCAAACCTGTAATCCCAGAACACTGGGAGGCCTAGGCAGGAGGATCACTTGAGGCCAGGAGATGAAGACCAGCCTGGGCAATATAGTGAGACCTAGCCTCTACAAAAATAATAAATTAGCTTGGTGTGGTGGTGTACATCTGTAGTCCTAGCTATTCAGGAGGCTGAGGCAGGAGAATTGCTGGAGCCCCGGAAGTTGAGGTTGCAGTGAGCCATGATTGTACCACTGTACTCCAGCCTGAGTGATAGAGTGACATCGTGCCTTAAAACACACACACACACACACACACCTCACTAGGTTGGGAGTTTGTTGGAGTATGTATTATGATAATTACTTAGGACTTTATCCTGCAGGATGTGAAAGATCATTATGGCTAAATATTAAATCAAGCTAAACTCTGAAATGATTAATACATTCTTCTTTCAAATAAATATTTATTGAGCATCTACTGTGTACAATTGAAGTGCAGCTAAACTCTGCCTACTGTCCTCCTGAAGTAGTCATTCTAATTAGTATTATGACAATAAACAGGTATAAAATAACAAATGTTCCAACTATAATTTGTAATAAGTATTATGAACCAGAAAGTCAGCCAATTACCTCTGCTTGCTGAATTCTACCAGCTTCCTGTTTTGTGAATAAAATGGTATTGTTACACACCCATGGTTTTTCTTTACATAGTGTCTGGGGCTGCTTTCAGGTTATGGTGACAGAGTTGAATGAGTGTGATAGACACCTTAGGGCCTGTGAAGCCTAAAATATTTCTACCTGGATTTTTGCAGAAAGAGGTTGCCAACCCTTGACATAAATGAAACAAATGAGGAGCAGAAATGAAAACAAATGAAGAGTAGACCATGCCAGACAGGATTCCAGAAATGACCTTGGTAAGCAGGTGACATTTAGGCAAGGGTGTAAAGGATGAGCAGAAGTCAGCCACATGGAGATAGGGAGGGGGCCCTGGAACGGGCAATAATGTGAGTAAAGGCCAAAGGCTGGAATGACCTTAGCATGTTTGGTGTCCTCGGATATGAGCAATGTAACTTGGGGACATGGTCAAACAGAGAAAGGGGTTGTTATTAGATTATGTTAGAGATAAACCAGATTGATCTATCAATCTGTCCATCTACTTCTCTGTGGAGATAAACCTTGATGGGATTTAAAAAATCAGTTTAAAAACAACTCATGCAGACCTTAGCCTATCAGTAAACACCTCTTGAATTTTCACTATGAATATTGTTAATAGACCTAAAGGGTATATTGATGACAAAGATAGGCTCTTCTCCAACCGTGACAATAAAGCTGGCATGAAGAAGGTTATTTGTGAGGCAAAGCCAATTAAATCTGCATTTAACGCTGATTTTGCAGTGATTCTAGAGTGATTTTTTTTTTCTTTTGAATGGCAGAGCTGGCAAAATGCTAACAAATTCAATGTACCATGCACCACATGAAGCCCAGAGAGTATTTCTAGAAAATGATGATGGTTTTCTAAACTAGTCGAAAAGGGGAGGGTTATTTTAGCCCTAATGCACTCCACTATATCAAGTTGTTTGCTTGAATTATGTATGTGTGTATTGCGATTTTTAAATGGGAGCATCAGAGACACTTAAGCCACTGAGAAGTTAAAGACCTTGTAGGTCGTTCAAGGAGAATGTTAACTAGGGCAAGTGGCAGTGGCTGGAGAAATATGTCCAATCCACTTCACAAGTCACAGGGGCTTGGCTGTCAGACAGAACCGGATATGAAGACGGATTCAGCTATTTTTCAACTCCATGAACTGAGGCACTTACTACCCTTACCCCAAGCCTCAGTTTCCAAATCTCTAACCTTGGGATCATATATTCTGGATTAGAATTTACTATAAGATTTAGTAATATGCCAAAAGAATGAAATATATAGTAAACATAATGAATTATAACTATTGCTATGATTATTACTGTTATTTTACTCCAGAAAAATCCAATAAGCATGAGAATGCAAACTCAACACTAGGAATTTCACTGGGTATAGAACACCTTTGTTCTTGTGGTAGTGAAGAAAATATAAATCCCACATAACTTAAAATCTATGGGGAGAAGGCCAGTGTTTTATGAATATCCTTGAGTGTGTGTTAAAATACTGTGTCCTAAGCCCCATTCTAAAAGTCACTGAATCAGAATCTCCTAGGGAACAGCTAGAAAGTTACTTGTTTAACAGATAACCACGTAATACAAATTGTTTGGTATTATTCAGTGATCATCCATGCAGACAAGCACATATGTGAATTCCTGCCTTAAGAGAAGCATAAATAAAATGCATTAGGAAATAAATCCAAGGTGGGAAAAATACCTCTAAATAAAGTCCTAATTTTCTGACTCTGAGAACATATTTAGGAAAAATACAATTGTTATATACCATTAAAAATAAAATGAGTGAGACTAAATGATAAAATATATCTGACCCAAAAAGCGAGCTTTAAATCTGAACAATAAAATACTTATTTTCAGGTAAACTTCTTCTAGGATTTGCAATTGAGAAATCGATTTTCTCATCAGCTAAAGTATCATGAAATTTCAGTCACAGATGCTCTGTGAGAAAAGGGAGTATGTTTTGTTCAAATATAAATAGTAAAATACAGCAAGCAAACAAAGACCTGCCCTTAACATGTATCATAACATGGTTGCCCCCTTTCCAGGAAGGAATATGCTACAAGAAGTCAGATGTTAACACGTTCAGGTCTCACAAAGTTCTGACAGAGCTGAGGTCAACATAGCCATTGGGAATAATAATACCCAGCCCAGAATTTTTTTAAAACTTCTATTTTTAGGCTCAGGAGTACAGGTGCAGGTTTGTTATATAGGTAAATTGCATTTCATGGGGGGTTGGTGTACAGATTATTTTGTCACCCTGATAATAAGCATAGTATCTGATAGATAGTTTTTTAGTTCTCTCCCTTCTCCCACGCTACACCCTCAAGTAGACCCTGATGTCTGGTATTTTCTTTGTGTCCATGTTTTCTCATCATCTCATCACTTATGATGATGTTTTCATCATGCGTAAGAATATGCTATTTGATTTTCTGTTCCTGCATTAGTTTGCTTAGAATAATGGCCTCTAGTTCCATCTATACTGTTGAAAAGGACATAATCTTATTCATTTTTATGACACCATGGAAATTAACGGTATACATTTATTTTCTTTATCCTGTCTACCATTGATGAGCATTTACACTGATTTCATGTCTTTGCTCTTGTAAATAGTGCTGCAATGAATATACATGTGCACATATTTTTATGGTAGAATGACTCATATTCCTTTGGGTATATACCTAGTGAAGCAGGCATTGGTTATACACCTAGTGAAACAGACACCAGAGGTTCATTGTCTCACAGCCAAGCAGATCAAGGACGTGGACACAAAAAGCGTAAGATTTAGAGTAGCAATTTAATAAGTGAAGGACAGAGAATAGCTCTCTGCCACAGAGAAGAGCTCTGGAAAAATGGGTTGTTGTTTCAAAGTTTGGATACAGAGGCTTTTATAAGAAACTCATAGGGGGTTGGGCATCTCATTTGCATAAGGTGTGCATTTCTGGTAGTTCTACCCCTTCCTCCTAGTGTGCATGTGAGCTCTTAGATTGCGTTACTCCATGTTGCTTTGTTCCCCCTTACTGTGCATGTGTCTGGGAACAAAATTTTCTATTGCAGGCATGTGTGGGAAAGTCTCCTGTGTAGCCTTTCTCATCTACCCGCCTGTGGGGATGTCTTAGGCAAGCCCCCTGGGAAAATTCCCTTATCTGTGCCTGCAGCTTGATTTTTCAGGCTATTCTTTTGTTTGAAAGAATTTAACCAAGGACCTGCTCTAAAACTGAGGACCCACCCTGTCTTCCTGATCGTTTCTTGCTTTCTCCTCTCTCACTAGTAATAGGATTGTTAGCCCAGATCTTAAAATCCATCTGAACAGCCCAATGTCAGATCTGGGGGAAAATACACCGAAAAAAAAGGCAGATCTTGAACTTTATTCTGTGAAGAAAAGTCAGATAAAATAGCAGTGGTAAGAGGTAGTTGTAGCCAAAACAGTAGTGGTAGAAAGGCAATGGTGAGGCAATGATGGATTACACACTTACTATAATATACTACCAAAACCTTGAGTGCAACATTTCCATTAATCATCTGCCATATTATGCATGGATCCTAACATTGTCTCCATTTTACAGAGGAAGAAAATCAGCTGGGATGCCATCAAGTGCATTTCATTAGGTCAAAAGTTTGTAAGTGGTTATGCTGTGATTTGAACCCATGTTCTCTGACCTCTGATCTTATTTCAGTTTAAAATCGCATCTCAGGAAGTAGGAATGGGAAGTCTGATTCTATTTCTTGTTGTTTGACTGTGGACAGCTTTTAGACTCATCTCCTTGTTCTCCACATCTAAAAAAACATAAGCAAGCTTTCCTTCCTTGGCCCCCCCAGGAAATTAAAACCATGCAAATCACTGCCCACCTGGAACTCTCACTGTGGGACCCCATCCTGTAACAATAAAAACCCAAACTGTTACCCACAAAAGGGTGAATTCAATCACTTGCTTGCAGTGACAATCCAATAACCACAACCAAGGAGGATTTAACAAGGAGATTTTGTTACTTGTAAAGAGTAAAATGGACACCCACCGGGGTAGTCCCTTAAAGCAGTGTCACCTCGAACAACAGGGAAAACAGGACTTTCATTAGGCTGGTGAGCTGAGTCATTGTATGTAGAGGTGGAGTAGAGGCAGAGCAGGTACAATCACCATGCTTCTGCATCCGTCATGTGTATAAGAAATAGAAGATAGGCTCCTGCCAGGGATGTGTTTTTAGTGTGGTAGTGAAGAAACTTCGCTGTGGTTCATCTCCAACTCAGGCGTCTCTGGATCCAACAAGTTTTTTGTTTTTCCCAAGCTGATCTTCCAGGCACTTTTTGAAACAACAAGAACTTAAAGTTCAACCATTACAAGTGGAAACTTTTTCACAGTACATACCCGAAAACCCAGGAACCCTAGGTTACAAAACCAGTTTTCTTTCTATGCTGTCTCAGGTCATATTTTGACCTTCTTGAAAGTCCTGCCCTGATCGTCCCAGAGATTTAAGTTATGTAAGTAATAAACCTTTTAAACCCTCTTGGGGTGTGTGTGTGTGTGTGTGAGAGAGAGAGAGAGAGAGAGAGAGGCATCATTGGCCGGGCGTGGTGGCTCATGCCTGTAATCCCAGCACTTTGGGAGGCCCAGTCAGGTGGATCACAAGGTCAGGAGATCAAGACCATCCTGGCTAACACAGTGAAACCCCGTCTCTACTAAAAATACAAAAAATAGCTGGGAGTGGTGGCGGGCGCCTGTAGTCCCAGCTACTCGGGGAGGCTGAGGCAGAAGAATGGCATGAACCCGGGAGGCGGGGCTTTCAGTGAGCCGAGATCATGCCAATGCACTCCAACCTGGGTGACAGAGCGAGACTCCATCTCAAAAAAAAAAAAAAAAAAAAAAAGAAAGCATCATTAATGTTGACATCCAAAATAAATTTTGGGTGGGAGTTTATCTGTCTCTACAGGTGACCACAACAAATGAAATGCGTTATTTAACTTGTCTCCAACTTTTGTTTTTTCCCCATATGCATTATTTTGATATTCTACACTAAACACCCTCATCTCCATCCTCCTCCCTGTTTCACTTGGGACAATTGTTTCAATAGCAAATGTTGAATGTAACAGGTCTTCCTCTCTGAACACTGGAAATTATCACTAACCAAGTACAGCCTCATGTCTCCCTGAGATCTGTGGCTACTCTGGCATTCTTCTTACAATTATTTTTTTCTAGACAGCCAGAGTTGATTAATGTTGAGAAAATAGATAAAATATTTTTACCGTCCTAGACGTATTTGTTTGTGTTAGGACAGGCAGGGAGCTGTGGCTAGTCTTCAACTGCAGCCTGGGTATATAAGATGCCTGAGATACAGTAGTTGTTGGAAATACTAAGCAATAGGAAAGGGACACTCTGTCTCAAAAGTCCTTCAAAGAGGCAGGAAAAGTAAGTAATGTCAGAAATATACCTGAGATATAATAGTGACCTCAGGGACTTTGCTTTATATAGTTGAGACCTGTAGTTCTCTAATATATATTTTTCTCAGATTTGATTAAAAAAACAAATAATGAAGCAACAGAAAAACTTATTTTCCTTAGCACCAACTGAGTAGCACCCATTAAAGAGACCCCCGTAGGTACCTTTACATTCTTGAGAAAATATCATGATATTAAACTCAGGGTGTGACACAGTTGGCAGAATATCCCTTGAAAATATTTTGCCTTTCAGCTGCGAAAGTTTCTCTAACAAAGTGGATGTTAGAAGAAGCTCCCAGGCACCCCTGGCTATGGCTAGAGCTCATTATCTCCTCATTACAGGGAACCTGAGGGGGATGAGGAAAATGCATTCGGAAAGATGCATTCATGTTTTATTGATTGCCAACAGAGCTCAATTCTCTGAATTCTCACACTCTGGGATATTTTGTTAGGAAAATAAGCACAGTAGGCTCTTGTTTACATGCCCTCTTCCTTCTGGTACAATTGATTCCAGCACAGCACAAAACTGAGCATCTTCCCCAATTAGGTTCTCATGAGCCACAACCACACAAGAACTAAAGCAAAGCTTTCAATAAGCACATTGCTTATTGTTTCAGAGGACCTGAAACATATCCCATTCATTAAATCCCCTCTTTTGATGAATGAGAAAACTTGGGTCCAGAGAAGTTAATTGGCCTGTTCCTGGTCACACAGCCAGTGGTGACAGAGCCTAGGTTAGAATTCAGGGTTCCTGATGTCTTCAATCACACCTTTTTGGTTATTCTAACTGCATATATTTTCCCATTTCTGGAGAAAAAAAATAATAAAGTGGTAATTTTAAACTGTCCTCTATAATTTCGACATATATTATAGAGCCCATCTTGGCATGCTATGATAACTCAGTTTGTGGAGAACTCAGATTATATTGGGAGGTAGCAAACTGGAGAGGCAGTTATGCTGAGGCTATAACAGTTAATAGATTTGTGAAGAAACTTAGGAGATTTCATCCTGACATAAAGACACAACATAGTGGAAGCATGATAGCTGTCTTGAGGAAAAAGGAATTGATTGACTCTTAAGGGCAGAAGCAGGTGGAACCAATGAGAAAATTGTTATGGACTTTGGAATCAGAAAGAGTAACTAGGATAACTTTGGGCAAAATATTAAACTTTTTGAGTTTCAGTTTCTGTGCCTGTAAAATAGAGATAATACTTAGCTTATGGAGGTAATACATAGAAAAACTTTATAGGGTGGCTGTGAAAAATATATTAGACCATATTAAGAATGACTCTTCATGAGGCAATTATTGTGCGGTGTTCTAAGCATTTTACATGTGTACATTTATTTTTGTCCTCCCACAACCCTATGAAGCAAGTGCTATTATCTTTTTTTGGATAACAGAAAAACCAAAGCACAGAAGAAAGAGCTTATAGTTGGAAAAGCAAAGAGTTTTGGGTTTTGGGTTTTATCTGCTAGGTCAAATAGGCTCCAAGATTCATGATCGTCACTACTATGTTAAAATTACCATATTTTAAGAGCCCTTTACTGAACACATAATAAGTGCTCTGTAACATCTATACAACGGTAACTTCTATAACGATACTATTGTCATAAAATTAATGATGATAAATAAGAATAAAAAAGGAAGAGGAGGAAGAGGGACAGAGGAAGAAGGTAATTAAGGAACTTGCCTAAGTTCACATATATGTTGCATCAGCCAGAAAAGGCTACATTTTGCTAACAACTACCCACAAAATCTTAGTGGATTGATACAAATCACTTCTACTTACATTGAATTGTTCAAGGTAAGCCACAAACCACACTTAATATCAGAGTGTATAGGGAAGTTCCATAATATTTGTGCTTAGGAGAAATTTAATGGTTATGAACAGTCTTAATGACTTCTACTGTCAGAAAGTAGGAGAGCCAGAAATAGAAACTGGGTTTTAGTTTTTAGGAAAGAAATTTCTGTATTCATTTTCTATGACCACATCACAAATTATCGTCAATTTGTCAGATTATAGCAACTCGCACTTTTCTCACATTTCCCAGGTCAGAAGTCCATGTAAGCTCAACTGGGTTCTCTAATTAAGGTCTCATGAAGCTGAGATCAAGAGGTGTGCAGGGCTGGACTCAGACTTGAAGAAAAAAATCATTTTCGAGTTCATTCAGGTTGTTGACAGAATCCTTTGTTGTAGTTGGAAGGTGCCCCGTTTCCGTGTGATATTTCAAGCCATAGCCTATCATTGATTCTAGAGGCCATCCCTAGGTCTTTTCAGATGGCCTGTTCCATCTCCCTATCAGGAACAGTGTGTCAATTCATCTCAAACTTAATTTCCCTGGTTTCTCCTTCTGTCACTATCCAGATAAAATGTCCTGCTTTTAACAGCTTATGCATTAGGTTGGTGCAAAAGTAATTGCGGATTTGCCACTACTTTTACTAGTTCAGGCCCCCCCAGATAATCCCTCTAACCGAATCACTTGTGCTATATAACATACACAGTCACGGAAGTGATAGTTCATCATATTTCTGAGTTTTGAGTTGTCTTAGTCAGTTTGAGCTGCCATAAGAAAATATCAAAGACTGGGTAGCTTATAAAAAACAAACAAACAAACAAAAACAAGAAACAAAAAAACAAATTAATTTCTGGCTGTTGTGAAGGCTGGGAAGTCAAAGATCAAGGCACCAGCAGATTCAGTGTCTGGTGAGGGCCTGTTTTTGCATAAATGGCACCTTCTTACCCTGTCTTCACACGTGGAAGGAGCTAGCTAGCTCTTTTTCATTTATTTTATAAGGGCACTAATCCTAATTATGAGGGCTCTGCCCTCATCAACTAATCAGTTCTCCAAAAGCCGTACCTCCTAATATCTAAAGGAATTTCAACATATACACTTTAAGGGGGTTCAAACATTCAGACCATAACATGAAGTTAAAGTGGAACATCTCTGATGGACCATTTTAAAAAATTCATCTGCTGCACCATAGCATTCACCAAGGGTGATATGGATTGTCTTCCAAGGCAAGTGTTTCCTTAATTGCAAGCAAAAGTCACAGCCCAGGATGGAAGATCTTCTTTCAGTTAAGTTGCAAAGAGGATATTTTGGCTTTCTGGAGCCTAAATTGCATACCCAATTGCTGACTCTTGTTTATTTTTGTTTTTTATTTCTTACATAGCAGAAATAAATGAAATTTAACTATATTAGTTTGTAACCTGTAACCATATCACTGAGTGATTCACTGTTTAGGTAAGAATGTGTGTGATTACATACCACATATATATAACTGTATTAGCTTGTAACAAATTGCCACTACCATAGTTGCTTAAGCTATCCAAATTTATTATCCTACAAGTCCAAATTTATTATTCCACAAAGTGGAAAATGTGACAGAGGCCTCACTGGGCTAAAATGAAGGTGTCATCAAGATGTATCCTATCCTTTCTCAGGTTTGAGAAAGACTCATTTCCTAACTTTTGTGGATTTTAGAGGATGCCCACATTCTTTGACTCATGGTCTCCTTTTTTCATCTTCAAAGTCTACAATTCCAGATCAAGTCCTTCTCACATGGCATATCTGCCCCTTCATTTGTAATTTCAGCTCTCTTTAATCAAGTGTCCTGTAAAGGTTCTAAATAATTATTTGTTTTTAAGGACTCATTTATTTAGATTTGGCTAGCCCAATATTCCAGGGTAATCTCCCCATATCAAGATCATTATCCTTGATCACGTCTACAAAATTCCATTTGTGATGTAAGGTAATACATTTGCGGGTTTCAGGATTAGGTCATAGACAATTCTGTGGGTTATTTTTCTGCTTATCACACTGACTTAACCAAACAAAAGTGGAAATCTATTCTGAGGATTTTTGCATTTATCAGGTAAATTTAGGATTTCCAGAAGAGTTTGGGATTATAAACCAGAAAAACAGCTGCAATCTCTCCCTCTGTGTTTCCTCTGCTCTTTCTGAAAATCTGCTTCATTTTTTTTTTTCTCACAGAAACCACCTTTTCTGTTTATCCCGTCCACATAATAGAAAATGGCTGTTTCACATCTCTTGATTGTAGGATACTGGTCTAGCCACTGGCAGAAATTGTCTTGGCTATTTTCTTAGACCATATTTTCAAAATAACTAATAGTGAAGACTTGGTCTAATAAGGAACGCTGAGTGGTATAGGATTATGAGGCCAAATAACAGCTGCTAAAGATCAACCACAGGGTTCAAGGATGATTACTCATAGACAGGAAATGTTGGCTTGTTCCCAAGCAAGAGGTGTCCATTTCATGTCAATTTGACTATGATTTTTATTGTATTTCTGCCATAACTATGGTCTTTTCCACCAGTACAGTAAGACTACACATTGCTAGAAGAAATGTCATCAGATACCATGTAGCTAACATGATGCATATGTGTGAAGCAGCTTTGCACGTGCAGCTCATTGATGCATTAAAACTAATCTTGTGAACTGTGAAACATGAAAGAAATCAGACAGAATGCACTGAAGAGATGATAGAAAGTTTTATGTGCATGAAGAAATGGAAAAGCCAGACACACATGCGATTTTGTTACTATACACGTGGACACTGATTGTCAGAGCAGCAGTGCTTGCCAGGCAAAAATCATCAAGTAGCTTCCTAATGTTTTCTTCTATTTGTATTGAACTCAGCTGATCGATAAAATTAAAAACTGGCAAAGATATCATCTAAAAGCTCAGCATAAGATAGGTAGAAATGTTGTATTAAAAGTCTTATGGTTGGACATAATATCCGACCCAGTCTGATATCTGGCCTACTTGGGGAAAATATACTATCAAGATATAACTGAGAATTGAAAATATTAAAAATAACATTATACAGCAGTAAAAAGTAATACAAATAAAAATACAGTAACAACTATTTACATGGCATTTACATTATATGAGCTATTATAAGTAATCTAGAGGTGATTTAAAATATACAGGAGGATATGTGTAGGTTACATGCAAATACTGTCATTTTATATAAGGGACTTGAACATCTGCTGATTGTATTATCCACAGGGATCCTGGAACCAATCCCCCATGGATACCAAGGGACAACTGTATACATACATGTATATATGAGTATATTTACACATATAATAGCATCATTCTGTGCAAACCTGTTAGTTGATGGAAAATATGAACATCAGTTGCTATGTAAAGTTCATTCTTTTATATGGCTGTACCATAAGCCATTTAGTCCAAATTCTAATGCTGAAATTTTGTCCATTTGCAGTTCACTATTATGTACAAAACTGTAACTTCTTTGATTGTTTCAGGATTTAATTTCTAGAAATTGTATTTTTTTCTGTGAAGGGAATGAGGCTATTGATGCATATTTAAAACTACCATTTATAAAGGTTGAATTAGGGAGTTGCCTTACTGTTTTGATTAGCATTTTTGCCTAGCAATAAAGGTTGAATGAATTTTTCCCCAAACTATATACAAGCATTATTTTTCTCTCTCAAAAAACACTAATGCTAAATATCATCATTAAATCAAAAAGAAACAAATATCAACAGTTTACAATTGTTAAATATTGAATAATATGACTTTATTTTATAAAAAGAAATATAAAAGAAAATTGTGGAGGTGCACCTAGATTAATAGGTAGAGGATACTTAGCAAGATTTTGGGCATCTATTGTCAGGAAATAAGACCACCTCTCTCCCATATTTGTATGCATCATTTACCACCATTGCCTGATAAACAAAGTACATTTTTTATTACTCTGTTAAATAAAAATTAATAAAATCCATAAGTAATAGTGACTATCTGCCCTCTGTACAGGTGCTGGGATTTTAGGGATCTGGCAGCTGTGTTCATGAAACACTGAGAAAGGGAAAGTACATCAAATTAGATGAAAATTATTTGCAGTATTTCAGAAGAAATGCAATGAACTGCATATCTAGAGTGATAGATATAACAAAGTGGGAGAGAAAAGAGATATGAGATATATTGTATATAAAGAATAAGCTTGACATTGTAACCTACTTTTTTTGAATGGCATAATAAAACAGAAATCAGAGATAATGGTGAGTTTTTTTTAAATTTAGTCAATTGGCTAGCCATTAATAAATTTAAAATATATATGTATATATATGTGTGTGTGTTTATATATACATATATATATAAAATTCTTTTTTGAGATGGAGTTTCACTCTTGTTGCCCAGGCTGGAGTGCAGTGGTGCGATCTCAGCTCACTGCAACCTCCAACTCCCAGATTCAAGCAGTTCTCCTGCCTCAGCCTCCCAAATAGCTGGGACTAAAAGCTCGCACCACAACGACTGCCTAATTTTTTATTAGTAGTAGAGACGGGGTTTCACCATGCTGCTCAGGCTGGTCTCAAACTCTTGACCTCGGGTAATTGACCCATCTCGGCCTCCCAAAGTGCTGGGATTACAGGTGTGAGCCACTGTGCCAAGCCAAAATTAGAATATATTTTGTGAAGCTGTATTGGAAGAAGAATCTGATGTATTCAGGAAATTTCTGTGATTCTTTTATCAGAAAAAAACTCAATGCACAGTTATAAAATTAATATTTGGAACAGTAGGAATAAAGACTCAGAGTTCAAGGGTAATTTCAGCTTATAAGATTGGAGAATAATCTATACAACGTCAGTATAAAAGTTGTAGAATTGAATGTGATGCCAGGATGCAACTCCGGGAAGATATGAGAAAAGATTAGTCATGATTACATATTTCAGAGTCCAAGATTATTGGCTTTAAATGGATGAAAACCATAATTTATTTTAGATTTATGAAACCATTTTAGTCACTTCTTAAAAACACAAGCCAACAAATTTAAAAATAATAATAAAATGATATATCTCCAAATAGTTTCAAGAACCATCACATCAGTCACAGCATTGTTCTTGTAATTCAGCTTGTTCTCCATGATGACTAAGCATGGCATAGATTTAAAATACAATGAGACGAATTTTTATATTTAAGCAAGATATTAATTTTCAGTGAAAATCAATGATTTCTTTTTTTGAGCCATTGATACTTCCTTTGTGACTTTTTTTAAAATTATATTTTAAGTTCTGGGATACATGGGAAGAACATGCAGGCTTGTTACATAGGTATACACGTGCCATGGCAGTTTGCTGCACTCATCAACCCATCATCTATATTAGGTATTTCTCTTAATGCCATCCCTCTCCTAGTCCCCCACCTCCTGACAAGCTCTGGTGTGTGATGCTCCCCTCCTTGTGTCCATGTGTTCTCATTGTTCACTCCTACTCATGAGTGAGAAGAGATGGTGTTTGATTTTCTGTTCTGTGTTAGTTTGCTGAGATTGATGGTTTCCAGCTTCATCCATGTCCCTGCAAAGGACATGAACTCATTCTTTTTTATGGCTGCATAGTATTCCATGATGTATATGTGCCATATTTTCTTTATCAAGTCTATCATTGCTGGGCGTTTGGGTTGGTTCCAAGTCTTTGCTATTGTGAACAGTGCTGCAATAAACATACATGTGCATGTGTCTTTATAGTAGAATGATTTATAATCCTTTGGGTATATATCCAGTAATGGGATTGCTAGGTCAAATGGCAATTCTGGTTCTAGATCCTTGAGGAATCACCACACTGTTGTCCACAATGGTTGAACTAATTTACACTCCCACCAACAATGTAAAAGCATTCCTATTTCTCCCCATCCTCTCCAGCATCTGTTGTTTCCTGACGTTTTAATGATCACCATTCCACCTGGCATGAGATGGTATCTCATTGTAGTTTTGATTTGCATTTCTCTAATGACCATAGATGATGAGATTTTTTTCATATGCTTTTTGGCCACATAAATGTCTTCTTTTGAGAAGTGTCTGTTCTTATCCTTCACCCACTTTTTGATGGTTTTTTTTTTTACTTATAAATTTGTTTAAGTTCTTTGTAGATTCTGTATATTAGTCCTTTGTCAGATGGATAGATTGCAAAAATTTTCTCCCATTCTGTAGGTTCCCTGTTCACTGTGATGATAGTTTGTTTTGCTGTGCAGAAGCTCTTTGGTTTAATTAGATCCCATTGGTCAATTTTGGCTTTTGTTGCCCATGCTTTTGGTGTTTTAGTCATGAAGTCTCTGCCCATGGCTATGTCCTGAAGGACATTGCCTAGGTTTTCTTCTAGGGATTTTATGGTTTTAGGTCTTATGTTTAAGTCTTTAATCCGTCTTGAGTTAATTTTTGTATAAGGTGTAAGGAAGGGGTCCAGTTTCAGTTTTCTGCATATGGCTAGCCAGTTTCTCAACAACATTTATTAAATAGGGAATCCATTCCCCATTGCTTGTTTGTGTCAGGTTTGTCAAAGATCAGATGGTTGCAGATGTGTGGCATTATTTCTGAGGCCTCTGTTCTGTTCCGTTGGTCTATATATCTGTTTTGGTACCAGTACCATGCTGTTTTGGTTACCGTATCCTTGTAGTATAGTCTGAAGTCAGGTAGCATGATGCCTCTAGCTTTGTTCTTTTTGCTTAAGATTATTTTGGCTATATGGGCTTTCTTTTTTTTTTTTTTTTTGTTCCATATGAAATTTAAAGTAGTTTTCTCTAATTCTGTGAAGAAAGTCAATGGTAGCTTGATGGGGATAGCATTGAATCTATAAATTACTTTAGGCAGTATGACCATTTTCATGAAATTGATTCTTCCTATCCATGAGCATGGAATTTTTTTTTCCATTTGTTTATGTACTCTCTTATTTTCTTGAGCAGTGGTGTGTAGTTCTCCTTGAAGGGGTCCTTCACATCCCTTGTAAATTGTAGTCATAGGTATTTTATTCTCTTTGTAGCAAGGAGAACAAAGACACAACATACCAGCATCTCTGGGACACAGCTAAAGCAGTGTTTAGAGGGAAATTTACAGCACTAAATGCTCACAAAGAAAGCAGGAAAGATCTAAAATTGACACCCTAACATCACAATGAAAAGAAATAGAGAAGCAAGAGCAAACAGATTCAAAAACTAGTAGAAGACAAGAAATAACTAAGATCAGAGCAGAACTGAAGGAGATAGAGACAGAAATCCCTTCAAAAAAACAGTGAATCCATGAGCTGGTTTTTTGAAAATTTTAACGAAATAGGTAGACCACTAGCAAGACTAATAAAAAAGAAAAGAGAGAAGAATCAAATAGATGCAATAAAAAATGATAAAGGGGATATCACCACTGATCCCACAGAAATACAAACTACCATCAGAGAATACTATAAACACTTCTACACAAATAAACTAGAAAATCTAGAAGACATGGATAAATTCCTGGACACAAATGCACTCCCAAGACTAAACCAGGAAGAAGTTGAATCTCTGATTAAACCAATAAGAGGTTCTGAAATTGAGGCAGTGATTAGTAGCCTACCAACCAAAAAATGCCCATGATCAGACGGATTCACAGCTGAATTCTACCAGAGGTACAAAGAGGAGCTGGTACCATTCCTTCTGAAACTATTTCAAACAATAGAAAAAGAGGAACTCCCCCCTAACCCATTTTATGAGGCCAGCATCATCCTGATACCAAAACCTGGCAGACACACAACAACGAAAAAGAAAATTTCAGGCCAATATCCCTGAAGAACATCAATGCAAAAATCCTCAGTAAAATACTGGAAAACCAAATACAGCAGCACATCAAAAATCTTATCTACCACAATCAAGTTGGCTTCATCCCTGGGATGCAAGGCTGGTTCAACATATGCAAATCAATAAACATAATCCATCACACAAACAGAACCAATGACCAAAAAAACACATGATTATCTCAATAGATGCAGAAATGGATTTTGATAAAATTCAACACCCGTTCATGCTATAAACTCTCAATAAACTAGGTATTGATGGAATATACGTTTGTGACCTTTAAAATACTACTCATATTTCCCTTGCTCAAATGGCGGGGGTGGGGGAAGATTAGGGAGTTTGAGAAGAAAATGAGGAACTCTGTAAACCTATTCCACAGGAAAGCAGCCAAAATTTGTGAACACTAAAATACATATAAGCAGAGAAAAAAACACGATACTTAAATTCATAAGGATATATATCACATAAAGTAACTTAAAAAGATTGTTTTATAAAATGTACTGAATCCCCATATAAACAGCAAAAGTCTCCAGAATTTAAGCCACGACCCATTTTCTGACCCCTCCGCTCAGTGGGACAGAAGTGCCTCTACTGGCAGGTGTGGAAAAGAAGGTAGATTGCGTTCTTCCCCCAGGCTACCAGGTCTATGATATTTTCCAGAGGGAAACAGGACACCAGCTTTCTTATCTCTATCAGCTCCATGCTGCAGAGGCTAAATTCCCTGAGTATATTCAAGAGGTTGGGTGCTTCCGTATTCCATCCAGCTCTCACTTATAGGGCAGAAGCTCTATGCCAGATGTAACAGTCCAAGAATAAATACAAGGGTCCTTGATTGCTCTCAGCATAGCAATCACATAGAGTCAAGTTTCCACAGTGGGAAAAGCATGTTGAAAATACTAGAGGCTCCGGCCCAGAGATCTGCTCAAAGAGCTGGAAGATGAGAGCTGTATGACTGGGAAAGTTGTGGGCCATTGTCCCTACTTCAACTGAGGAGCATTTTCTTAGATACTATGCCCAGGCAGAAAGGCAGGCCGTTAAGATGGAGTGCTCTAAATCTCCCCTCAAATGAATTGAAATTAGTTGGAACAGAATGTGGAGAAGTTCAAGCCAATGAGCATTCTCATAAACAATGGCTATTTTGGTGGTAAGAAATTCAGAGGAGACTGGTAGTTCCATAAGAAAAACAAGCTAAGCCATTTGCTGGAGGTTTTTCAGAGAGTCAGAGAAAAGGGCAGCTAAGACAATCTCTCCTGAAGTCTGAACAGTTCTCAAAGAATGGCTTCAAAGTCAGCTCCTGCAAAGAGGACCTACTTTATTGCAATCTGTATCCCTGGAAATTGTCAAAAGCAACAGCACAATCAGCTAGTAATTTATGGAGCTGATCAACTGGATATGATACCAACCGAGGCAGACAGCTTAACCACTAAATCAAGGGGAAAACAAAACAAAACAAAACAAAACAAAAACAAACAAACAAAAAAAAACAAAGAAAGACCTGACAAAACTATTGGCCTCCAAGGCTGACTGTGGACATGCCCAAGTGTATAGAAGAAGTGACATTAGATGCAAACTCTGGGAGAAATAGACCAGGGTATTCAATAGCACAGTTAAGTTGCTAAAAAAATAAACAAGTAAACAACTGCAATAATAATCCATGTTAGAGGGGATTCAGCATCCAGAGTTGCTACATTATATTATCTAAATATTAGGGAAAAAAAACTATGTGACATGAAAATAAACAGAAAAGCATGCTCCATACACTGGAAAATAAGCTGCCCAAATATTAGACTTAACAGACAAAAATTTCAAAGAAGCCAACATAAATATCTTGAAAGAACTAAATGAACTCATGCTTACAGAAGTAAAGGAAGGCATAATGACAATATCCCAATAAAAAGGAAATATGAATTAAAAGTTAGAAATTACACAAAAGAACCAAATGGAAATTCTGGAATTGAAAAGTAAAGTAACTGAAATGGGCTGACCTTGAATAAAATAATTAATCTTGGAGTTCAAGGGTGGATTTGAATTGTCAGAGGAAAGAATCAGCAATACCAAAAAGAAGAAAGAAGATAAAGATGTCCACTCTTATTTATATTCTATGTTATACTGAAGGTTCTAGCCAGGATAATTAGACATAAAAAGAAATAAAAGGCATTCAAATTGGAAAGATAGAGGCAAAATTATTTCTCTTTCAAATGACATTGTCTTAACTATGGAAACACCTAAGGAATCTACACACACACAGACACACACACACACACACACACACACACACACACACGGAGATAGGGGAAGGACACAATTAGAGGTAATAAATGAATTGAGGTAGCAGAATACAAAATAAATATCCAAAAATCAATTATATTTTAATAAATTATCAATAAGCAATCCAAAATGAAATTAAGGAAAAAAAATGCACTTTCAGTAGCACCAAAATTAGTAAAATTCTTAGAATCAAGTTTAACAAAAGAAATAAAAAACATATTCTGGGAACAACAAAACATTTCTCAAATATATTAAAACTTAAAGAAATGACACTTCATGTTCATTGATTGGAAGATATTGTTAAGACAGAAATATTCTCTAAATTGTTGTACATATTTAATAAAATCCCTATCATAATACCAGCTGGATTTTTTTCAGAAATTTACAAGCTGCTATTAAGATTCATACAAATTAAAGAACCCAGAATAGTAAAAACAATCTTTAAAAAACAAATTTGGAAGACTCACACTTTCCAATTTTTAAACTTACTACAAAGCTACAATAATCAAAACAGCTTAGTATTTTTGTTCAAATAAGGAAAGATATGTAGTTTAATGAAACAAAATTGAGATCAGAAGTAAACACATCCATATCCAGTGGTTTTTTTTTTTTTTTTAATGGAGATGGAATCTCCCTCTGTCACCAAGGCTGGAGTGCAGTGGCACAATCTCGGCTCACTGCAACCTCTATCTCCTGGGTTCAAGCAATTCTCCTGCTTCAGCCTCCTGAATAACTGGGATTCCAGGCGCCCACCACCACACCCGGCTAATTTTTGTATTTTTAGTAGAGACGGGGTTTCGCTATGTTGGCCAGGCTGGTCTCGGACTCCTGACCTTAGGTAATCCGTTTGCCTCAAATTTCCAAAGTGCTAGGATTACAGGCATGAGCCACCACGCCCGCCTATATTTTTTAAACGACTCTCAAATTCATACAATAGGAAAGACTGACCCTTTGGAGAAACAGTGCTGGCGCAATTGAATATTCACATGAGAAAGAATATTTACATCCAAAATGTTAGTTGGGACCTTTCTACACAATACACAAAATTAACTCGAAATTGAGTATGGGCCTAAATGTGAGAGCAATAACTATAAATCATTTAGAAAAAAAATACAGAAGTAAATCTTTTTTACTTTGGGTTAGGCAAAGCTGTCTTACACATGACACCAGAAGCAACACCAATAAAAGAAAAAAAGAGATGAGCTTCATTTCAAAAAGTTTGTGTTTCAAGGGATACCATCAAACAAGTGAAAGGCAACCCACAGGATGGGATTAAAAAGGTGCATTATATGAACTCAAACAAATTTACAAGAAAAAAACAAACAACCCCATCAAAAAGTGGGCAAAGGACATGAACAGACACTTCTCAAAAGAAGACATTTATGCAGCCAAAAAACACATGAAGAAATGCTCATCATCACTGGCCATCAGAGAAATGCAAATCAAAACCACAGTGAGATACCATCTCACACCAGTTAGAATGGCCATCATTAAAAAACCAGGAAACAACAGGTGCTGGAGAGGATGTGGAGAAATAGGAACACTTTTACACTGTTGGTGGGACTGTAAACTAGTTCAACCATTGTGGAAGTCAGTGTGGCGATTCCTCAGGGATCTCGAACTAGAAATACCATTTGACCCAGCCATCCCATTATTGGGTATATACCCAAAGGACTATAAATCATGCTGCTATAAAGACACATGCACACGTATGTTTATTGCTATTGTGAATAGTGCCGCAATAAACATACG
>NW_026652281.1:99977337-100027854 GCF_009828535.3 Hylobates moloch
GGGGACAGCATTAGGAGATATACCTAATGCTAAATGACGAGTTAATGGGTGCAGGAAATCAACATGGCACATGGATACATATGTAACAAACCTGCACATTGTGCACATGTACCCTAAAACCTAAAGTATAATAAAAAAAAAAAGTGCATTGTAAATTATATACGGATAAGTCTGATATGAAATATTTATTTATAATATATACATTTATTTTTACAGCTGAACAGTAAAATGACAAGTAACTCAATTTAAAAATTGGCCAAGGATCTGAGTAGATATTTCTTCAAAGACAGAATACAAAAGGCCAATAAGGTCATAAAAAGTATGGTCCATACTGTAAGAAGTACTTTTCAAACTGTCTATTTTCAGAAAACACGCCCAGGCAAGTCTGGACAGCTCCCTTGCAGACATGACAAGTCACATGGTACAGACATCTGGCAAAAGTGATAAGACTCATAGAAGTCAGAGGGGAATGAGAAAAAGGCCGGGGACCTAATCCATAAAATGAAGGAAAGTTTTGCCATTGGGAAATTGAAACTTAAAGTGGGGAAGGGGACAAGATGTAACTTTACAAGGGGATAATGAAACTTAGGCATCGTCCAGGAAGATTGTAACCCCATAGTACTCAGCCTATGAGGAACTGGAGGAGGAACTTACACACTAGGGGATAAATTGCTTGTTGAAACTGCACCAGGTGTGCCTGCTTGCCAGACACCCGATCTTGCAAGACCATCATTAAAGTCTCATTTTTGATGTTCTTCATGTCTCTAAGTCCATTCTTTGGGTTTGGACAGGTGAGTGTGTTTCTCACCAACAACATTAGCCATCCGGAAAATAAAATAAAACAAACACACATACACAATGAGACACTACTTCATATACATTAGGACTGCGCTAACCAAAAAGCAAAGCATTAGTAAGTATTGAGAAGAATGTGGAGAAATTGAAACTCTCAAACACGGTTTTGCAAATATAAAATGGTGCACCTACTTTGGAAAACTATCTGGCAGTTCCTCCAAAGTTTATACACGTAGTTATCATGTAACCCAACAGTTCCACTCCTATGTATATACCCAAGAGAAGTGAAAATATATGTTCACGCAAAAACATATATTCAAATACTTACAGCAGCATTATTTATAATTGTCAAAAAGTAGAAACTTCCTAAATGCCCTTTAATCAATATTGGATAAACAAACTTGGTATATCCATACAACAGAATGGTATTTGACAATTAAAAGGAATAAATTAATGATATATACCACAACATAGACAAATCTTGGAGATATTATGTTAAGTGAAAGAAGATGGTCACACACACCTCCCACATATTTTATGATTCAATTTATATAAAATGTTTGGATTAGGCAAATCTATAGAAACAAAAAGTAGACTAATGGTTGCCTAGGGCTGAGAGTTTCTAAGGTAAATTGACACTGGTTGATAATGGGTATGGATTCTTTTGGGGGTAATGAAATGTCATAAAACTGATTGTGGTGATACTTGTACAATTCTGTGAATATACTAAAAAAACTGAATTGTATGATGTAAATGTGTGAATTTTATATGAATTACATCTCATAAAGATATCATGTGTTTTGTTTTGTTTTGTTTGTTTTTGTGGTTTCTTTTTTTTTTTTTTTTTTTTGAGACAGAGTCTCGCTCTGTCACCCAGGCTGGAGTGCAGTGGCACGACCTCGGCTGACTGCAAGCTGCGCCACCGATGTTCACGCCATTCTCCTGCCGCAGCCTCCCAAGTAGCTAGGACTACAGGCGCTTGCCACCATGCCCGGCTAATTTTTTTAATTTTTAGTAGAGACGGGGTTTCACCGTGTTAGCCAGGATGGTCTCAATCTCCTGACCTCATAATCTGCTCGCCTCGGCCTCCCAAAGTCCTGGGATTACAGGCGTGAGCCACCGCTCTCGGCCCTAAAGATACTATGTTTTTAAAAGATATGTATAACAACTTTTCAGAGACGATTATATTTATCAAAAAATTATGAAGATAAAGAAACATGAGCACTTAATACTAAGGCAAAGGCATATATTGATTAAGTTTTATTAAGCTTATGCATTATACTTTCTAGCCATTTTATTTTCTCTGATTCTTTACCTTAACTTGATTGAATGGTTCTCTTGCTAAAGGAATATTAGAAACATTAAATTAGAAGCAAGAGACTATAACATTAATGAGACAGAAATGAAAGTTGTAGAAATAACAGTAAGAATATAACTACAAAAGAATATATAAATAAATAATATAATTAGGGGTCATTTTTCTACAGAGCAAGTAACTGGCCACTCTTCAGCAATTGACATCTATAAAGAAGGTCACAATAATCAATGATTTTAACTTAAATTTACAATTTATATTTAGTAATGCAGGAAGTACATAGATGTTTCAAAATTATTTAAAGCCAAAATGATTGATTTAAACAAATTTAGATTTCAAAGTTGGATATATCAGCTACCTGTAGTATATATTTTATAAAATAATAAATTTCCACTTATTTCAAAGAAGTATCATTGTTTAATATTTTCTTATGTTTAATATAAAGACACCAATTAGAAATGTCCCTCTTACACCATGAATAGGTTTCTAATAAAGACGTTGTAAACTCTGTGTTTATGGCATCGTGTGTGTGCATTTATGTGTGTGATTATATGTTATCTGCAAATTTGATAGGTGCAGAATAACTCTATTAGGGAATCAGGCACTCATCTCTCATGCCTTCGTAATTCAAATCCAATGTCAACACAGGATCTATGACTCCTCCAAGTGTGGTTTTATTACACTTGTATACAAGTGTACAAGTGACATCCAGCACCTGGTAAATGCTCTTCATAACATTTTTTGATTGTCTGTCCAGTTCAGCTTTCCCCTAAGCAATCTTTCCCAGTTAGTAACTAATGGTTTATTCAGTATACAAAGTTTATTGTTTCTGAATGTGTCCCACTTATATTTCAGGGAATAGTAAAAAATTAAAGTAATAATGGAGGAGAAAGCAAATAGTGTCCAGGAAATGTCAATGCTGAGAGATTGTAACTACACAGTCACATTCTGGTTTAGGGTTTCCACGTGTTTGATTGGAAACAGGGGGATTCAGTATTTCTGGGAAAGAGATTGAGAAATACACTTTTGAGTGTCCAGTATTTTCAAATTAAGTATCATTATTTCCATCTTAGACTGTGATTTGCATTGCAGGATTCCTTTTTGCTCTCTCAATTTGGAGTATATGTCACTATGTGGTTTATGACTCAGACACAGTCATCCGTAACGTTACTGACCTAGCAACAAGGGAACCTCAAAAACTGTGGTGGACACAGGCCTGTTGGCATGGTTGTAAATCCATATTAACATTGCCTGCCTTACAGTCCGCATGCAAGCTGGTCTGCAGTACCACATATTTCTTTTTTTACAGCTGTGTGAGTTGTGAACATGTTTTTCCTGCCTTTAACTGCTTGTATCTCATAATACGATGACTTAAAGATAATTACTTTCTTGTGATTTTAAATAAAAAGCTCATTACCAAAAATTAAACCCACCCAGAAAAACACAAAGAAGAAAGCAAAAATGTATAAATATCATACCTCCCACCCAAGCCAAATTATCATTATTTTCATTAGCTGAATAGCACCACTCAAAAGCAATAGTATTTTAGGGTAAAATTGTATGTCAGCTGCATCTACAAACAGTGATTTAAAAAGAATAGTGCTGAGACTTTTTAAAAGAAAGAATGAATGCTTTCTTTTCCTATAGGGAAGTTGAACTTTCCATGAAAGAAATACATAGCGCTTGTACTCTGTGTAGTGCATAAGCATGCTTGAATCAGAGAATCTGTGCCAAAGTGTACCTCAGTACTGGGAGAACTGAGTGTCTTTAGGAATTCACCACATCATTTATTGAATGTTTTAACTTTTGCCAGAACTGAATATATATGTGCATGTATATAAATTCATATTTTGAAGTGGCAATTAAAATTATATTTGTGTCACTATGGGAAATAGAGCCTCCTCTGAACTGTCTACATTAGCAAATAGGTACTCTGAACATGTTGTTAACTTACTTGCAGAAAATCATATCTCTTAACAAATAATAGGTTAAAAAATAAAGTCCATCTCACATTTTTTGTAATAGCTGCATATATTTCTGGTTCATCACTGTTAAGGGCAGACCCTGAAAGAATTGCCAGTTATTCTTGCCTTCTGGTATTCACCAGCAAAAGGGACTATGTTGTCTCCTCCCATGGAGTGGTGATATGACTTGTTCCTAAGCCATGCAATATTGCAAAGGAGATGGAATGTCAGTCCTTCCATTATGTTACATTATATGGCAAAGGTCATGGGATGTCACTTCATGATTACATTATATCATATGAGACATAATCCTCTTTGAAGATCTACATTAAATTCTCTTGCTCTGTTGATGGCATTGCAGAAGCAAGCTGCAATATATGAGCTGCCTTTAAAGAGAACATTTAGCAGGGAACTGTGGAAGCCATCTAAAGTCTGAGAGCGATCTATAAGAAAACTAAGACCTGGGTAGCTCAGTCCTATTTTCATAAATAATAAATTCTATCAAAAACCCAAGGGAGCTCTTGGGAATGGATCCATCCCCAGTTAAGCCTTCAGAAGAGAACCCAACCATTGCCAACATCATGACTGTAGTCACACAGAGGAAGCAGCCAATCCATGCCAAAATTCCTGCTCCACACTGTGAGCTAATTAATGTGTATTATTTGAAGCTACGAAGTGTACCAAATTTATTATATGTTAATTGATAACTAATGTAGTTTTCTAAGTCAAATGCAAGTGTGGACAAAAAAATGGTATGGATTCAACATACAGATGCAACAAATTGGCAGTGCAGATAGTTTAGAATATATTATTTAATATGTATATATATTTTGGTTTGAAAATACAATGTGCATCTGACAAAATGGTGGATGGATAGAAAACCATTATTCTCTGGGAAGCCTGAACTGTGATGCCTATTGCCATGAGGATCTTTGTGTATGTGTTTATAAGTGTACATGTATGTTACAGAATGTTTCTGACATGCCTATTGTCCCTAGAATAGGGAAACATGAGAATCAAGACTCTCTTTATAGATGGACTAACTTAGGATATGAGTCTTCCTATGTCATTCTTTATTCTTTCACATTTATTATCTTTAATGATACGTAGATATGGCAAAGATTATTCCCACTTTACAGATGAAAGAGCATTTATTTGAAAGGATGCAGAATAAAAGCAGATATAATTCATATGCTAAAAGACACTTCATAGACAATGGCACAATTATCTCTCCAAACCACCCTACATTATATGATTTCTTATCTTCATTGTGTTGCTGATTAAACAGTTTAAGTGATTTATCCCGTTCCTCTTAGGAAGTGGCAAAATAAAAAGTCGTGATGGTTAATTTTATGCGTCAGCTTGACTGAGCCATGGGGTGCCCAACATTTAGTCAAACATTATTCTGTGTGTATCTGTGAGGATCCTTCTGGATGAAATCAATGTTTGAATTGTTAGACTGAATAAAGCAGATTGCTCTCCCCAGTGTATATAGGCTCATCCTGTCTGTTAAAGGTCTGAAATGTTGACTCTCTCTCTTAGTCCGTTCTGTGTTGCTGTAAAGAGATATGTGAGACTGGGTAATTTAAAAGGAAAGGAGGTTTATTTGGCTCACAGTTCTGCAGGCTGTGCAAGAGGTGTGGCACAAGCATCTGCTTCTGGAAAGGGACCTCAGGACGCTTCCAATCATGGCAGCAGGGGAAAGGGAGAAGGGCAAGGTATGTCACATGGCAAGGGAGGCAGAAAGAGGGAGAGAAGAAGAAGGTGCCAGGCTCTTTTTAACCAGCAGTTATCATGGGAACTAATAGAGTGAGGACTCAGCACAAAGTCATGCATGAAGGATCTGACCCATGATCCAAACAGTTTCCACTAGGCCCCACCTCCAATGCTGGGGATCAAAATTCAACATGAGATTTGAAGAGGACAAATGTCCAAACTATATCACCCTCCCATAAGTAAGAAGGCCCCTCCTGAGCACAGTGTGTTTTAGTTTAAGCTACTAGGGAGGTTGAGGCAGGAGGATTACTTGTTGAGCCTAGGGGTTCAAGTCCTGCCTGGGCAACATAGCAAGACCCCACCTCTAAAAAAATGGAACCCCTCCTGTCGTAATACACCAGATATTTCCTGTCTTCTAACTTGAACTGAAACATCCACATTTTTTAAGTCTCAAGTTTACAAATCTTGGGACTTTTTAGCCTCCATATCACACAAGCCAATTTCTTATAATAATATTGATGATGTTACAATATATGGGATATATATTGTTTCTGTTTCACTAAAGAACCCTCATACAGAAGCCAAGCAGCATCCTCTCTAATGTCAAGATCAGTGCTTTTTCTATGACATTCATGCTCCTCTACGAATGAAAACCTGGCTCACATTTTATGCTAATACTAAGGAGTAAAAAAACATCCATTACCTATTATATACCATAAAGCATGTTTTCACATGCACCATCTCAGTTGTTGTGAAGCTTTCATTATATTTAGAACTGCTTTTTTATTCACATCTTCATTCACCAAAATGTTAAAGAAATAGAAACATCACTGTACTGGTTGAAGCAGAAGGATTGCAGGCGAGGCACTGTCTGCTCTCAAACCCCTCCTGCAATTCCAGAGCCCCACAGAACATATCTTGAAGAAACGGTAAACATTTCAACTGGTCTTTCACACTTCTGAGGATATGAATGACAGGGATTATTTTCTCTACTTGATATAGGAAGAAAATTCTGTGGGTTTAAGCGAATCACTCATGGTAAAGTATGTTTTCAGCAAAGCCTAAATAACAGTGTCCTGATCTGGGGTACTAGAATTCTGGCTTCATCATTTCCTCAATGATTATTTCTAAAGAAGTTGGTTCTTTCCAGTTAGCATGCTCATACAAGTCACTTATGAGCATCCCAAACTGTTTAACATCTCAGATAGCCTCACGAATCCATACCAATTATATTGACTCTATCTATCTGAAATACAAGTGATAAAGAAATAGTTTATGTTTCATATTGATAGCAAGATCATTATGTGAAAGCTAATGGAGTCTAATGGTTAAAAGAATTTTAACTGTATGAGTTAGGCAACTTTCTTTCCCTCCCCTGCTTAGATTACTTCTCTGAAAATGAGGATGATTATGCTATCTCATGGATTTTCTGTGACAATTGAAGGAACATACATAATAGTATCTGTACTATGATTAGAGATAATTATATTAGCTACCTGTAGACACGTAAATTCTTCATAAGGTAAATATTGTAATTTTCAGATCATGAATTGGATCTATTGAAAACATAGTTAGCAAATCAATGGCAAGTTGCCTCAATGAAGAGCAGAATGTTTTGTATAATACAGCAAAATAGAATTTCAATTTATTTTCAATAAGACCAAGTGCTACCAGCACACTGAAGTATTGAATGCCAAATTATCTCATTCAGACAAAAGTGAAATGTCCCAAGCTTAATAAAATAAGATAATTGGTTTTGGCTTTTGTATTAAATTACTATTTGGCTACACACTGTAGTTTCAGAGCAGATGTCCTGCAGGTGAATGGAGCTATAGATGAGGTTACACATAAACCATATGTCCCCTTTATAAGTCTCCTTATACTGTCTGTGGTTCATTGCTTTCCAGAACATAATGGAGACCAAGTGCTTATAGTATAGAAAGCGGGTCAATCAGAAAGCATAGAAGCAAGAATGAGGTCTCCTCGTGGTCCAGGTAATGCTTCACCTCGTTATGTAGTGGCATGCAGTGTCGAGCAGGAAGAAACATCTGTCTGACTCTAGCGGGGTTCTTGGCCACATAACCTGTAGATTTTCATGTCAGGTTCTGAAGATTGATAGGTCACTGGCAAGCTCCATGTGCTTTAAAAAAAAAAAAATGCACTAACAAAAGAGGATCCCCGTTGAGTTTTTAGTTAACTCATTAACTAGTTTAAGCACCTAGGCTGACCCCCCACAGATAATTGGTGTGTTCTCTGTACTAGGTCATATCTCACACAGTTAGGAAATATCCCTTTTTTATCTGAGTATTAAAGGTACTTCTAACCAGGCTCTCAAATAACAAATATTATGCTAAGAAGAAAATGAATCTACAAATCAAAATGTTTAGGTTTTAATTCTTCTTCTGCCATTAAACCCTGTGAGTCCCTATTGTTAAGTTATTTAGCTATTCCAGGTCTTAGTAAACTCACCGTGAAGCTGAAACCATTGAAATCCCCATTTAAACAAATAAGGAAACCTAAGTTCAAAAAGTTGAGATATCTCGTGGAAGATCACACAGCCGGTAAGCCACAGGGTCAAGTTTAAACCAGATGTGTTAGCACCACCACCCACATTCTTGGACCTGCCCTTATATCTCCTACTGTATTGAGTGCTTATCAAAATCATTCTGAACAAGTGTCAATGTAAATTGCTGGTTTTCACAGAACACAGTCTCCTCTTACATTAACTCCATGGTCTCAAGCCAATCATTCCAACTTTTCTGAACCTCTCTTTCCTTATCTGTAAAATATAAATGAGATGATAAGAGTAGTTAAGTCATAGCTTTATTTTAAGGACTCAATGGATTATTATTTTTAAAGTGCTTAGAACAGCACCTCAATAAACGTTGGCTATAATTATTATTATTTATTATTTCCTGAGGCTACCTAGTGACTTAAAGCAGCAATTAGTATGGAGCCAGTATCAGCTGACAGACACAAGTGTCATTCACATTAAAGAAAACAGATTAATAAAGGTAAATATCACAACTAAATGCTACATTAAAAACACTGCTGTTTATGATACTAGCAAAAGACAGTTGAGTTGAGGCTGTGGCATAATCTCTCAATGCTGGAAAGGCAGTAGAATCACCTAGGAGCTTTAAAAAATTCTGTCCCCAAGTCCCATTTGAGACCAATTAAAATAGAATCTCTGGGTGTGGAATCTGCATATCCTTACATTTTTAAATCACTCCCACGCCAGTTGATTTGGAGTTAGGAAGGGACCAGTTTATGAAGGATTTTGAATTCCAGGAAGAATTAGTATTTGGGTAGAGGAGTGGGGCTAGAAAATATTAGTCAGAGATTCTGCACAGGGCTACTATACACTTATTTATAAATCTTTTCACCTTTCAGGGATGACTTCATTGTCGTCCTTTGGTTCAGAATAAAGAAGCTTTTAGTTTCCTCTATTTCTTAAAGTTGATCTAAACACACTCCCTCTGACTTGGTTGTTCCATAATAAAATTGTCATCTCACTGGAAGCCATCCTAATCCTATTTAGAGAAAGACCATTTCCCTCCTGACCTGAAGTCTCACTTTTTATCTTGCTGGCTGGGTGTTCAAGAAGTGCACTCAAACTGTTTAAAATCCTGGGAGTTAAGATCACCCTGACATTGTCAGGTAAAAATAAAAAGGAGAAGACACCAGAATGTAATTTGCTTATCCTCAATATAGCTTTATTTCTTCCAGTTTTAAGCATGACTTTACATTTCTTTTTGTGGTAGTGAGGACCAGGACTGTGTGGGAGCTCAGAGATGGGGAACGACAATTCTCTAGTCATTGAGCCATAACATAGCCTCTCTCTGAGCAGTAATTCCTAACAAAAATCACCTTTTGGGTGATTTAAGCATTTTTTTTTTTTTTCCAAGAGAGTTACCCATGTCCAACCTGGTGAGTGAATTGCCCAGTAGACTGGGATTGTTAATCAACTGGAGAACCATTTTAAGATCCAAGTGTTTAGAGTCTATAGCGCATTAAAGTCTGCTCTATGTATGTAGTCTTTGTCACTCCCCAACTGCTAAGTTGTGTTAGTTTTAAGTTGTTTACTTAACTCGGGCCTGTGTTCTATCAGTAATGATATAAAAAGAAAGGAACATGAGATGAAGAGAACAGTGCCTACCCTCAAAGAGGTCATAATCCATTTGTGCCTATTTGGGAGGAAGACAAAGTAAGAAACTTCCAAATGCATTACTGTATGACAAGTACCAGTAATGGAGAGGGTGGAACACATTGGAACAGTCCCTACCTGATCCTAGGTCAATAGAGAAAGACTTACTCAAAGAGGTGGCCTGAGTTGAGTCTTGTAGGGCTTCTCTATGAGAAAAGGGATAAACACAGCCTGTGGAAAGGCCAGGAGAGGCAAGAAAACAAGGCTTTTCTTCAGAGGTGCAATGTCAAGGGGTGCTATGAGTGAGTCAGAGAAGAGATCGGTGAATATAACATCATGGGCATTAAATGTGAGAGGCAAGCATTCATCCTTTATTCTAAAGGTGACTTGAAAATAATTTTGGCTTTTAAGTAGGAGATCAACATAGTTTGGTTATTATTTTAGGTGGGAAGGAAGGCACTTCAGATTGCTACATTTAAAATCACACAGGGATGTCAGAGGAAAATGTCAGGTTATTGAAGGAATTTATGTTATATTACATAAGGAACAGACTATAGAACTGGTGCAGATTTTAATCTGGGGGGGATAAGACCAATGTAGAATACCTGATGCCACGTGAAAGAGGAAGAAATATTTTTATTAGAAATTTTTGGAAACCGAAAGACCTATTAATTATTGGTGCTGTGTTTCAGTTCAACATAACTATATTGCCTCTGGATGTTCAGAGTTGTTTCAAGATGGGATGTTTTGCCTTTTGCATCTGATTGATCTCTGGTTGATGCTGTAAGTGCACATATCCAATGGATACTGGGTTGGGTCTATTTAAGTTCTTTGCAAAGACTGTATGCCCATGTGGATAGCTTTGGTCACCATATGCAGCCACTAGAAAGTGTGCTGACGAAACAAACCAGTTAAAGGTCACTAGTGGAGCAAGCTTCCTCAAGGGCTGAGATGGAAGTTCAGATAATGAGAAGTCTTTGTACTTGTTATAGACACATTCTTTCAATTAGAAGCAAATAACAAAGTTAAGGTCCTTAAAAAGCTGTGGCCTTCACCTTATAAGCAAAAGGATAGGATTCAAAGAGTTCATGATTGGATCCTCCCTCGCAGGGATCTTATATCACTTTTTTTGCATAAGCTATCATGATTTATCAGGCACAGGCTCATCTTTACAATTATATTACTGAAAATCTTCTTTTTTTTTAATTTCCAGAAACCTGGAGGTAAAATACAGCTCATAAAATGCTACATGTTAATAAAAAGGATATTTTGAACTGGAACAAAACATAGAATAGTTATGTGTGCTTCATATATACAAATAGTTATGTGTATAGTATGTTATCACATAGAATATGACTTTAACATATTATCCTTCACACTATAATACTGTAGAGATGATAGTCTATGAGTAATGAAAATATTTATGGGGACTCTTAGAAAAATAAGAAAAAGGAAGGTTTGTAAATATCTGTTCTTTCAGTTTAACATGCATTTCAGTGACAAATATGAACCAGTTTTCTGGTCCAGCTGAACTGCGATCTAGAACCTTTTACTTGACATTTCATTTGACATTTTGAATTAATTTGCCTTTGCAGCCATGGAACCAGAATGAAATTACTTGTTGTTGATTGATAATCTTCGAGCACTGTACCTGGAATCTATTAGGTTGAACCATACAAAGTTACTGATATTTAAACATTTTAACCTAAGAATTGGCAATTTCTATGGTTTACCCTAAGGGAAGCCTTTGTTTCAGTCTTTGTTGTACCACAGAGACTTGAAAATTAAATAAGTTATTCAACTTTTTAGAACCTAAATTTTTCTCATCCTGTTAAATGTGGACAATAGCAGCAATCTTTTAGAGGTGTGTGGATTAAATGAGACACTGGGTGGGAAAACATATTGAAAATTGTAAAGTAATTTGAATTGCATTTAGAATCCTCAAAAACCCCAGTGAGACTGTTGGGTTTATAAACTTTCACTCCCTGCTGGTTAAGTGATTGCTTGGTTAGAATACACAGGGGTTTATGTGTTTATATTTCTTTCTGAATGTGATCTGACTTTCCTCTTATTTAGTGTTTATTCTGAAAGTTGTTTTCTTCCATCCTTGGATTTACAGTACAGATTTCTTCTGAATGGGTAGAATATTTATACATTTCATTAACAATATGTACTCAGGCTTTCTGGTGCATTCATCCAGTGAAATACTCAGCAGAAAATGTGCTTGAGGATTTTCCCCTACCATTGGGGAGCTGAAATTAATTCTATTGTAATTTCCAGGAGCTTTAAGCATTTGTTTTGTTTAAAAGTAAAACAGCTGCGCCGGCAAAGCTTTTCTTATTGTTAATGTGCTTTGGCCATTTATATCTGGATGATACATTTTATAAGCATTGATCAGACAGTACTTTCAACAACTGTTTTATGGACTATGGTTCCAACCTCCAGCGAGGTCTTTTCAACCTTCAGTTTCTCTCCCTTTCAAATCTATTGTCCAACTTACCAGCAGAGTTTTACTTCTAATCACAAATGGGATTGTAATATCCCTTACTTAAAAAGAATCTTGCATGACTCCCCTGTGTGTAAAGGATAAAATTCTCAATACATGGTTTAGTGTACAAGAACTTCTTAAAATATTACTTAACAACAAATTGTCTGTAGCTTTTACTCTCCCTTCTTCCGAATCCAACTTACTAAACTCTTCACGATTCTCTAAATATTCTATCATAGTGTTATTTTCTGTCTGCCTATTCACAACCTGGTCCTCTACCTGGAATGACTTCTGTCTTCTTTGAGTAGTAAAATCATCCTTATAGGACAGCTCAAATGCCATCTCTCTATGAAATCCTTTGCTCTTCCCCAAGGCAATTCATCATTTATTCCCCTTAGAACTGTACACAATCTTTTTATGGTGATAATCGTTTTACTTACCTGTTTCTCTTTCTCCAGTCTGTGACCTCTTATAAAGCAAGGACTCTTACTCATGTTTGCTTCCCTAGGGCATAGTTGCTCAGTGAACATTTTTTAAAGGATCAATGAAAAATAAAGGATAAATGAATCCTGATAGCACTGCCTAAATGACTCACAATGAAAATTCATAATTACTCAGTGAATGTCCAAATGTCTGAAGCTCTTAGAGAAGAAAATTACTGAAGAGTTTTCAAAAGAGAATGAGTTTCAGATATATGATTCCCTACACCCTGGCAAAATGTGAAGGGGTATACATAGGGTCTACTTCCCCAAATCTGGCCATAAATAGAGAGAACATGGAGATGATTTGTTTTGGTGTCTGGGAATAGCATCTGGCATTTGAGCTGATCACTGGCTTAATGAGATGCTGTAGATGTTTGTTGTTATATTCAGATCACAGAAAGCAAATCTTTAACTGTGCTCACCCTCAGGGAGAATACATCTGCATTAGTTGGTTCATTGCATAGGATATTTTTTGAGAGGGACAATGTTGAGTTACAGTTGGCCCATAATGAGGAACCAAAAAGATGAGGGGTAGACATGACATCATTAAAGTAAAAGAAATTGAGATAATTAGATGAACGTGAAGAATAAAAGAGCTTCCATGTATTCACATTTGGGCCACATAGGTGAAGAGCTGACACGTGAAAGGGCAGTGGAACGCATGTCCCATTGTGCCAAAAGGAAAGGACACTCACTACAAGGAAGGCATCTTCTTTCTGTGTTACAGGGAGACAGGCTTCCTTAGCAAGTTAGCAAGTGAAACTGCCACATAAAACAGTGAGTTTTCTTGCCCTCTAAGCAGGAGGTGAACAATCATTTGTATTGCATTTATAGTAGTAGGGAGTAGACTAAACCAATATTTCACAAACATTATTATACATATGAACAACTGAGGATTTGGGTTAAAGGCAGATTCTTTTTCAGAAGATCTGGGTTGGAACCTGTGATTCTTCAGTTCTAACATATTCCTAGGTAAAGCTGATACTGCTGCTCAGTAGTTCATACTCTGAGTAATGATGCACTGGGTAACAGGGAAATGTCGTAGTATGTCATAATTGTTAGGAACATAAATTTCAAAATCAGAAAGCCCTGATTTGAGTTTTAATCAGATGTAACTTTGGGAAAGGTGCTTACCTTTCTGAGCTTTAATTTCCTCATCTATAAAATAGGAATTGCTATTGCCTCTTTCATATTGTCTTGGACCAGATTAATGAGAAGATGTTTGTACGTAGAACATTTAATGTCATGCTCAGCACATACTAAGCTCCTCAGTAATGTTAGTGATTATATTTTAGGTTTAACAATATAGTGCCTTTCATTTCTATGATTATATTATTCTGATTTACTTCCAAATGTATCAGAATAATAAGATGACAAAAGCTACCCATGAAAATTAATTAAAGTGAATTTCATTGTTCATATCATATAATGTTTAATAAAACTACAGCCAACATCAGCCCAGTGCAAAATTATTTTTTCTGATGAGTAACTATACCTATTTGAAGGTTCAACTGAAATATCACCTATTTTTCTATTTTATACTTTCCTGATAATAACCGAGGGATTATCACTCAGCTTTTTGGCCCCTCTGTTGTACCTGCTGCAGGCATATATTACAGCATTCCTGATAGAACTGTGCAAACAACTGCCTGAGAGCAAGTACATCTCCTCCTCTGAACTGGGAATGCATTACATTTATGGACTAAGTCTTATATACATCATGCCCCTGCATTTATATCTAACATGTAGTATGGTCAATAATGGGTCCTCTACTATAATGGATGAGCAAAAAACATAGATGAATAGCTTAATGGATTGATGACATGGGAAAAGTCAGTTGTTGGTGCTCACATTTTCCTTTCAAAAACTTTCTGCCCTGTCATGACATTTTCAGCCTCATTTGAATGGGGTTTTGCCCCAAAATACTGTGATGATAGCTTCCATTAAGATGCTTTTAACAAAAAATATAATACTTGTCTTCTCTTTGAGGAAATTGTATTTCAACCAGGGTTACTAGGGGATACGTGAAGATATATTACTATATAAAAACAAACTAGAGACTGAGATATGATATGGATATTTGAAGGGAATTATAGGCTATTTCAAATTCTTTTCAAATGATAAATATGCAACTCTGTTCATGAGGTCAGTTTTCCATCATTTCCAGAGTAAAAATTAGGAATAAGGAAATTGCTCTGTTTGTGCTTTTGCTCTCACTTTATGGAGAGGCACTTCTTTTTTGGCACCAACGAGAGATACTCCATCCATTCAGCCAAGAGCATCATGTGGAGTATGCATCATTTGAGGAAACTGAAATGGCTGGGAAGTTAAGACCTCTAGATTCTAAAGAATCTTAGAGATCATCTTGTCTGTTCTTCTGTTTCTAGAGACAAGAGCTATGTTGAAATGCAGGGCAGCCCCATATTTATATCATCTTTGTGGACTAAAACTAATTTATTTCCAACTTTTTTTTTTTTTTTTTTTTTGCAAATACTTTCAAATAGTACAAAGGAAAGAGAGGCCAGGCATGGTACGACACTTGCCCTGCTGACAGTGGCAGCTACTAGAATTGCAAGTAGAGTAAATAGATAAATCTCTGTAATTCCTCTTGAAACAAACTAACAAGAGTAGAAAAAATTATTGTTTATTTTACAATAGTGATAATTGTTATACTATTAATAATAGTAGCTGCTATTTATTTAGTGCTTGCAATATGTTAGACATTGTGCTAACATCTAAATGCATTATCTTTTTTTTTTTTTTTTTTTTTTAGACGGAGTCTCACTCTGTCACCAGGCTGGAGTGCAGTGGTGCGATCCCAGCGCACTGTAATCTCCACCTCCCAGGTTCAAGCAACTCCACTGCCTCAGCCTCCCAAGCAGCTGAGACTACAGGTGCACACCACCATGCCCGGCTAACTTTTTTGTATTTTAGTAGAGATGGGGTTTCACCCTGTTGGCCAGGATGGTCTTGATCTCCTGATCTCGTGATCTGCCAACCTAGGCCTCCCAAAGTGCTGGGATTACAGGCGTGAACCACTGTGCCCAGCCTTTGTTTTTTTTTTAATCTCTATGAAACATCTGAGAAGGAAGTGCTATTATCCAATTTTAGACAATAGGAAAGTCATCTTAGAGGTTAAATAATGTAGACAATATCAGATCTCCGTACATGCAAAGCCATGTTCTCCACCACAGAGTTCTATGCCTCGCTACCCACAGAAGCATTGTAATTTCCATTTCAAAAACGGCACCATCGCTTGTTCAAAATCTTTAAGATTGTAGAAGGATACACAAGAGATGGACTTTCCAGATATAATGTTTATCTTTTTGGATCACAAAGATTAAGAGCAATAGTGTTTTTAAAAGCTTCTTAAGCAAGTGCTTTGGAGGTACAATAAGCACAATTCCTTGAATGTCTCTCTGAAGCTGCTCATGGAGTTTCACTCTTTATATTGGCCACTAAAATCTTTAAATAACCCTATCTGTGCTTTGTGGCTTTCATTACAATGTTCCTCCTAGCATCTATAGTCAGAGGCTATGGGAAACGTGGCTGGATATAAAGTTAACCCTAGCATGAGGCACTTAGAATCAGCAGAGACCAGTATTAGGGCATGCAATAGTCATCTCTTCTGCAGGCTTGCTTAAGATCTTTAGGTTTTCCCCTATCCTTGAATTGAGGAATTTCCAACTTGTAAATTTCTCTTTTTGTTTTTTATGTTCAGTAAAGCTGAGCCCACCTAGAGGTTCTGGCAGACCCATTGCTCAAGTCTGTAACTGAAATTGGATGGCCTGACTTCATATTCAATTGGAACATTTTTCTTCTTATTTCTCTTTTTTAAAAATCAATAAATGCTTTATGATGCCTTTAAAAGAGATTGAATGAGTGGAAATCAGGTTTTTCCATAGTATTGTGGCAACTAAACACTCTGAATAGATCCAATTTCAAATATCCTATCTTGTCCCCATTTGTATATTAGGTCAATATTTGCTGACTTTTTATTAGAAAGATATGCTTTCCTCAGAGAGCAGAGAAGGAAAGGAAGCCTTTTTGATCATCAACATTTTTGGCTAGGAATTAGACTTGGGGACACACACACATATCCATATATATATATGTGTATATATATATATGTGTATATATATGTGGATATGTGTGTGTGTGTGTCTGTGTCTGTTTTGTCCTTATCATGCTCCCATTACAACAGTGGAAAAATTGAAGCCTGCAAATTTCTCTTGGCTATACTGCTTTTGAGTAGCTGTGGTAGAGTTCCAACCTGATAGTCTGTCTTTAAAGCCTGTGGTCATTTTTCTTAATCTTCCTATGTCCTCAAACTTATTTTTTAAAGGTAAATTCTTCCATCTTCATCCAAACCTATTTCTCCTGAGAACATGCCCCAGGCTCCTGGTCATCTGGCTACAGATGCCAGGTAAAGGGGTAAGTTGCCCTGTCCTGAGCCTTCTATCTATTCCACCCAGCTTCCTGCCTGTCTTGTCTTGTCCTAACTCCTTAATTCTTGCTCCTGAGAGATGTGAATCAAACACCATACACCTGAACTGGTGCCTGCCTGAAGAGCCATGATTGATTGCCATGTACTAATTACTTGGAAGGATTGGGAGTGGGTACGAGAATGAAGATGATCACAGAACAGTTAAAAAGAGATTTGTTTCTCTTTTTGCTGCTCCCCTGTCATTTGCAAGTGTCTGTTGGTTTTCTTTCAGCATATTTGTGATTAAGAATCCTGCTGAGATGACACTTGGTGGTTTGAAAAGCCAAGTGTTTCTGCATTTCTGCAGGTTAATTTAGTGAAGCCCATCCACACATTACAAGAGCAAAGCTCTCCATAACTTTTTTAAAAGTCTGTAAAAATTGACATAAAAACACTAAGGTGAAATTTTCTAGTGAGAACATAATTGATGAAATATTATTAAGATTTTCATTAATAAATCCTTTGACTATCAGGTTTTCACTTTATCTTGCTGCTTCTTTTAAACACATGCAGCAACACCATTCTGATGACAGTTAATAACCAAAAAAGTAAACATAGCTTTTAGGAATTTATGTGGCAGACACGCCCATCAGGTATCATTACTGGAATCTTTCTATGTATGAGTCAGGGCCAGGGGAGCGTTGAAATTGAATCTTTCTAAGGAAAATAACCTACACAGGTTTGCAAGATTCAAAATAATAAGAGTGACCCCTAGTGACTATGAAACTGCTTAAATCTTTCCTGAATCTCAGTATAGTGTTCAATGTGAACATCTGAAGAAAGAGAATATCTTTTTTAAAACACAAAAAACTTATTCATTTTGAATTTAGTAGTTATGTTTTGAAAATAGTAGGAATGGACTATCCCTCAAACCATTGTTTTTTTGTTTTTTTTTCCCCCAGTAAAATACGTATGTGCTTTACCATTCCTTCTTTGGTTTACATCAAAGAGACTGCATTGTGAACCTACTGCGTGCAAAGTGCCCGGAAACTCTTGAGGATGGGAAGATTAAGGTCTCCTCGTGGTTTCTCCGGTGCCTGCAGACTCAGGAGGAAAGAGATAAGCAAACAGGAGCCTTGCAGGACAGTGAAGGATGAAGGGATAAGTGAGACAACAGTGTAATAACAGGGGCTCTAAGAACAGAATCATTTGTATAACGGTTGCATGGCCATTCCTATAGAGGACAGATCAGAGTAAGAATTTACTTCCAGTGGGAAGTAACAGGGAGTGGCTCTACCTAGGCACAAATAAATGAAACAACATATTTTTGTGCAAGAATCACAAGTAGGCTGGGCGCTGTGGCTCACACCTGTAATTCCAGCACTTTAGGAGGCTGAGGCAGGTGGATCACGTGAGGTCAGGAGTTTGAGACAAACCTGGCCAACATGGTGAAACCCTGTCTCTACTAAAAATACAAAAATTAGCCAGGTGTGGTGGCGGATGCCTGTAGTTCCAGCTACTTGGGAGGCTGAGGCAGGAGAATGGCCTGAACCAGGGAGATGGAGGTTGCAGTGAGCCGAAATCGTGCCATTGCACTCCAGCCTGGGAGACAGAGCAAGACTCCGTCTCAACAACAATAGCAACGACAACAATAACAACAACAAAAAAGAATCACAAGTATTTCAGCAGGGCTAGAGAGTTGAGCTATCAAGATGTACAAGATGGAGCTTGAGACATAAGCATGAGATAGCTCAGAACAGTCTTTGTACACTGCTGTTGGCCCTTCTGCAGAACGCAATAGGACTAGGCTTAAGCAAGAAACTAAGGTACACTGATTAGCATTTTGGAAGAACTGTCTGGCTTCTAGGCAGAAGGTGGTCTCAGAGCAACCAAGACTAGTTGCAGAGAGATTACACAGAAGGACTCCAGCATTTTCACTGTTGGAAATGTAAGGCTTCTCTTTCTTCAGCTAGATCATAGATATCTGGGCCTGGTGCTTTATACTTCATTCAAATTTGTATTATCAGTAGACATAATAGGTTTTGAAAAATGCATATTGAATAAAACTTAGCATTAATTTTACTCTGAGTTAAATTACATTGCCAAATCTATGGGTTCATGTATAAATGTGTTATATATACATATTTATATATGAATATATATCTATAAATTATAAACACATATACTTTGATAATACATGTTAATGAAAAAGTACGTATTTTGGTTGTGTAGAAGTAGAAACATTAATTCAGATATAATTATATAAACCACATCATGTTTTATTTTAGAATCAAACCTTTTAAATCTTCATTACATAAAGACTTTCAGTCAGGCAACGTGGTGTGCGTTTATGGTTCCAGCTATTTGGGAAGAGGCTTGAACCCAGGAGTTTGAAGCTGCAGTGTGCTATGATCATGCCTGTGAACAGCCACTGAACTCCAGCCTGAGCAGTATAGCAAGACCCTGCCTCAAATTTATATATATAATGAACCAGAATGTACCTGTATTATTGATATTAAATGAACCAGAATTTACCTGTATTAAGTGAATTATTATATTAAATGAACCAGAATGTACCTGTATTATTGATATAATAAATCAAATATATATATTTATTACATATATTAAATATAGAAATATATATTATATATATATATATATTAAATGCATCAGAATGTACCTGAAGAAGGTTTTGTATCCCTAGTTTTTTCAGATATGATGTCAGAATCCAAACATGGAACTATAAACCTTGTATTGATGATTGAATGCTCACCTTTCTGATACTTCAAAACATTTACTTCAACATCTTACCACCTTAGTTTGCTAGGGCTGCCATAAGCAAATGCCACACACTGAATGGCTTAAACAACAGGAATTTATTTTCTCACATTTCTGGAGGCTGGAAGTCCAAGATCAAAGTGTTGACAGGTTTGGTTTTTCCTGAGGCCTCACTCCCTTGGCTTGCAGACAGCCACCTTCTTGCAGTGTCCCCACATAGCCTTTTCTTTGTGCTTCCCTGATACCTTTTCCTCTTCCTATAAGGATACCAGACATATTAGATTAGGGCCTTAACTAATCTGTCCTCTGACCTCAACCTCCAAATATACAGTCACATTGGGAATTAGAGTTTTGACATGTGAATTTTGGGGCAACACAATTCATTCCATAACTGTTATAAATTTCCCTGATCAAGAAATGATGAAGAAGACAACTCTTATTCTAGAGCTATACTTTAAGGAAACATCTTGAACACAATCAGAAACTAGACTTTTGGCAACAGGAAAAGCAATAGCATTGGAAACTGTAGTGGAGGCTGTGGTATGTTACCCTATTGTCCCCTTTAAAACCAGGGCATTCATTCCTCTAGCTGCTGAAAGTGTTGCCTGCTGATACAGCTCAAGGCTAGGTTGCTTTCAGAATTTCCCAAAGCCAAAATCAGTTTCTTTGTCCAATGCTAGGTAGCAGTACAAATCCAAAGATGCACCAATATAGGCTTCCAAAGCCTAGCCCCTAAGCTTCTACATGGATGGGACAACAACGCAGAAGTGGCATCCAAAGTCTGGACCTTCTTGTGTTGATGGCTAAATCCTTCATTGAGACTGCAGTGCAGCCCATCTTCTACCTCTGCCCAATTCTGCTTTCCACCTTCTCTTCCACAGAGTGAAACAGAGAGCACTGAACACAAATCTGTTTTATTATTCCCAAGAAATCTAATTATATATATGCCAAACACTGGAATGATGAATAACACTAAAATAATCCATTTTAATGCCATCAATCTGCAGAAATAGAGGACATAATTTATATCCATATTGTTTTTAAATTATTGATTATTCCTTACTAAATTTGTTTGGTATTATATTGCACCATGATATAAGCACCATGGGGACAGAAATGTTATGAAATTAGTTCTTAGAAGCATTCATAGCATCAAATAATATACCTGAAATATTGGGCATACCAATAAAGCATACAATTATAGCTTATTGCATCTTCTGTAAAAAGCAGATAAAAATCTTAGTATAGTTTTGCGTGTACAATTATTGTGTATCCATCAAAGACTGGGTCAAAAGCTACTCCTTCATAATGTTTGCATTGATTTACCCCAGCTAAAAGAATCAGTCCTCACCGAGTTCTCTGCTGCTCCTTTGCAATGTCTGTTCCTTCTTGCCATCTATTACAGTTATTTAGCTCTCTTTGTTCCATTTTTTTATTAAACAGCAAACCATGAAGTTGAATGAGGGAAATTGCATCCATTCTCCATGATGGCTGAAGAAGGTGTGGAGGAGGGAAGCCACATGTGGATGGAAGCTTTTTGAAGTATAAACATTTGGATACACTCTAAGATTTAGAAAAATCTTCACCATGATCAGGAAACCATTTATATTGCAGTATCCCCTACTGTGCCTAAAAATGTGATGTGTTCACTTTGTCTTACAATTGATTTCTAATGACTTCAAACTTATATATCTTCTTTGTGTCTTAAAGTAAATTTCAAATAATGGAATGTCAAGCATCAGAATAGAGGGGTAGAGATGTACATGTATTGCAATTACGTCCTTAATATTGATTTAAGTAAGCACTACCTACCTCTATTCTAACATTGTTATAGATTATGAACCCTGGTAAATTTTATAGCTGCCACCTTTGTCTGCCTGATCCCATACTCTTAAATCTGTCCAGTCCACCTATGTATGAAGTGGGAGGAAGAAAACCAGTACAAACTAAACTTACATCTCCAGCATTACATCAGGAAATTCCAGACCCCCTCAATATCTCCTGAATAGGTTCATGCTCTCATTCAGTTCTGCTGCATAACAAATTCTTGAGCTCTGAGAGTTCTCTCTCACTTCTAGAAATCATCTTGTTGTGGTATGTAGAATTTAACCCCTGCATCTTAAACATGCTACTTTTTGTAGGACATAGTTGGAGCTCACACTCTTTCTCTTCTTTAGATATTTGAGTCAATGAACTGTTTTCAACAAATATGAATAATGGCTGTTTTTCAGATAGTTTCTGCTTAATTTAGGTTCCCAGAAATAAATACTGAGATGGAGAATTTGGGGCAAGACTTTGTTTTTTCTTGGTGAGTGCTGTCTTCAAGATTGTCCTAAGTTGGGATGAGGTGCTTTTTATGCCTTTCCATGAAAAAGTTATTTGAGGTAGGCTGCCTCCATGGGAGAGGATGTGATCTTGGCAAGACAACTGTCTTTATCTGAGGCACTTCTCCAAGATGCTTGACAACTGAGGGCCATCTGTTGGCAGCATTCCCAGCAGCTGAGGAATAAGTCCTTTTCTGTCTTAAAGTGAGATCTGGACAGTGTTGCATAGGCTTCTATATTTGGTAAGTTCCAAGAACCTTCCAATAGGTAAATATGTCTTAATAATCTAATTTTTGGAAATATATCATAAGAAAAAATTCAGTGTGATGGTCTTCCTGTGAGAATAATATAGTATTTCTCAAAGTGTGATTCTGGAACACCACTACTACTAGGAATATGTTGAATACTGAATAACAATCTCTGGCGATTGGTTCAAGGTCATTATATTAATTAATACCCCCCTAAAACCAAGTGAATCAGAACTTCTAGAGTCTGTGGAAAAGACTGCTGTGTAAGAGGGAGGATTTTCCTGGTCTTAAGGCAAAGCCATCTTTACTGGTATGTGTGTTTGGTGGGGGGAAGGGAGGCAGGGGTGTGTGTGTGTGTGTGTGTGTGTGTGTGTGTGTGTGTGTGTGTTGAATGAATGGCAAATATTCATGTTGATAATGTGACACAGGTAGCAATTTAAGTGCAAATGGTATATGAAGGCCTATTTTAATAAAAACAATATTTTGAGGATTTAGGGTTTTTTTGTTAAAATAGACTGAATGAGTGTTGAAAAATTTTTGAAAGAGGAGTAAATTCATTGGAATGTAAGATATTTAGCCATTTCAAGTATCCATAAGCATCCTCAGTTATCCAAAATCATTTGGAAGCCTTTGGATAAATGGGAATTTGGTTAAAATATCTGGTTAGATGGTGGCCACGAATGAATCACCAGCTAGTGAAACCCATCTAGTAATAACCTGGAATCTACCAAACAAAACTGTTTTGTGCACAGGGACTGCAAGAGACGATATAAATGTTGGCCTTCAAGATAGCCATGATTTTTTAAAATTATCACAATGGATCAAATTCATTGTCATTAATATCTCAGCTCTGTCAGCCCCTTGCCTTCCAGCTCAATGATGATGTCTCAAAATTTACATCTCCATCTGCAACATCTTGGCTAATCTCCAGATATATTAATTCAAATTCCTGCTTGAAATCTCTACTTAGATTTCATATAATTCCACCTGAGCATTGACAGAGCCAAAAGCAAACCTTTTATTCTCTACCACATCCTTCCAAATCCGTTTGTTCTCTGGCCTCCCTATGTCATTAAGTAATGCCACCATATTGAAATTGTTCAACTGAAAACTTGGAAAACAATCTCAATCCATGACTCCTTCAGCACCTTCCTAAAGCTAAATGTAGTACAATTGTCTCCAACTGGCCTTCTTTTCACTCTTCTCCCAACTCCAAGCCTATATTTTCTCCCCACAGCAGCCAGAGTCACCTTTTCATATTATCATTAGATGGCATTATTACCCTTTTGAAATATCATCAAAATATTTCCATAATACATTTTATAACATACCAATGACACCTACCATATCATACACATTCTTACTTGGCATGACCCCTGCTCATTTTTCCACCTCTTTTATCATTCTTTTCCTTGTTTATTCTTCAAAGCACAATGACATTCCTATTAATTCTGGGAAAATAAAAGTGAATTCTTATCTTGGAAATTTTTTCTTGCTGTATTCTTTTTCTGGAATGATCTGCCTCCAGGTCTTCTCCAGGAGGGACTCTGAATATTCCCACATGTACCCAAATATTATCTTTTAGCCAAGCTTTTTCTTACAATTCAATATAAGTCACCGCCTTGTCCATGTTCCCCAACATATCACCTTTTATTTATTTATTACATTTGTCATTATATTATTTATTAGTGCTTATTAATTTATTAATATTATTCTTAAGATAACTGAAACTCTACAGATAAAGTATCTTGCTTGGCTTATTGGCTACCATGTTTTTAGCTTCAGTCACAATGTTTGCATATTGCAAACACTAAACAAATATTTTTGAATTAATGAATTGATATCAATCATAATAGCAATTACTAACTTTATTTAGCACTTAATATGCACCAGTTTTAAGCAATTTAAATGCACTATTTCATTCCATTCTTACATTGGCTTTATGAGGCACCACTATGCTAAAGAAAATTACAATTGTTAAAAAATTATAGTTTTATCCTGGTAGAATTTACATTAATAAACTTATGGGTGGCTTTATTATATAGGGAAATGAAAGTGTTTACCAATTTTTAATTAATTTCTACATAATTTCAAGGTGGAAAAGAATATACTAAGAGTAGTATATGTGAACTGGGGTATTTTTGTAAAATACTGTCTTGATCCACTTTGTGTTGCTATAAAAATACCTGAGATTGGATAATTTAAATAAACAAAAAAGAGCTTCGTGTAGCTCATGGTTCTTCAGGCTGAGAAGTTCAAAGACACAGCCCTGGCTTCCAGCAAGGGCTTTCTTGCTGTATTACAACAAGTGGAGAATGGTGGAGAAGGACAAAAAGGAAGTGGACTCATTTGAACATGAGAAAACATGAGTGGTGTCCTGGCTTTATGAAAAACTCATTCTGGTGGAAACTAATCCATTTCTCCAAGAATAATCCAGCTTCACATTACTCATTACTGCTATATCAGCACCAAGTCATTCATAGGGATCTGTACCCCTAACCAATTACCTCCTAGTAGGTTCTACCTCTCAATACCACTGCATGGGGATCACATTTCAATATGGGTTTTAGTGGAGGAAAACAAATCATATCCAAACCATAGTAAACCCAAACATTTTCCTTGGCAATGTAAAAAATCTACTTACTTAAAGCAAATGAACCATTGTCTAGAAGTAGAGCATCTTTTAGTTATACAAACATATTATGCTAATGGAGTTTATTCTTTTATTACTATGAAGTATTGCGAAAATGTTCTCAAATTGTTTTGGAAAATAATTCATGGAAAAAATAACAAATGCTCATAGAACTGCATGAAGCAATACTGCTGGAAAACAAAATAAAATATGTAATGGTGCTTTATTGATGGTAACAATATCATCTAGTACTTAGTTGGCAAGATTAATATGTATCTAGGACTTGGAGCTATTAAAACCCATCAAAAGTATCTCATTAGCTGTTAAAGTATTAAGGAAATAGAATTGCAATTATCTAAATCATCAAAACAAGTCTGCTTAAAATTTTATTCTCAGAGGTTTAGTAAAGAAGATATGGCATTTAAAAATAAATAGTCCTCATGACTATTTACTTAAAGTCATCATGTGATTCTTCATCTTGGCCAGGTAAAGAACTACTAGTTACTGCCTCTGAGTTGGCCTGATATGGCAAGACTTTCAAGGTGAGACTATCTACTAAGCTCCCTGAGTGTTAGCTAATAATACTTAGTGTCATTCTATCCTTCCATATAAGTTGAATACGAAGTGCAAGCTATGGATTTGGGAAAATGGGCAGAAGAACTTAAGAATGTTTTGGAATAACCAGACTTAAAAACTATAATTTAAGATGTTTTGTCGTTGTTGTTGTTGTTTTTGGAGTAGGGGCAATAAATTTAGCTTCATAACCAATAGAGTCTGAGATTATGGTCAGGGAGGTTACTAACTGGTTTTGATCTGGGTACCTTCTAGCTTTATTTCTTTTTCTTTATGGTATTTACCATTGAAAATTGCATATTACAAAAATTAGCCAGGTGTGGTGGTGTGTACCTGTAGTCCCAGCTACTTGGGAGACTGAGGCAAGAGGATCTCTTGAACCCGGGAGGCGGAGGTTGCAGTGATCCGAGATCGAGCCAAAAATAAGAGTATTAATTATAGATAAAACTAAATGCTTACTACATACTTCATTCTCTCAGCCATTCTGTTTGATAAATTTCATGATCAGCAATCTTTAATATAGAAAATAAAGACTCAGATAATTAAGTAAATTCCCAAATAGGTTAAAAAAGCTGAAGTTCAAATTCAGGTCCAGTGTTGATTAGAAAACACTGGGCCCCAATCAATGGTCCTTAGTCTGTTCTTGAACCCTCTTCTTCCATTTCCCTTTATATAATAAGTTCAATGCAAGACTATACAATGATCACCACCATGCCAGACCCCATAGGAGGTAGCGAAGAAAAAAGAATACCTAGCTGGATCTAATTCATATATTTGTGCTGATAATTAAATGTGATTTTTTAAAATGCTAAGCACATTGACTGAGTTATACTTATGTTTATCAAATCATGGAGTTTATTTTTTCTCCTCCTCCTCCTATTTGATGATGATGGTGATGATAATGATAATGATGACTCTATTTCTGTCTTCAGGAATTTAAATCTAATGAAAGCAACAAATATAAAGACAAAATCACTAAACGAAAGAAATTTGGTAGATATTAGAGGTGCTATGAGTACAGGAGATGAGTCTTAGAGTATTTGGTTTAAGAGATATCTTAAATTTTGAGTATGATTTAGCTTAGTAGAGGAGAAGGAAGTCTCAGCATTAAAACTTTCTTGAACAGAGATGTGAAAGAAACTCTGTCAATCCCAAATCAACTTGAGGCTGAGTAGATAGTGGTAGAAGATCCTCTTCCGGAGATTCTGACCCCTTCTCTTCAGTGCAGACCATCAAATCTCCTGAGGTTTATAAAGCTCCAAGCCGAATCCCACTCCATTCAGAAGTGTCAGATTTCCCTACAAGAGAGGAATAAAAAGGAAAACCTCTGTGGAGTCACATATATGCATCTCTCTCAAGATATACTTTAGAGCTAAAATGTTCTGCCCCTGATTCAACAGAGAGGCCTGTTGTAGGGCTCTCTAGAAGCAATGGCTTATGAATACCTGTTCTAGTTCTGATAACTTTCTCTGTGAAACTTTCTGGCATTAAATTGACTGGTTTTAGTCATTTCTATCCCTGTCCTGCCCAACCACAGTGACTTGCAATGATTTTTTATATTTTTTTCTAGTCACTGATTAGTTCAGCTAGGATGAATCTGATTTACTTAGTTTTGTGCAAATTTCCTCCTGTGAACTGCTGCTGGTCTGCTGGGTCCCTGCCAAGGACACTTCCTCACCTGGAATCTTGTTTAGAGTTTCAGGCAGCAAGTTGGCAGCTGAGATGTTTGTATTCATAGTAACTCCAGCAGAAGATTAGGGATGCACCTACGTGAAGATGTCTGGCCGTGTGAATGTGAAGCTGCCTTTCTCAATTCTCCCTTCCATCCATTCATTCACTGATTCAGCCTCCACACATTCATTGAGAATCTCCTACATTTCCTAACTTGCATTTGATACAGGAAATGCAGACTTGAGCATTACTTAGGTGCTGCCTTTAAAAGAACCATTCATTATTTAATCCCTGAAAAAAATTTTTTAGGACTTCTATATGCCAACCCTTCTCTGAGTTCTTGAAATGTAGGCAGAAGATGAATAGGACACAGTGCTTATCCGTATAGTATACGTCATCCAGAAAAACAAAAGAGCAACCACTGTGCATAGAGCTCAGTGCCATATGCATTATTTTGAATCTACTAAAATACACAGACATAAAAGAAAACTTCACTGCAGTGAGGGAAGTTTCACATAACTCAATAGTAGTGGATCTCAACCATGTACTATATGGCCCTACCTGGGTACATTTAGTACTGTCTGGAGACATGTTTGATTATTAGACCTGAGGAGTGTTACCAGCACTGAGTAGGTAAAAGACAGCAATGCTGCTAAATGCCCTACAGTCTATAGGACAGCCCTCCACAACAAATAGTTATCCAGCCCCATATGTCAATAGTGTCCTGACTGGGCTTCACTCTACAGACAAATGCAGATGGCTACGAGTGAAAAGGAAGGTTTGATTCACCATCTTGAGGATTAAAAAAAGGCTTTCTAAGAAGAAAGCATTTCAGATGGCGATTGTGGACTTCACTACACATTAGCATGATTTCTTATGAACTTGAAACCTTATAGAATAAACACCAAGTGACAGAAAATCCTCTTTGGTTTATTTTCACCAAAATTACTGGGGAATATTTTTTCCAAGTGATTTTGTTAGATATTCCCAACTACTCTGTCATGGATATGGAACAAATAACAAATATTATTTTTCTGTGAAAATTAAAACCCAAAGGGATCATGTTTTGTCTTATACATCCCTCTTAGTCCTAAGTCACCACCGTTCATAAATGACATTGCTCATCAAGTCTGATAATTGCCGAAAATAAGCCATGCTACTCCAGCAATGAAGAGACAGGAGAAATATCAGAAATTCTTCACAAGGTATAATGATAATGTTCTGTTGAACCACAAGTTGCACTTTTGGGTGATTAAGTATCAGGTGCTTGGATATTTTTTTAACCTCATTAGAGACCTTCTATTATTTAACAACACCCTAGTTAAATAATCTGACAATACCATGCTGTTTTGGTTACTGTAGCCTTGTAATATAGTTTGAAGTTAGGTAGTGTGATGCCTCCAGCTTTGTTCTTTTTGCTTAGGATTATCTTGCTTATGTGGGCTCTTTTTTGGTTCCACATGAAATTTAAAGTAGTTTTTTTTTTTTTTTTTAATTCTCAAGAAAGTCAATTGTAGCTTGATGGGGATAGCACTGAATCTATAAATTACTTTGGGCAGCATGACCTTTTTCACCTTTCCTCCTATCCATGAGCATGGAATGTTTTTCCATTTGTTTGTGTCCTCTCTTATTTCCTTGAGCAGTGGTTTGTAGTTCTCCTTGAAGAGGTCTTTCATATCCCTGTAAGTTGTATTCCTAGGTATTTTATTCTCTTTCTAGCAATTGTGAATTGTGGTGTATAGGAATGCCTGTGGTTTTTGCACATTGATTTTGTATCTTGAGACTTTGCTGAAGTTGCTTATCAGCTTAAGGAGATTTTGGGCTGAGACGATGGGGTTTTCTAAATATACAATCCAAAACAGATATATAGACCAGTGGAGCAGAACAGAGGCCTCAGAAATAATGCCACACATCTACAACCATCTGGTCTTTGACAAACCTGACACAAACAAGCAATGAGGAAAGGATTCCCTATTTAATAAATGGTGCTGGGAATACTGGCTAGCCATATGCAGGAAGGTGAAACTGGATCACTTCTTTACACCTTATATAAAAATTAACTCAAGATGGATTAAAGACTTGAACATAAGACCTAAAACCTTAAAAACCCTAGAAGAAAACCTAGACAATACAATTTAGGACATAGGCATGGGCAAAGACTTCATGACTAAAACACCAAAAGCAATGGCAACAAAAGCCAAAATTGACAAATGAGATCTAATTAAACTAAAGAGCTCCTGCACAGCAAAAGAAACTGTCATGATTGAATAGGCAACCTGCAGAATGGGAGAAAAATTTTGCAATCTATCCGTCTGACAAAGGGCTAATATCCAGAATCCACAGTGAACTTAAAGAAATTTACAAGAAAAAAAACAACCCCATCAAAAAGTGGGCAAAGGATATAAACAGACACTTCTCAAAAGAAGACATTTATGCGGCCAACAAACATGAAAAAAAGGTCATCATCACTGGTCATTAGAGAAATGCAAATCAAAACCACAGTAAGATAACATCTCACCCCAGTTAGAATGGTGATCATTAAAAAGTCAGGAAACAACAGATGCTGGAGAGGATGAGGAGAAATAAGAATGCTTTTACATTGTTGGTGGGAGTGTAAATTAGTTCAACCATTGTGGAAAACAGTGTGGCGATTCCTCAAGGATCTAGAACTAGAAATACCATTTGACCCAGCAGTCCCATTACTGAGTATATACCTAAAAGATTGCAAATCATTCTACTACAAAGACACATACGCATATATGTTTATTGCAGCACTGTTCACAATAGTAAAGACTTGAAACCAACCCAAATGCCCATCAATGATAGACTGGATAAAGAAAATGTGGCACATATACGCCATAGAATACTATGCAGCCATAAAAAAGGATGAGTTCATGTCCTTTGCAGGGACATGGATGAAGCTGGAAACCATCATCCTCAGCAAACTGACACAGGAACAGAAAACCAAGCACTGCATGTTATCATTCATAAGTGAAAGTTGAACAATGAGAACACATGGACACAGGGAAGGGAACATCACACACTGGGGACTGTTGAGGGATGAGGGGTTGGGAAGGGATAGCATTAGGAGAAATACCTAATGTAGATGACCGGTTGATGGGTGCAGCAAACCACCATGGCACATGTATACGTGTATGTAATAAACATATTACATATGTAATAAACCTGCACATTTTGTGCATGTATCCCAGAACTTAAAGTATAATTTAAAAAATAATAATAATCTGACAAACGGCATCATTTTGAATGAGGACCATTAACAATGACTATTTAAACCCTTTAGAAGAGCATTGATTTGAGGAACTCCCCAAAAAACTGCCAAGAAAACATAGAATTGTTCAGAGGCCACATTTGGCAAGAAATGGAATAAGGAATTGAGTTGAGAGCTTCATTAGTTATTTCTCTAATGGACTTCCCACCTTCAGGGAATGCCAGAGTTAATCAGGTAGATAACTCTTCAGATACTCTGCATCACCTAAATGTTTAGTTGAGGCTTATAATCACTGGCCCACTTGACCATTTGTAGCTATTTCCTTTCAAAGCAAGTTACCCATATCTGCTTATTCTACCATCTAAACGTTTTTCTAACCTGTTCCTAGTCTCTGCTCTCCAGTGCACAGCTGGTTTAGGATATTGACTACCATATCTTTTATATTCTGTTCCCATATTACATCTAAATTATTCAGCTAACATATTTATCTAAAATCACAAATATAATTTGATTTATTTTGAAAGAAATAATCCAGGAATGAAAAACTACCTCAGGACAGAAAGAGCAGATAACCTTAAAGTAATTACAATGAAAAACAAAAGGAGTTGTTTAATTCTACCTGGAAGCCATTATGTAGAGGTCACCTCTAACTGCTGAGAAGGAGATTAGCAAATTTTAGAGAGGTGTTAACAGCCATGATCAAACTGTGACCTTCTCTTCCATGTAATCAGGACTGAAATAGCACTGAAAAAAGAACCTCATCATGTGAATGGTGATAATTTTAACCTATTTTGCACCCTGTAACTCATTCCATGCCTCACCAGTGGTATGGATCCCTCACTTTGAGAAACACTGATTCAGGCTTGTCATCTTAGCTTGGACCATGGCAAAGCATTGAAATAGGCATCTGTCTCATTCCCTTCCAAAATGCCCACCACACTAGGCACCCATGTGACTTGAAAAGGCAGATTTTTTTTCTTTTAAACCTTTCTCGCTTTAAACCATACAGTGGTTTCATTGTATGGTATGTGTTTCCAAAAACAGTTATTACAAGGAACAGAACTTTTAAATTTTTTAAAAAAATTTCTGAAAGTTGTGTTTTGAGTTATCAAAAGACAATCATGAAAAGATTGAAAGGTGTGGATGTAGTTTCTTTCTTTTATCTTAGCCAATAATAATAACTAATATTTATAATATCAAATTACTCAAAATACTTAAAGACAAAACAGTGTCAGAAACTATTCTAAGTAGTTGTATATATTAACAAATGAAACAGATCCGAAAACTGGAGTACAGTGAAGTATCCCGTCCAACATTTCAGACCCTATTAGTGGCAGAGCCAAAGCATTGCTCAAATTGAATACAGGTGGTCTGGCTTCTGAGTCAGTGTTTTCAATCATCTTTAGAGTAACTCAAAATCTAATGTATCTCATTAGAGTTTTTGGTTATGTGCACATTTAATAGGTTTGCCTCCTTTCAGCTTCTTTAGATGAAATGAGGAACACTGATACAGAACACCAATTTTATGCAAACTACAGACAAACAATTTTCTGTCAGTTTGGTTATCAGTGGACCTGAATTGCTGTGTGTGTGTGTGTGCGTGTGTGTGTGCACGCGCGCATGTGTGTGTGTGTTTGTGTGTTAGACAAGAAGGGAAGAGTAGAGAGGAGCTTTGCTAAATTGTGTAGAAATAGTATATTATGAGGTGGATTGTAAGATCATTTTCACACATTGGACATTAATTCTATAGAATACCATTGGATTCTGAAACTCTTTATGTAGATTCTTTAAAACGGTCATTTGCAGCTTGTGCTAAGCATAAAAATGGATTATGCATTTTTAGGCCTGTCTTGCAAAGAGGTTATGATATCAACAGTTCCTGTTTCCCATTTTCAGGGCAGAAGTAAATCTAGATTCCTCTTGCAAGACACAGCTTGTCACAAATGCTAGACTAAACATTCAAAAATAAAGGTGAGCTCCAGAGAGAGCACAGAGCTTCCAAAGGCCAATTTGTACACCCTATCTTGAGAGCTATTTTCTGACAGACAACAAAAGATGCTGTTCTCGAAAGAAGAGCTTATTTATTTGGGTTGTCTGCAGTAAGCTTGTTTGATGTTTCTTTGACTCTTGATCTTTGTTGGCGGAAAAGTGGAAGAGAAAGAGAGACGGAGAAAAAAAAAAGTCTATTAAATTGGTAAAGTTCTGGTTCTAATGTTGGAATAAAGAACTCTTTAACCCAGCTGGAAATACAGATCTATCTTGGTTTGCCTTCCTCTAACGTCCACAGCTGATTGCTGTGGGCTGTACCCCAGCTCTCTCTGCTGGCTCAGAACCACTTGCTCCTTGGGACAATGCTGGCAGGGGGAGGAAGATATTCAATACGTTAAACTTACTCTCACCCCTTTTATGAATATACAGGGATTAAGATTAAATTGCTACCTCCTATGTGGAATCTGGGAGTCAGCTTTGATTATTAGACGTTGGCTTATCGGAATGGGCTGTTGACTACCAGGATAATTTTGAGTCTATAAAATCTTTTTTATTCCATAATCTTAGCCTGATTAGTAGCACTCTTCTCAATTCTTTATCGTCTTCTTCCCTTCTCTCTCTCCTTCTTTCTCATTCTCTCTCTTGTGCATTCATTTAACAAACACTTCTGACAGTTTTTCTACCATTATCTATGAGAATCATAAAGGACTTTCACAGATATATTAAAACACAATTTCCTAATAAAGATGTCATAATATATGGGAAATGATGTGGAATATCACTTATTGGTTAGCTGTTGGGGTGTCTTTGGAAGATATCTAGGACCTCTTCAGAACTGGAATTAGAAAAGCCACAAAGAGCCCAGGCAATCCTAAATCTTTATTCTTCTCTTCTATGCTTATCTCTAAATCTGTGGTATATTCTCCTTTGTACAAACTGCTTGTCTTGGTTGCTTCATGTCCAAAATACATATTTTCTAGGTTAAATTGTTTCTATTATGCAAGTAAAACCAAACTCATTTACAGGCTCCCAGTCATAATTCCAAATTTCCCAGAAAGACAGTCTGATTGTCTCCACCTTCTTGAGATGTAATGCCGATGTTTAAGTGATTTCTTGAAGAAGAGCTTGTCTATTTTTCAGCCATAATCACTTCTCTGTCTGGTAGGGATGTCCTCTCCTCTACTTTTGTAGTTCTGTCTTGAAGCCCCATATCATCATCGTCATCGCCGTTGCCCAGATTATCTACTAGAGTCATGTTATGGCGCCCCCTGGACTTGATTTCTCTCCCTGAGTGCCAGCAGAATACTTTAACATATAATAAATGTTCAATAAAAGTTAGTGGCAGTGTAGTAATAATGATGTTGATGATCAGCAAGAAAAGAAAAAAATTATTCCAGGCCAAATGGCGGTTAATTGAGTCAAATTTATCTCAATTAATTAACTGGATTAATAAGTCTGCTTAGGCGAAATTTATGTCCCCACCGGTAGCCAGATAGGTAAATAGAGATAGTCTTAGAAGAATACATGGTATGTAAACCCTCAATAAATATCAGTTAATATTATTTATCCTCCCATAAAAGTGGCTTGAGGTGTGAAAAGAAACCTGTGTGTGTGCCTCTGTGTGTGTGTGTTTATGTATATGTACCTTTTTCCAATACCCTTTCATCTTTTAAAAAAAAATTTCCAAAGTCATTTTCCACCATCCCAATTATCCATTTTGAAACATGTCTTATTTTTTATGAATTGGTGTTTTGGGGGTACATACATTTCAATATTGATTTTTGAAAATTATTTAATACTGTTAGTGCTGCTGGATGGGATAATGACAAAAGGAGGTCTTTAAAGAAAATGATTTTTTATTGTAAGAAAAATAGAAGCACTGGAAGTTCTAGCCAGAGCAATCACACACACACACACACACACACACACACACACACACACACACACACACGAAGCAATAAAAGAAATAAAGAGCATCCAAATTGGAAAGGAAAGTGAAATTATCTTTGGTGGCAGATAATATGATTTTATATTTAGAAAAACCTAAAGAGTCTACCTAGAAACTATTAGAACTGATAAACAAATTCAGTAAAATTGTGGATATAAAATTCTAATACAAAAATTAGTAGCATTTCTATATGTCAATAGCAAACAGTCTGAAAAAGAAACGACGAAGGCAATTCCATCTACAATGGCTACGAATAAAATAAAATTCTTAGAATTAAATGTAACCAAAGATGTGAAAAATCTCTACATTTAAAACTGTAAACATTAATAAAAGAAATTGAAGGGGGGACAAGAAATTGAAAGATATCCCATGTTTATGGATAGGAAGAATTAGTATTGTTAAAATGTCAATATTACCCAAAGAAATCTACAGAATCAATGCAATACCTATCAAAATAACAAATATAATTTTTACAGAAATAGAAAAAAAATTATAAAATTCACATGGAATCACAAAAGACCCAGAACAGCTCAAGCAATTCTGAGCAAAAAGGTCAAAGCTGAAGATATCACATTACCTGATTTCAAATTCTAATACAAAGCTATATTAAACAAAGCAACACAATACTGGCATAAAAACTATGCATACAGACCAATGGAAGAAAATAGAAAATCCTGAAATAAATTCAGGTATTTGCAGTGAATTCATTTTCAACAAAGGTGCTAAGAACATAGACTGAGGAAAGGACAGTATCTTCAAAAAATTGTGCTAAGAAAACTGGATATCCATATGCAGAAAAATGAAACTAGATTCCTATCTGTCACCACATAAGAAATCAAATTGAAATGCATTAAAGACGTGACGTAAATCTAAGATCTGAAACTATAAAACTTCTAGAAGAAAACATTGGAGAAACACTTCAGGCTATTGGTCTGGGCAAAGACTTCTTTAGTAAGCCTTCAAAAGCACAGGAAACCATAGTAAAAATGGACAAATGCAACCACATCAAGTTAAAAAGCTTCAGCGTAACAGAGGAAACAATCAATGAAGTGAAGAAACAACCCACAAAATGGGAGAAAATATTTGCAAACTATCCATCTGACAAAGGATTAACAACCAGAATATATAAGAAGCTCAAACAATGCAGTAGGAAAAAATAATCTGATTAAAAATGGGCAAAAGATCTAAGTAGACATTTCTCTATTGCTGCTTTACAAGGGCTGTTTCCTGTCCTGTTGTATCTGGGTGGCTATCAAATTCTCTTATGATATGTAAAACTTAGAATATTTACTATAGCCTTTGTGAATATGTCCCCAATTCTCACCTACTTGACCGTGAATATGTCTTCTTTAGTTATGCACAACACAAGATTCTTTGCCTTGTGAAAACTCTTGAACAATATTTTCTTGATCTGCTATTTGACATTTTAGTTTTTGCCTTTGTGTATTAAGAAGTCCGCAATGTACCTGCAGTACTGTGCTAGGCACAAGGAAAACAGTGGTGAACAAAACAGACATCCAGATACTCCTAGAACATATAGGTTAAGGGACAATATGAACCATAAACAAAAAAAAAATACAAATCATCAACTTGTTAATACACAAAGATCATCAACTGATCTTTTAAGAGTAAATGCCAGGAAGGTAAAGCTTAAGAAAAGTTATATATTATACACAAGAGTGTAAAACTTAGCTTGGCCAGTCAAAAAGAAAAAAAAAAAGATGTCCCTGTGGAAATGATGTTTAAGCTGAGACCTCAAGGATGAATACAAGTTATCCAGTTATTGAAAGAGGAGACAATCAATTTGAGGAGAGAAAAAAATACGCTAACTCTCCTTCATGCATTTATTTATCTATTCAACAGACATTGATTGAGTGCCCAATTGATGCTGAGTACTGTTGGAGACAGTGGAAACTCAGAAGAGAACAAGTTAGAAAATTTTAACTTGTTTGGAACTGAAATTCTAGTGAGGAAGGCAGAGTGCACACGTTCTTTTGGAACTTACGTTCTAGTGGGGAAGACAAACACATGAGAAAATGATGCTGTTTCTAGCACTGACCTGTGTAATGAATGAAATTTATGGCCGGGTGTGGTGGCTTATGGCCGTAATCCCAGCACTTTGGGAGGCTAAGGCAGGCAGATCACCTGAGGTCAGGAGTTTGAGACTAGCCTGGCCAACATGGTGAAACACCATCTCTACTAAAAATACAAAAATTAGCCAGGAGTGGTGGTACACACTGGTAATTACAGCTACTTGGGAGGCTGAGACAGGAGAATCGCTTGAACCCGGGATGCAGAGGTTGCAGTGAGCTAAGATTGCACCACTGCACTCCAGCAGCAGTATATAATAGGGGGGTCTGGGCAAACCTTTCAGAGGAGTTAAGTTTCAGTGGGTGAAAATGCAGTATACATGTGAAACTGAGAGGAGTTCAGTATAGTCGGAGTGAAGAACATCAGGGGCAGAGATGTGCATAATTTGTCTGGAAAAGTATGTGAGACCAGATCCTGCAGGAATCTGTGATTTTGAGTATTTTCCAAAGGTCAATGAGCAGCTATTAAAAGGTATTAAACAGGGGCATCACATGATCTTATTTGCATTTTGTAAAATGAGTAAAAAGGATTGTCTGTGGAGCATGGATGACTGTTAAAATCTCTCCTGAGCTGCTAATAGGCATATAAAGACTCGACGCTGACTGTCTGTACTATTAAAGCTGAACATGCAGGCAACCAGGTGACTCATTAATCCCATTCCTAGGTACATTACCCAACATAAATGCATGAATATTTGCACCAAAACAGATGTGCAGCATTTGATATTTGAAACATTTGAAATTGATAGCAACAGTTGTTTGTAGTATCTCCAACCTGAAACCAAACCAAATTTTCATCCAAAGTAGATTAAATAATGAATTATGTCATATTCATATAATGGAATACTTTGTAGCAATAAGAATAAACAAATTACTGCTACACACAACATTGAGGACTAGGACAAACAAGACATTGAACAAAGGAGCCAAATGTACAAGAATACATACTGCGTGATTTCATTTACATAAATTTTCAATGTAGGCCTTTAGTGTTTGAATTCAGAAACTGGTTGTCTTTGAGGAGGAGAATGGGAATACCTTGGGGAGGTGGCTTCGGGATACTGGTGATGTTCCATTTCTTGATCCAGGGAGAAGTGGGATACATGGGAATTTACATTATGATGATTCGTTGAATTGCGCAATTGTAATTTTTGCCCTTTCATTGTGTATTTTATAATTCAATTAAAATTTTAATAAAACCAAGAAACCAAAAAAAAAAAATGTTAAGAATGATGGCCACAGGCCAGGTGTGGATTGATCTTATCCCAGACCAGAAGGTATAAGAGTAAATAAGTAGATTTAAGTGATACTCTAAGGACATTAAGAGGCTCAATGACTGGTCACTGAGGAATCAGGAGGAGTCAGATAATTGTTAGAATTTTGTGTAAACTTACTCTCTCCCTCTCTTTTGCAAGATTCTTAAAGGTGTGTCTGTATCTTGCTCCTATTATCCCCACAGCCAAACACTACAATGGATGTGGAATAAATGAGCAACAAATATTGAATTAATAAATAAACATCACACTTTCTGATGAGGCTGGAGGCTCTCATTTGATAGCAGAGGATAAAGAGAAGAAGAAAAGCAGGTCAGTAAGCTGTAGTGCTCTCAGCTGTTACTTCATCAGAAAAGGAAGTAAATATAGAGTTGTTTTGAACAGCAGTATCGATGTTTTCTTAGGTCTCATGGACACAGCAATGAGTCCTGACACGGGGTGGGAGACCATCTATTGACAATGGGCACTCATCATAAGCCTTTTAAAGTTTTCTGTGGAAAGCCAAGATGAAGTAAAAATAGCACCGTATTATTCTAAGTCTGACTGATGGGAACAGTTGCATAAAGGTTTCTTGTTAAGCGCATCAAATGTTACCCTTTGTGTGACTTTGGTTTAGCTTGCTAGTCTGATTAAATTCCATTCACCAGCAGAGGAAGCGATTGGTATTTATATGTCTGAAGCTGCTCTAAGTCTGGCCGTCCTAGACAATGTGGATATTTCTGGAGAGAGAGGGAGAGAAAAGCCAGGGTTTATCCACTTGGTTTATAAATGGTCACCAAGAACAAACAGATATTGTGTAACCACATGAAGTGCAGTCAGGTTCAGTAGATCTGCCTGCATCTAAGCTGTTTCACATCAGCTTTTTTCTTTTTTCTTTCCTGGATTTATAAAGCTTTTAACAGTCATTTGCCAAAGGATTTTTTTTTCTTCGTGGTAAGTGGATTTTTTTCTACAATATATTAGATGCTTAATCACTTTCTTAAAATGGGCATATTTAGAAAAAAATGGTTTCTTAAAAAAAATTGAGGTTTGTGACTATAAACAACAACTTCACAGCCTGGACCATGGCTAGGCCAAGGGATTTTGAGTGAGGATGGCTAAGTTTTCACACCTCTGCATTTACTCTTGTCACAGACATATGACACCAGTGAAGGAATTTGGGTTAAGGGCCTGTTTTTCCTTAACTGTAAAATCATGAGCATACTATCTAACTAACAGTTTTATCAGTATTTCCATCTTGAAATAACATATATTTAATGCCTAAGATGATTCCTGGCATACAGAGACATAAACATATATACTACTGACATTCTCTTTGTCCGTATTTTGATGCCGGATTACCATCAACCATCGGTATTATTACTGTGTGTCAGTGGATGCTGGTATTCCCATTTGTTCTTTGTTTATTTGCTGTGAAATCAGGTATCTACATTCACAGAAAGGAAGAGCAGAATCTGAGTTCAGGCCTAAGGGGTCCTTCATGGGTGAGTCCCTGGGCTCTTAGAGCAGCCCTTGGACATCTCTCTTGGCTGCTCAGGGTTCAACTCTTCATCCTTGAGGATTCTTTTTGGATAAGTGAGGTCTTGCTGATACGTGTTGGAGACCCCTCAAGAAGTCATACTTTTGTGCATGAAGGATAGAAGCTCATTGTAAAGGTGTATAGAAATGAAGCTTAAATATCCTCAAAATAAGATTATAATGCATTTTATGAGAATAGACATTCTGCTATGCTCATTTAAAGGAGGCACCAATATTAAGAATAACTACACATTCCTATTCTGATAAAAAGACAAATAGCTGAAATCAATTTTACCAATAAGGAAAAAAATTAGTATACATTGCAAAGATCAAAGCAGAGCAAGGGGAAAGAAAATAGCAGATCTATAAGCTGGGCATGCTGACAAGTGCCTGTAATCCCAGCTACTTTGGAGGCCGAGAAGGGAGAATCACTTGAGCCCAGGAGTTCAAGATCAGCCTGGGAAACATAGCGAGACTCTGTCTCAAACACAACTCTCTCTCTCACACACACACACACACACACACACACACCAAACACAGATCATCTGAGGCAATGGGTCTGGAATGAACTGGAATGATCATCTGAAATGCAGATGATCCCACCAGGTAATACCAATGTTTCTGGTTGTGGGGCCACGCTTTGAGAACTGGTTTGGATCCTGGCTACTCAGCATGGTTAAGCATGGTGCACAGACCATTAGCACCGGTGACACCTGGGAGCACTGTTATGCATGCAGTCTCAGACGCCCTCTCAGATTTACTGAATCAGAACTTGTGGGCACAGTAAAACTGAAGATTCACCAGTCTGAAAAAAACAAACAAACAAACAAACAAAAAAAGCAGACCTGAAAGCAAATAGGCAAATGGTCAACCCACTAGTGGAAGAAAATCAGCTGTAATCAAGGGTTAACATTTGGGCAAATTCATATGGAAATGGAGTTTAAATGATCCTGCATGTCAGGAAATTAAAATGGCAGAGGGGTAATGGGAGTTGTCACAATAATATCTCACAAATGGAGAAATACCGTTGCCTAGGATGACCGACTGTGCACAAGTTACTTTTCATCCTCTGGGTGTGAACAGAGCTCGAGAAGTATATTCCTGACCTTACTTCCTTCTATAAATTACTGACACTAATACCTCCCTGTCTGTGGATGCACTGAGAGATAACAAAGCCTACAGCTCTATAGCCTCTTTCCTTCAGATTCTCAGTCTTCAGTGTATGGATGAAGCCACCAACCTGGCAAAGCACCCAGGGAAAGCAATTACTTCATTCATGACACATTTAAATTTGTTTAATAAACAATTTTGAGTCTTCTATGGGGCCTATTACACTTGAGCCTGAGAAGTACTTATTAATAATGTTTCAGTTAATATTTACTCAAAGCACTCTAAATCAGCATTTCTAAATAAAGCTGAGTCCAAAGGGCAGAGGGCTGGTAGGCAGATGATGAGGAAAGCTGACTCTCAACATTCCTTTAGAAAGTTGAGGTTTATAGAGGGTTGGTTTTGGCAACTCCACCGGAAACTTATGTTTAGATAGCCGTCTAGTTCTAAACCAGTTCTGACTTTGCCCAGAATTTGGGTAGGAGACAATAAATTAGCCTGATATTGTCGGAAAGAAATCTACTCGGGCTAAGAGTCAGAAAACAAACTTGCTTTTACTAGCTCTGTGACCTTGAATATGGCACTTAGCATTGCTGAGGCTTAGAAGGTAGGGCAGTAGGGGTGGGCGGCGGGGACACTTACTGAGAGCAAAGCACAAAATACTTCTACAACAACGGATATTAGCCCTGCTTACTCTGTCTCCGTGCACTCAAAGACACATGCAAGAGACACAGAGATGTGCATTAAAATGCAGAGTTTGCTGCAAGCAGTTATCAAATCAACTTGATCGTATCAGCCATGTCTCTAATCTTATCTGTTTTGATTCTTCTTCAGGAACTACTTTCAGCTGGTAAGCACATCTTACAGTACAGTAGTTAAGCATATAATGTTTGGAGCCTGACAGATACAGGCACAAATCTCAAGTCCACAACTATGCGAACGTTGTTAAGTTGCTAAACATTGTTAAGCCATTGTTTCCACATCTGTAAAATGGAAAAAAAAAAAATTGTTCCCACTTCAATGCTGTATATGCTGAATGAGAGGGAAAATGTATAAAAGCTCTTACCATAGCATAATACAGAATCTAACACAAACTTAGCTTCAATCAATTCTAAATATTTTGACCACTGTGAATTTTGAATTATTTACCGACACTTTAATCAAGATGGCTATTTCTATCTATTTTATGATCTTTGTCCATCTAGATATCTCTTGTAGGATACTTTCACCTGGACTACATTTGTAGCTATTTAATGATTCCTAAGTCCAATGCATGACCAGTCCTTTATCCCAACCTCTCTTAAGTTCAATCCCCATTCAGGTCCTAACCACATTCACCTTTTTTCCAGGTATATTAAGTTGGGTTCCTTAGAAGTGGGTATCAGGAAGAGGATCCATGTGAATACAAATAAATCAAGAATCAATTTTTTTTAAATGATAAGAGATAGGGAATGGGGGAAGAAAAGAAGGCCCCACAAGAGTGTGATATCAAACAATGTGCCAGGGAGGTAAATGTTGGCTCAGCCCCACACATGATCTCTGGAGACAGCATGGATTCTACACAGGTTTGCAGGTAAACTAGCTCCCTGAAAGTATTGGAATTATTCCAAACAGATGGCAAGATAACTGGCTATATCCATCACTTATTGTTTGAGGGCTGCCCCAGAAATTTGAATGTCTCTATGTATTAAGGCAAGTTAGCTACTGATAGCCTGACAGAAGACTGCTTGCTAAGAAGCACACATGCTAGCTGTTGACAGTAAAGTTATACATGGAACTGACCATGAAAACAGTGTAAAAGGAATCATAGGAACATAGGCAGAGCCCTGACAGCATCTGCCATAACAATAATGCTAATATTAATGTAATCAGAAAAGGGGTCTTGATGCAGCCCCCAGGAGTGTGTTCTTGCAGACAGGATTTCAAGGTGAGTCAAAGAGAGAAGAGAGGGTTCATAGAAAGCTACCCTATTACAGAGTAGGGTATACTCAGAACGCAAGAAGATGAATGCTTCACAGTGAGAAGAGATAGTTTCTTGAAAGCTATTCCATTACTGAGTAGAGTGTCCTCAGAAAGCAAGTGGAGGAATTCACTATCTTTGCTTGAAGTTTTTCTTATACAGGAGTCTTACCTATGTAAAGAATAAACTAAGCTGCGCCTACATGTGGGTGGGCTGACAGCATGACAAAATGTATTATTCTATTGATTTAAATAAAACCATCTGTGATGTGTTAGTGTGTAAGTACATTAAAGTATAACTATAATTATCTTGAAAGCACATATTGTTATGGTTATTGAGACATCTAGGCTTTCTGTTTTTATAGGAGTTTGTCCTTACAGGTATTACCAAGCTGACTCCTTAGGTAAAAACATCTTAGGACTATGGGTCATGACTAGCAAAGACTGTGCCTTGCCAGTTTTAAGATGGAGTTGATTTTAAAATGGTGGCACTCGGGCTTTCCTAGGCTCCTGCTTTCCTAACATTAACATCCCAGCAAAAAGTTTCCATGAACATAGTAGTCTGCCCTTTGTACTTTTGCCATCATCTCATTTTGCTGGGTAAGGATTATTAGTCCCATTGATAGATGGCTTACGTGAATATAATTTAACATACATGCATATGTACACATACATAGACATAAATATTTGCAAATTCCTGTTTAACAATTTATTCCATAATATTTGGTTTTACTATGAAAGTAAGTCATTTAATTAATTGTTAGTTATACAAATTTATCTTTGCTATAGTGCTTTACATAAAAAGGGGAATAGTCTTTGATAAAATGTATTTTTAAGTATTTAAGTCCCTTTTGAGTCAAGGCAGTTTCAGTCATCAAAAGTTTGCATGTATAAATTGTATGGAAAAGTCCCAAAGGAGTGCAAAGAGAACTCTTGTCTCTCATCTGGGCTACGAGAGACACACTTTTCTAAGATTATGACTTATGATAGTTGCTATAATGGTGCATATTAAAACTTTTTTTTCAATAATATGAGAAACAATGTTGATTTTCAATTACACATGTAAAGAGCTGAACAGAGAATATCCGGATTTCTGCCATGTATTATTATTCTCTCCAGTTCCTGCTGATCAGTTGAACCTCTCAAACTAAGATATGGATCAAAGATGGACCTCAGAATTCCCCACTTATCAGTTCCTAGAATGAGAAAAGAGTTGAGAAACATCTAAATTCCTGATGTCTATTGATTCAGACATGCACATAAAGCAAACTGCAGTAATTAGGGTCATATAAAGTTCCTATAACCATTAACCCATCACCTTCCCTCATGGGAAAAGAGAACCAGGCAGTGGGATCTTCTCCTTGACTCCTGGAACCCCAGGCTGCCTTTCTTTTTATTTGAGTTAAGATGTGTTGGTTGCCTGGATACGGCAGAGCTTGTGAAAAGAATGTCACTGAGCTGCTGTCATGATGGCCATTTTATTACCGTGATTTATAAATGGATTATCTGCGAAAATTGCTCTGGTTTTAATCATGCCCCCTGCAGGAAATGGCCTGTTCTTATTGGTTTGTTTCAATGACAGGTCCAGATATCCTGATATTTTATAACAGTTGGCAGATGCTTTACTGCAAATGATATCCATCCTCCAGAAAGAATTAGTTAACTTCTAATAGCATTAGCCTCAGGAAGTGTATCCTGCCCACCCCCTCAATCTTATTTCAGATTCCTTCTTCTGGGGCATCAAGCTCCCCTTAGCTTTCCATCCTGTTTTCTTGTAATTCTGTTTCAAGGAGGAAGCAGTCAACAACAAATTACTTCCACAATGTTCCACATATGGGAATCACTCTTTGATGTTTTACAACAAATGGATTTCAAATAGTGAACAGGAGAAGATGCACAGTTTCCTCGGTTTTGTGGTTCCACAGGAGGAAGGCGATGCTTTGCTAGGGTGCCTGGAATCAATCCTATCATCATCATCAATTTATTGAGTCTTTATCCCAAGCTGATAGCTTTACATATATTGTTCCTCACTTTCAAAGCAAGGTGGATAATCTTCAAAATAGGAATTATCTTCACCACTCCCAGTCATACAAGGTTAATTTAAGTGACATAGTTAAGTGGTAGCAGTGAGATTCCACCCAGGTGTCTACGATACAAATCTTCAGTTATTTTCTTCACTTCATTGCTTCCTAAAGCTTATTCCATAGAACACTAGTTCTGTACAATTTCCAAACCTCCATTCCCTACCTGCAATAAGGTTAAAAAACAAAGAAGCAAAAATAAATATCTGGGGATAGTCTTGAAGATTCACTGTACATGCTAATATTCTGAAAGCTTTAAGAGTCACTAATTTCTGTTGATAGTTTTAACTGATCTTTTACCAAAACTTAGTCAAACGTGAAATACATGTTTAATTAACACCTACTAATGGAACTCTATAAATAAGGATTTGCTAAAAGCTTCACTAAAGTATGTTTCAGTTTCTATACTTATAGATTTTTTCTTTTCTTTAATCTACTTGTATTTTTAGGAGTTTGATATAATTTTATAGTATTTGTAAAGTCCATACACTCTATCTTTTTTTATCACCACAATAAACTTTATTTGAGCATGAATGCAGTGTGAGTACCATGCTTTTCCTCATTTCATCTCAATTACAAAGATCAAAATGATTAAGGATTTTGCCTAAAATTACAGAGCTAGAAAATGGCTCAGCAGAGAGTCAACACCCTCATTTACTTTTGAATTTTGAACAAGGAATCACAAGACAGTGTGCATAGACATTATCTAATCCTATTTCATTTTTTGGTCTTGGAAATATGAGTTTTTGAGAATTTAAGAGATGATACTCAAGCTTCAGAGTAAAAAGGCAGTGGAGCAAGGATTAGAATTAAAGTCTTCTCATCCTCAGGCTAAATCTGTTTCCAGAAGGATCTGAGTGGCACTTCTGGCAACACATCAAAAAGATTTTCTACCACTCCTTCTCATTTTAGAAGTTCAAATATGTGAATCAGGTCATCTAGCACGCAATATGCTCAGCACCCTAATGTGTTTTGTAACTAAATGGAAACTCCACTTTTAATTAACTAACATTGATTAGCATATCAGTTACTCTAACTCATTACAAACAAATTAGACCAAAAATCTGACCATATGAGCATGAAATAAGCACTATTAAATTTCTATTTGGATAGAGATTCAACTAAACTGTTGCTTCTAGCATCAAAAAAGCAAAATTATCCTTTACTAAGATTTAACTTGGAATCAATATTAAAAGCTGTCTCTCATTTTCATTTTATATATTCATCTCATCTCTGTAGAATTTCCTGATCACCTGAATGATAATTAAATCACACCAAATGCGACTTACATTCAACTATAAGATTTTGTCAGACATGAAAATTTTTTAATAGATCTTAACATTTGAACATTTGCAAGATTGAAGATTTCTTTTAGGAATGAAAAATAGACTATAGTCATGTTCTTTTTGTAGGAAGCATATAAATAGGATATAAACAAATCTGACCTAAATTGAGTCATGGTTATTTTCATTTATTAATATTCAGTTTTTAGAGGAGATTATGTGCTTCTTATAAAGAGTAATTCCCCCTAGCATTGCAAGATTATTTGTGTATTATTAGTTGTGTCTGTTACTAAAGGACAGTAAAATAGAGAAAAATGCTAATCTTCTCAAGCAACTCAGATGACGACCAGGTTAAAAAACAACCAAAAAAAAAAGAGAAAATACAGATTTGAAACTATAGGACTATGACAATCAATATGGGCCTTATTTGGCTTACTAAAACATGTAAAAGAATACAGTAAAGGAAATGGAATACATTTGATTTGAAGTCAAGGTATCTGCATTTAAATCTCATTTCTCCACTAACTTCTCATCCTTTTGGTAAGAATGTTAGTCTCTGTGGGCCCCTAAATATTTTCATCTGGAATTTACAGAGAGACTGCATTTCCTCCCTTACAGTTATTTATTGTGAGTTAAAGGTGATTGATGTAAGTTTGTAATACATGTCTCACACAGTAGGAACTCAACACAAGGGGTGGTGTTACATTACCTTGTGATTGACATTTGCATGAAAATAATGCTGTATAGCCAGGTTTGGTTCCAAATGGGTTAGGAATTTAGTACAGTTCTACCTATATGTACAGGGACTTTGGTTATGTCTGCTTCTTAAAGTTGAGATAGACAATTGATACATAAGGAAATGTAAGTATATTTACTTTATTCACAGGCTGTAATCTCATTGGTGCTAATCAAATTGGAAACGTTGCATTATTTTTTAAGCTATTACAATTACATGTGAATAAATCTATGATTTATTAAACCATGCCTGTTACAGACAACTGTCATAGAATAAACTGAGCTGAAACTGAATGGCAGCCAGCAGGTTATCATCTTTCAAAGAGATCCAAAGCCGAACAGTGTATGAAAATATCATGAGATAGTTTGGTTGTGTGATCTTTGCCAATGCACTGATGTTCTGAGATTTCCAGCTTCCTTACATGTCAAGTGGCACTAATAAAAAATAATAATAATATATGGAGATCTATGTCTGAACCTATGACATAGATATATGTGTATTATTATTTTATATGCATATTTTTTTATTAGTGTGGCTTGTATATAGGTATACACATACGTACATACACAATCACTCTTTGGAAAATACTTATTGCTACTGGAGAGTTATTAGGCACTAAGTTGAGGGTGGTGTCTATTTGTGTTCTCAAAATAACATCAGAGCAGAATATCAGGGCAATATTCCCCACATTCTGTTTGTCAAGAGGACATCAACCATACACCAAAGAAGCAGTCCTTAAAATTAATTTAAAAAAAAAGAAGAAAAAAGGAATAAACTAGAGGTTTGTACTAGAGCAACCATCATGAAATCTGTTTGGTTCAACACGGTATTGGACAGTAGTTCCGTTTAAGTATGGCCTGACACTTGGCTCAGAAGTTGACTGCCGTCTTGAATCTCTGACCTGAACCGTATGCGTGAATGGACACACACACACTCTGTCACACACACACACACACACACACACACACACTTATTCAATTCTTATGAAGAATATTATGAACTTGTACTTTAAGGCAATAATCTGATTTCTTATTGTGTTTTCAAATATAAGGTATAATTTCAATGCTTTTACAAAGAACTTCAGTCTTTCCGAAAATCATTGTATAATCTTCGTGTTTTGATTTTCTTGTTTTCTATCTATATATAAATTATTTTATAGCTTTAATAATTAAAATTAAGATGTTTCAGTATTTTGTTTTCCATTTTCTGCATCTATTTTATTCTTTAAATTCATGGAAAGTAAACTCTTTAGAGAAAAGGAGGAGGGTGACATTTAGAGCGAACCATGATGTGCCAGGCATAGAACAGAACACATTACAGTGGTGGTTTCGCTTAATCATCACAACCAGCCTGAAGGATGGGTATAATTTCCAGATCTCACAAGTGAGTAAACTGAGCTCCAGAGTGGCCAGGCCAATGAGTGGTGAAAGAGCTGAGCCTTGAGCATGGGTTTTGGTGATTACAAACCGCAGTCTTTCCATGCTCTTTTTCCTTTGAATGTCAGGGATCAAACTCTTCTTCTGTATAACTTGTCAGTCAAACAGAATGTTGAGCTTAGTCTTATCATACAGAGCCTCCAATAAGTGACAATCATTGGTGAAAAAACAGGACTAGGTCATGCAATGAAATCATCATTAAAGATTGGCTTTCTCTTATTGATGAAGTTAATGGGAAACCAGTGTAAAAATTTAATATATTAGCTCTTCTCTGAATGAGAAACTCATATGGGAACTTGGCAGTAATACAGATGAGATTCTTGTATACTGGTCAGATGTGGTAGTGGTGCCCCTTCCAGCCTTCTCTTTCATTTCCTTCATCAATAGCACCAAGACTATCCTGATATCATCATCAACATAAGTTAATGATGCCGATTCCCTCATCATGATTTGGATCGCTCTACTGAAAATCACTGGAAATGCCCCTTTGGCCTGGGGAATCCAGTCAAGTTATCCAACCTTGGAGTAGCTTCTTCAGAAGTTGTCACTCATATCTTAATGGTCTGCAGGTCTTTGTCATTGGAAAACTGAATTTCCTGTTGTAGTGGCAGAATTTGCTTATTGTGAAAATGATTACCACATTAGATGTATCTGCTTGCAATTTATTTGGAAAGACAATATTTTAGAAAGTACTGCAAATACCACACAAATGATATATGAGACACAAACACACACACACACACACACACGTGCAAAAAAATTGCTTGTTTCATTTGAAAAATCCTAGGTTCAATCATGTTGAAAATATTTTAAGCAGTAAAACTTTTTTCCAGACTCATTAAAATTGCAATATGAATGCCTGGCAAATGTATCTTTGCACATAGGATTTTCTTCTATTCCTGGATTAAGTCTGAATTCTCGCAAAGTCAGTATAATTATACAGAAGGCATATATGAATGTATGGGACTGTGATTATCCATAAACTTTGAAGATTTCTAAACAACATGTGCACAGAGCTTTATGTGGCAACACAGATTGGGGAAATGATGTCTTTCAATGAGATGAGAAGATGAGGATAAGATCATCATCAAAACGAACAAAGAGTAAATGAAACAGCTTAGCTCCCTTGGAAAAACCTCAGGCACCTTTGTCATATGTGTTTTTAAAATTTCAGTAATGTCTAAATTGCACTGGACCCACCGGCTAGTTAAGCACCATGAACCTCCCAATAACTCCATCACTTAGCCCTAAAGCCATTTATCTTTTCTGTGTTTTTTTTTTTTGTTGTTTTTTGTTTTTTGTACTTTTAAGTAATCTGGCATTATAGAAGGAAGTAACTATAATGGCTACAGGCTCTGTGGAGCTCAGATTTTGAAGTCAGATAAAACTTCATTACATCCTTGAGTTAATTGCCAGTATTTTAAAACTTTACTTTCAACAATATCCCCTTCTCAGCAAAGAAAAAAAAATGCCCAAAACATTTCCCCTGCCAAATGACTATGGGTGAAATTACAAACTTGTTTTAAACCTGAATCTTAGTTTTATCTATTTTTTTTGTGTTATGGTAAAAGTAAATAATACTTATCTAAAAAAGTTGATGTACTAAATAAAAACATCAATACAAAGCCCTTAATATAAAGCTGGCATTGGTCAAAGTTTCCTTAATTATAAATGGTACCGGTAGTAGAAGTAGTAATAGAGACCTAGTAGTAATATCTGTATTAATTATTTCTACACGATATTGTTAATTCCATTTATGAACAACCGTATGTCTAGGGGTAGTTCCCAAGAGAAGAAAGGAACTAAGTATAAACGGTTCTGGAGCCCCATCATAAACTAGCACAATGGTTTACAACAAGTGAGCATTGAACCTAGAAAAGCCTTGTGTTAGCGAAGGGCTAGGTGCTTCCACATTGTTCAATGCCGGCACTCATCACAGTAGACCCTTCTGCTAGATGAGTCCCATGTTTCCTACAGATGGCTTTCTTCAGTTCTCAACAAACATTTTGAAAATGGTCCTGGAGACTAGGAACATTGAATTGTTCTTTTAAGAAACCAAGTGAGGCGATCAAGACCATCCTGGCTAACACGGTGAAACCCTGTCTCTACTAAAAATACAAAAAATTAGCCGGGCACGGTGGCAGACGCCTGTAGTCCCAGCTACTCGGGAGGCTGAGGCAGGAGAGTGGTGTGAACCCTGGAGGCGGAGCTTGCAGTGAGCCGAGGTTGCGCCACTGCACTCCAGCCTGGGTGAAAGAGCGAGACTCCATCTCAAAAAAAAAAAAAAAAAAAAGAAAAGAAACCA
>NW_026652281.1:100032854-100039917 GCF_009828535.3 Hylobates moloch
ATTGGTGTACAAGAATGCTTGTGATTTTTGTACATTAATTTTGTATCCTGAGACTTTGCTGAAGTTGCTAATCAGCTTAAGGAGATTTCGGGCTGAGACAATGGGGTTTTCTAGATATACAATCATGTCATCTGCAAACAGGGACAATTTGACTTCCTCTTTTCCTAATTGAATACCCTTTATTTCCTTCTCCTGCCTGATTGCTCTGGCCAGAACTTCCAGCACTATGTTGAAAAGGAGCGGTGAGAGAGGGCATCCCTGTCTTGTGCCAGTTTTCAGAGGGAATGCTTCCAGTTTTTGCCCATTCAGTATGATATTGGCTGTGGGTTTGTCATAGATAGCTCTTATTATTTTGAGATACGTCCCATCAATACCTAATTTATTGAGAGTTTTTAGCATGAAGAGATGTTGAATTTTGTCAAAGGCCTTTTCTGCATCTATTGAGATAATCATGTGGTTTTTGTCTTTGGTTCTGTTTATATGCTGGATTACATTTATTGATTTGCGTATGTTGAACCAGCCTTGCATCCCAGGGATGAAGCCCACTTGATTATGGTGGATAAGCTTTTTGATGTGCTGCTGGATTCGGTTTGCCAGTATTTTATTGAGGATTTTTGCATCAATGTTCATCAAGGATATTGGTCTGAAATTCTCTTTTTTGGTTATGTCTCTGCCAGGTTTTGGTATCAGGATGATGCTGGCTTCATAAAATGTGTTAGGGAGGATTCCCTCTTTTTCTATTGATTGGAATAGTTTCAGAAGGAATGGTACCAGTTCCTCCTTGTACCTCTGGTAGAATTCAGCTGTGAATCCATCAGGTCCTGGACTCTTTTTGGTTGGTAAGCTATTGATTATTGCCACAATTTCAGAAGCTGTTATTGGTCTATTCAGAGATTCAACTTCTTCCTGGTTTAGTCTTGGGAGGGTGTATTTGTCGAGGAATTTATCCATTTCTTCTAGATTTTCTAGCTTATTTGCATAGAGGTGTTTGTAGTATTCTCTGATGGTAGATTGTATTTCTGTGGGATCAGTGGTGATATCCCCTTTTTCGTTTTTTATTGCATCTATTTGATTCTTCTCTCTTTTCTTCTTTATTAGTCTTGCTAGCGGTCCATCAATTTTGTTGATCTTTTCAAAAAACCAGCTCCTGGATTCATTAATTTTTTGAAGGGTTTTTTGTGTCTCTATTTCCTTCAGTTCTGCTCTGATTTTAGTTATTTGTAGCCTTCTGCTAGCTTTTGAATGTGTTTGCTCTTGCTTTTCTAGTTCTTTTAATTGTGATGTTAGGGTGTCAATTTTGGATCTTTCCTGCTTTCTCTTGTGGGCATTTAGTGCTATAAATTTCCCTCTACACACTGCTTTGAATGTGTCCCAGAGATTCTGGTATGTTGTGTCTTTGTTCTCGTTGGTTTCAAAGAACATCTTTATTTCTGCCTTCATTTCATTATGTACCCAATAGTCATTCAGGAGCAGGTTGTTCAGTTTCCATGTAGTTGAGCGGTTTTGAGTGAGTTTCTTAATCCTGAGTTCTAGTTTGATTGCACTGTGGTCTGAGAGACAGTTTGTTATAATTTCTGTTGTTTTACATTTGCTGAGGAGAGCTTTACTTCCAACTATGTGGTCAATTTTGGAATAGGTGTGGTGTGGTGCTGAAAAAAATGTATATTCTGTTGACTTGGGGTGGAGAGTTCTGTAGATGTCTATTAGGTCCACTTTATGTAGAGCTGAGTTCAATTCCTGGATATCCTTGTTAACTTTCTGTCTCGTTGATCTGTCTAATGTTGACAGTGGGGTGTTAAAATCTCCCATTATTATTGTGTGGGAGTTTAAGTCCCTTTGTAGGTCACTGAGGACTTGCTTTATGAATCTGGGTGCTCCTGTGTTGGGTGCATATATATTTAGGATAGTTAGCTCTTCTTGTTGAATTGATCCCTTTACCATTATGTAATGGCCTTCTTTGTCTCTTATGATCTTTGTTGGTTTAAAGTCTATTTTATCAGAGACTAGGATTGCAACCCCTGCCTTTTTTTGTTTTCCAGTTGCTTGATAGATCTTCCTCCATCCCTTTATTTTGAGTCTATGTGTGTCTCTGCACGTGAGATGGGTTTCCTGAATACAGCACACTGATGGGTCCTGACTCCTTATCCAGTTTGCCAGTCTGTGTCTTTTGATTGGAGCATTTAGCCCATTTACATTTAACGTTAATATTGTTATGTGTGAATCTGATCCTGTCATTATGATGTTAGTTGGTTATTTTGCTCGTTAGTTGCTATAGTTTCTTCCTAGCCTCGATGGTCTTTACAATTTGGCATGTTTTTGCAGTGGCTGGTACCGGTTGTTCCTTTCCATGTTTAGTGCTTCCTTCAGGAGCTCTTTTAGGGCAGGCCTGGTGGTGACAAAATCACTCAGCGTTTGCTTGTCTGTAAAGTATTTTATTTCTCCTTCACTTATGAAGCTTAGTTTGGCGGGATAGCAAATTCTGGGTTGAAAATTCTTTTCTTTAAGAATGTTGAATATCGGCCCCCACTCTCTTCTGGCTTGTAGAGTTTCTGCTGAGAGATCAGCTGTTAGTCTGATGGGCTTCCCTTTGTGGGTAACCCGACCTTTCTCTCTGGCTGCCCTTAACATTTTTTCCTTCATTTCAACTTTGGTGAATCTGACAATTATGTGTCTTGGAGTTGCCCTTCTCGAGGAGTATCTTTGTGGCGTTCTCTGTATTTCCTGAATCTGAATGCTGGCCTGCCTTGCTAGATTGGGGAAGTTCTCCTGGATAATATCTTGCAGAGTGTTTTCCAACTTGGTTCCATTCTCCCCATCATTTTCAGGTACACCAATCAGACGTAGGTTTGGTCTTTTCACATAGTCCCAAATTTCTTGGAGGCTTTGTTCATTTCTTTTTATTCTTTTTTCTCTAAACTTCCCTTCTCTCTTCATTTCATTCATTTCATCTTCCATCAGCGATACCCTTTCTTCCAGTTGATCACATCTGCTACTGAGGCTTCTGCAATCTTCGCGTAGTTCTCGAAACTTGGCTTTCAGCTCCATCAGCTCCTTTAAGCCCTTCTCTCCATTGGTTATTCTAGTTATCCATCCTTCTAATTTTTTTTCAAAGTTTTTAACTTCTTTGCTATTGTTTTGAATTTCCTCTTGTAGCTCAGAGTAGTTTGATCGTCTGAAGCCTTCTTCTCTCAACTCATCAAAGTCATCCTCCATCCAGCTTTGTTCCATTGCTAGTGAGGAACTGCGTTCCTTTGGAGGAGGAGAGGTGCTCTGTTTTTTAGAGTTTCCAGTTTTTCTGCTCTGTTTTTTCCCCATCTTTGTGGTTTTATCTACTTTTTGTCTTTGGTGATGGTGATGTACAGATGGGTTTTTGGTGTTGAAGTCCTTTCTGTTTGTTAGTTTTCCTTCTACCAGACAGGACCCTCAGCTGCAGGTCTGTTGGAGTTTACTAGAGGTCCACTCCAGACCCTGTTTGGCTGGGTGTCAGCAGCGGTGGCTGCAGAACAGCGGATTTTCGTGAGACCACAAATTCAGCTGTCTGATAGTTCCTCTGAAAGTTTTGTCTCAGAGGAGTACCCGGTTGAATGAGGTGTCAGTCTGACCCTACTGGGGGGGTGCCTCCCAGTTAGGCTGCTCAGGGGTGAGGGACCCACTTTAGGAGGCAGTCTGTCTGTTCTCAGATCTCCAGCTGCGTGCTGGGAGAACCACTACTCTCTTCAAAGCTGTCAGTCAGACAGGGGCATTTAAGTCTGTGGAGGTTCTTTGCTGAGTTTTTGTTTGTCTGTGCCCTGCCCCCAGAGGTGGAGCCTACAGAGGCAGGCAGGCCTCCTTGAGCTATGGTGGGCTCCACCCAGTTCGAGCTTCCCGGCTGCTTTGTTTACCTAAGCAAGCCTGGGCAATGGCGGGCGCCCCTCCCCCAGCCTCGCTGCCGCCTTGCAGCTTGATCTCAGACTGCTGTGCTAGCAATCAGCGAGACTCCGTGGGCATAGGACCCTCCGAGCCAGGTGCGGGACACAATCTCCTAGTGTGCCGTTTTCCAGGCCCGTTGGAGAAGCGCAGTATTAGGATGGGACTGACCCGATATTCCAGGTGCCGTCTGTTTCCCCTTTCTTTGACTAGGAAAGGGAACTCCCTGACCCCTTGCACTTCCCTAGTGAGGCAATGCCTCGCCCTGCTTCGGCTCGCGCACAGTGCGCTTCACCGTCTGTCCTGCACCCACTGTTAGGCACTCCCTAGTGAGATGAAACCGGTACCTCAAGCAGAAATGCAGAAATCACCAGTCTTCTGTGTCGCTGGGGCTGGGAGCTGGAGACCGGAGCTATTCCTATTCGGCCATCTTGGCTCCACCCTCCGAGGTCAATTGATTTCTAATAAAAGAGTTCTCTAATAGAAAGACTTATCCAAATGTATATTGTGCTATGTAAGAAGATAGGAAGCCTCTATCAGTAAAATTATTCAAGAAGTTAAACGTTCCTTGTTCATGAATCAATCTGGAGGAGCGCGTACATACGATAGGGGCAAACTTTCAATGCCAAGATGGTCTTGAAGGCAGACCTGATGGTTTTGTGTCTGCTGAGTGTTGATCAAGTTTTCCTGCAATCATAGTAAATCCTTGTGCTTTAATTTCCCAAAAAGATCAACTGAAACTACATTTTCAAGTCCTAATTATAATCTTAGACTCAGAATTTTGAAGCAGGAAGGGACCTCAGTGATAATGCAGACCAGCTTCTACAGAGAGGTTTCACCATCCTGGCTGTCTGGGACAGAAAGTTGGATAGGGGCCTGTGGCTTTGTCCTGGCTCTGCAGGAGTGAGTGCCTGATCCTTTAATAATGACTGCAGTGGGCCAAAGGATAAGTTGAGTGGGAGGAGGAACATATTTGTGTGTATGTAACATCTTTGCCCAATCTATGCTGCTTTCTTGCTTCATAAGTGGGACTCAGAAAATTTCAGTTTCCCAATGGCAATGCTTAGGTTATGGAAGAGGACATGAAGTGTTATCAGTGATGTGCCATGAATAAATTGACTATATGTAAGATTTCTACCGACCTTTTGTTAGTTTGTTCTTTAGTTTGTGTACACCACATATACAGAACTTGATTCAAATGTGTTAATGATATGTATTGAATGACCCTTCAATAATGTCACTTATGTGGAACTTATAATGTGTCAGGCACTGTTCTAAGCACTTTTCTACCTATACTTTACTCATCTGATCCTCATTCATAACACATCTATGAAGTATGTTCTATTTTGGTAACTCCTATTTTACAGATAAAAAACTAGACCCAGAGAGGTTAAATATCTTGCTAAAGGGTTGTGTAAGCAGGAGACCTAGAATTTGAACCCAGAAAGCCTGGACCCAGAGCCTGTGGTCTGAACTACTTTTTTGCTTTCCTCTGTGGGATGTTTGTTAGGCTCCTGAATAAATAATTAGTGGCAGAGCCTCTTTACAATATCTTAAGCTTATCCCTGGATGTTCCAAGAGGACTTTTCTGGATATTCCAGTATTGCACAACCCTCTAGCACCTTAACTATCAGAGAAAGAGATGTGTACAAACCACTTGGAAGAGAGTACTGATCTTTATCAAAATAGACTTAAGAAGAAAAGACATAAAATTCCCATTCTCTCAAGCCAAATAAAGACTTCTTTCATGAGGAAACAAGACACATGAGGCCAAAACCAATCCTAGAACTCTTTTAAAATTAATGAATGGAGACATTGGCAGAATGGTATGTACCCTCTCTCCTTTCACTAGTCACTCATTTTCTTAAGAACTTCTTTTATGACCCACTGGGCTATAAAAATTACATTTTTAAAGCTCTGAAAAGAAATTAGCAAAATTAGCAGTTTACAATAAAAAATATTTCTTTATAAAAGATGCATGCCCTAACCACAGTGTTCCTTCAAATTGTGTGCAGCATGCTAATTACCAAGGACCCCAGGTTTTGTTAAGTATAGGCGTTTAATGAAAGAAACATAGTCATAAGACTAACTGCAGCTGTTGAGGAAAAGAAAAAGGTTGAAATAAGAGGGTGGATTGGAAAAGAATGAGAGAAATAAATCTGCTTGCAATAAGATTTGTGGATCAGTGCCAGCAAAAGTCAAAGGGAGGAGGGCTCCCAATTCAGTATTTCCCCCTGGGTTGAGGACGGTATATGGGCATGTATGCTTTCATGACACACAATTCCCAACTTGCCCATTGGCATGTCAAACTTACAGGCAGCTTTGGCCTGAAACAAGGGCTTAATCAAAGAACAATGGCTTCAAGCCTATGAAAAGTTTAGGATATGGTATTATAATAAAAATCATGAAAGAATTCTGAGTTAAATGCATAAATGACATGGAAAACAATGTAGGGACACAAATGCCATCAGAAGAAAGAGGGTCAGGTAAATTTTTATGAGAGATACAGAAAAATATACAGATATACAAAGAATCTTTCTATGAAAGATACAGATTACAATTAATTTTACAATTTAACTGTAAAAGTAATACAAGGAGAGAGGTGTTTGCTCCCAATGACCGCCTGGGCTTAGATATATAACTAAGGAGAGTCTTCTCTTTCTCTCCCATAATTCCGACTATCTTAGAGCTCCTACACCCTCTTCAATGTGCCTTTCCCCCTTTCCCTTAACTCGTCCAGTTTTATTCTTTCTCAGTGCTTACCTTTACCAGAAACTTACTGTTCATGTATGTCATTATTTGACATTCTTTCTTTCCAATTAGAAAGTCAGCTTTGTGAGTGCTAGTGCCTTGTCTATCATATTGATTATATCAGATTGATTATATCATATTGATTGCCATATTGAAGGAGAGGTGATCTGCTGCTTCACCCTCTTCTTCCAGTTATTCATTGAACACTTATTGTTCAACCACTACACTCTACACATTAGACTCTTGTGAAGCAGTGACAAACAATGCGTAACCACTCTATTCAAGGATCTTGGGTCTAGTAAGAAAAAAAAAATGTGTGATAGGGCAAATAAAGCACAGAGGGAGAATTGGGTGATGTTGGGCAAGGACAGATGCCAGGGAGCATCCCTGGGCTACATAATTAAAA
>NW_026652281.1:100039927-100081773 GCF_009828535.3 Hylobates moloch
GGGCAAGGACAGATGCCAGGGAGCATCCCTGGGCTACATAATTAAAACTTATCCGAGTCAAATTTGTAGGGAAGGTTGTAAGGCAAGTACTGAGGACCTGGTAATTAACAGAGTAATTAGTTATCTGAAATGTGGGGAATCGGGAAATGGAGAGCTATGAAACAGGACCACTTTCCTTTTTACACATTTTTTGGAATGCATATGGAACTAAGATAGCATGAGTTGGCAAACTCACCCAACACTACATAATATTGTATTCCCAATACCATAGTCATTATTCACATGCAGCAATTTTAAGTTAAATTTTAATCAATTAAATTGAATTACATTAAAACTTTTTGCTGCTTATTTTAAGTGTTTGATAGCCATATTTGGCCAGTGGTTACCATATTGGACAGCACAAATATAAACCATCTCTAACATTACAGAATGTTCTATTAGACAGTGCTGATCTAAGGAGTATTAGCTATAATCTGCTTTGCTTTCTTTTTATTTATTTTTTGCCTAAAAGTCAAATGAACCAATTTTCTATGGCTCACAGTACTCAAAATTATCTAATGTCATTCATTCATTGATTCATTCATTGATTCAAACAACAGTTAAGGGGCTGTTATGTACTAGTTTCTGTTTGATGATTTGGAGACACAAAAATAGATATGGCCAATCTGTGAGCTTCTCTTATGGGGTATAGACCCTGTGGAAGAAGAAGACAGCAAATAAGTAAACACATCTAGACATGATATAATTTTAGGTAGTGATATAGAGTTCAGAATATCTAAAATGTTGCTAGTTCAAATTAGTCTGAATGGAGCCATTCTATGTCTGAGCTCCCCTTCCTAGAGTTGGTATTAGTAACACCAGAAGTAAAATTTTTATCTGTTGTTTTGCTTCTGAAATAAATGTCATTCCCTTCAAATGCCTGGATACTGTACATTTTTTTCAATTATCATATTTTCTAGTTCAAATAACAGGGCAAGTGATCTCATAAGAGCATTTATTTTGATTTTCTATGTTTGTGAATATATTGATAGAAAGCATGACAAAAGAAAAATTAACTGAAATTTAGCTAACGGTTTGCTCAATCATTATTGAAAAGCATATACAGATAATCATGGAAAATCTAGGGATACTGTGTCATTATCTGGGATCTGTGGCATTTTTCTATTTTGAACTAGAAAGACAGCATCTATGTATTTCTATCTTTTTTTTTTTTTTTTTTTTTTGAGACAGAGTCTCGCTCTGTCGCCCAGGCTGGAGTGCAGTGGCGCAATCTCAGCTCACTGCAAGCTCCGCCTCCCAGGTTCATGCCATTCTCCTGCCTCAGCCTCCCGAGTAGCTGGGACTACAGGCACCCACCACCACGCCCGGCTAATTTTTTTGTATTTTTAGTAGAGACGGGGTTTCACCGTGGTCTCGATCTCCTGACCTCGTGATCCACCCGCCTCGGCCTCCCAAAGTGCTGGGATTACAAGCATGAGCCACCGCTCCTGGCCCTGTATTTCTATCTTTAAAAGCAGGTCAGTTTTAGAAAATGCACAACTTTGTCAATCCTATAATCATATCATCAACTAAGTAAGAGAGAAAGAAGAGAGAGTTAAACAACACCACCTGATTAGATAGCATCATCAACTTGCTTTAATGTAAACTTTTTTTTTTTTTTTTTTTTGAGACGGAGTCTCGCTCTGTCGCCCAGGCTGAAGTGCAGTGGCGCAATCTCGGCTCCCTGCAAGCTCCGCCTCCTGGGTTCATGCCATTCTCCTGCCTCAGCCTCTCCGAGTAGCTGGGACTACAGGCGCCCACCACCACGCCCGGCTAATTTTTTGTATTTTTTTTTAGTAGAGACGGGGTTTCACTGTGGTCTCGATCTCCTGACCTCGTGATCCGCCCTCCTCGGCCTCCCAAAGTGCTGGGATTACAAGCGTGAGCCACCGCGCCCGGCTGCTTTAATGTAAACTTTTGGTTTAGAGAAGCATTATTATGTAATGCTCTTAGCTTAAAAATCTCAAATATTTACTAAACTTGAAAATTTTAGGAAGATATTTGCCTTAGACATTGTCATAAATGGCTCTTTGAGGTTTAATGATTACTGACTATCATTGCATCATTTTGTAAACTATAACATTATTACAGAAAAATGTCAAGGCAATTATTTAAAATTTGCCATTTGTTTTAGTGGAAACGAACATGGACTATGCAGTCAGGCCCCAAATGAGGCTTGTTCTGAGCCTCATTTGTTCAACACAGCAGAGACTTCATGAGTGTAGTCTCATGAGTTTCCCTTTTTGTCTATCCAGAGGTAAGTATAGTTTATGCATGTTTGCTTAAGCAAGATTAAAGTTGGCAACAACTGAGATTTCAAAGTTGGCAACAACTGAGATTTAATCTTGGTGTTAGAAGCAGCCCACTTTTTTTCTAATGCAGAAAATCTCACAGCACTGAAATGTAAAGTTACAGCTGGAAGTAAAATGAATAATTTCTTATTATCTCTATCTTTCTATAGAGTAGTGACTAGGCCCAATGAAATTCAGTAACTTACCTAATGCACAGCTGATTTTTAACACTTTGTCATGAGGTTGGGCCATCCATCCCGTGCTCTTTTCATGATGACCTAAGGTGGGATTAATTCCTCCCAGGTCTTTTTATCAGGAAAGTTGTTCCTTTGATATATTCAGAATCTAGCCATCTGCTTGAGTGAAATTCTGTCATCATTATCCTAAGCCTAGTGACAGAGTTTTTGAATGTTTGCCTGCTCCATATCTCATGTGATCCCCAGTGTGGGAGGCGGAGCATGGTGGGAGGGGTTTGGGTCATGGGAAAGGCTCCCTCATGAATGGCTGGGTGCCTTCCCAGTGGTAATGAGTTACTTCAAGATCTGGTTGTGAAAAAGAACCTGGGACCTGCCCACTCTCTCTGTCTCTCTTGCTCCCTCTCCAGCCATGTGACACACCAGCTCCCCCATTGCCTTCTGCCATAAGGAAAAGCTTCATGAGGCCTCATTAGAAGCTGAGCAGATACTGGCACCATGCTTGTATAGCCTGCAGAACAGCGAGCCAAATAAACCTCTTTTCTTTATAAATTACCCAGCCTCAGGTATTCCCTTATAGCAATGCAAAGTGAACCAACGCACCTAAATAATTATTTCAGTAGTTGAAAGTATGGGAAAACTTCGGATGTTTATTCTTTGTTTTGGTTTGACTGTGCCTCTGTTTCTCCATCAAACAGGCAAGAACTCATCTTAGTCAGTGTAACTACTTTTGTTCATTTGGGCATGGTTAGAAGCATGTCTGTAGTTGATGAACAGGTTAGTGCTAGTTCTGTGAGGCAGAAAAAATTCTCCCCACTCCTCAATCTATTTTTCTAAGTTGTGCAGGGAAATTTCTGAGAAACAGGGATACAGACTAGGAATCTAAGTGCTTACTCTTATCACACGCTGTGAGGTTAAACAATTATGGCACAGAGGCTATTTCAATAGTACCTGAATGATGTGTTTGTGTGTGTGTGTTTGTGTGTGTGTGTGTGTGTGTGTCTAAATGATGTCTATATATTATTGTACATATATATATTTGACCATTATATACATATGTATGTGTAGGTAATGATTAATTTGTTTATTCACTTTGATTATTATCTTACTTGTTCATCCCTTCACTCATTTATAAATTGTAGTGGCACTGTTTATAATAAAAGTAATAGCCAAACAAAGTAAACGTAGGCCCTTGCCCTTACAAAGGTGACTGAAAGACCCTACTATGTGCCAGATTTTTTTTTTTTCAAATAGCACATATTGAAGAGTACATGGCTTTGCTCAGGAGTGTGTCCCTGAAGATGGAATCCTTTCTCATGCATGTTTAAAGAAAGAGACTGCCAGGGTTTTCTTGAAAAATGGAGATGTTTGAATAATTTAGGAGATTGTCAGTGATGAGACCACATAGAGTTTGTGAAACAGGCTACAGCATAAGACATGGTTCCTCTCATGGAGCTTGGTTTTAAAAAGCTTCCCTTCTTGGGAAGGAGGGAGGGACCTCTAACTGTGTGGTTATTTACTTCCTGTTGCTAAGCATCTCAACCTCCACAGAATGTATGCTGTTTTTATTGACATTTTGAAGAATAAGCTTCAGTAATCATAAATTATTCTCTCTGGTTTACTTATGAGGAGAAATCTTCAAATTCCTGGAGATTGAGATTGTAAAGTCTTTTAATAGAGCATTTTGGAGATGTTTTGGTAAATGGAAATGATGACTTCCACAGCTAACCTACAGTATAATGTCGTTGCCTTTTGTCTATAAAATGATGCTGCATTGTCTATAGTTTGAATCAGTAAATTATGTCTCCCTTAAGCTGAATATATTACAATTGAAGAATTTTTAATATTATGTTTTACGAAAAACATTATTGTAGCTTTTGGTTTCCATTCATTTTTTTCTTTCTGTTCAGCCACAAAGACATTGAAGTTTCAGTTAAACAAGAGATCACAAAACATAGTATGTTAAAGCCAGAAGTAAGAAATTTACCCTACAACTTACTAGGTACTTGGCTGTGGGTGCTTTGAGCAGCACTTTTGTATATGGATTGCATGTTAATATAAATTATATGAAATTATATAATATATACATTATATAAGTATGTAAATAGTACATTACATAAGTATGTAAATGCAATAGTATGTAAATAGCACAATAGTATAATAATGCATTATGTAAATATGTACATAGTACATTGTGTAATTGTGCAAATGTAATAGTATGTAAATAGTAAAATTGTATAATAATACATTATATAAGTGTGTAAATAGTACATTATATAAGTAAATGTAATATTATGTAGATAATACAACAGTAGAATAATTATATAAGTATGTAAATAGTACATTGTATAAGTATGAAAAGGTAATATATAAATAATACAACTGTAGAATACATTAGATAAGTATGTAAATGGTACATTTTATAAGTATGTAAAGGTAACAATATGTAAATAATACAACAATAGAATATATTATATAAGTATGTATATAGTATATATTATATATGTATCTTTTAATAGTATTTATTATAATGTAAGTGTATTTTATCTTTATTACATAATAAATAATATAAAAATATATGTAATTACAAATACTAATTAACCCTAACAACTGCCGTGAGTAGAGTGTTAGAATAAGCCAAAAGGAAAAAAAAATCCACCCAGGCCATGCAGTTAAATTTGAATTTAAGGCAAGAAATAGAAATCTTTTTAGTATAAATATGTCCCTTAGAATATTTGGGACACATTTACCTTAAAATAATTTACTGTTGATCCGAAATTGAAATTTAACGTACTGTCCTCTATTTTAAATGGTAATCTTAGTCGTGAGAGTAATGTAAGAGAACTCTCAATGTAACTCACATTGGTTTTATTTATTTCTCCTTGGATATTAGTATACATTCGCTTAATAGTGTAACATTTGTAAGTATAATCTCTGCAGGCAAATATTATGGGTTCAAATCTTCACACTTTTCTGTCAGCCATGTGAATTTAAACAATTTGGTTAATCTCTCATTGTTCCAATCTTCTCATATTTAAAATGGAAATAATAATAGTACAGACGTCATACAGTTTTTAAGTAAGTTAAATATGTTAATATCTGTAAAGTACTAAGAATCTTCCTTTTACATGAACTTATTAGCATACGTAATACCCTCTCTAGTTTTTGCAACAGAGTATACACCCAATAAATATGTTGAGGAAGAATACAGTCAATATATATGTTGAATGAAGAAACAGAGAGAGAGAGAGAGAGGGTTAGCAGGTGGGGCAGAAGAGTCGTCTGCAGTATCAAAAAGTATTATAGAAAACAGATTCGTATGTAATTAGGAAGATTAGTCACACTTTCTCACAAGCAGGTGAGTTTACCTCTAAAAATGATTGACAACTTTTGCTTTATTTCAAGGAGAAGTAGCATCGAAGTTAATAATAATAATAATAAAAAGCTGCCAAAATCCTACCCAAATAAATACATTTGGAAAAGAATCCATCTCTCGGCTTATGGGGGAAATAATAAAAAGATGTGTAGTGATGACACATTTCAGGAATAAATTTGCAGACAATTGTTGAATACAATTCCACAAGGAGACCTTAGGGAAGGAGAGTCTATATAGTAATTAAATCACTTGTTACCCTCACACTTTGGCAGATCTACAGAGATATCTCTTAAGGGAATTTGAAGACTGCTCTCCTGTGGGAGCACTTCACTTTGGGGAACCTGAAGCTTTATTTAAACAGGTCATTTGCTCAATAGATTCTAACAGTGATTATAGCCGTGACAGATTTTCTTGTTACTGTAAGACATGTAACAAACCTTTCATTTATTCGCCTACCAAGCCAAGTTGGATTTGTTCAATGGAGGTAGTTATACTTTAAATGTTTCAGAATAAAGATTTTGGATAAACTTTAAAAAAAATCTAAAATTAATGGAATGGAAACTAGTGCTATTTTTATATTCTCTGAATCCAACCATCAATCTTACATATTATTAACACTGTATAGAGGACAAAATGCAGGACCTGCCTGCTCAGTAAAGGCACCCATTTAAGAAATGCTGCAAGGTTCTTTTACCAGAGAGTGTGAGACTATGGATCAGAGTGTCCAAATTATCTGGTCAGTCATTTGAGAGTGAAGCATGGAGGTGAATAACAAGAAGATATAGTATCAAATAGGGATTGATGAAGCAGGAAAAGACAGAAAGAGACAGTAGACAGAGCAGGAGCCTGGGAGGCCAGATTTCCTTTGCTGAAGTTGGGATGTGTACAGAAACATCTTCAATTTGGTTTTGCAGATAGCCAAGATACACAAGAGTAGGCAGGCCAGGTGAATTGTGCAAGACAGATATTTTTTTCCCTTTTCTCATGTCTCATCCATTTTACCGGGTAAGAAAATACTTGATAGGAGGGGTATTGCAGGTGGAGTGTAACAACAGGCCAGGGAATCACACAGACCAGAAGCAATGCAGGCTCTGAAATTTAGCACCTTGGAAAACTTACTTAGCCACGATCTACATTGGTTTCCTCATTTGTACAAAGATGGTTAAAAATTGTAGATACCTTAAAAGGTTATTGCGATTAATGATTATTGGACTTCAGTACTGACTTAATAGCTATGGTAAAACAGCTGATATTAAGTCAGTAGACTCTCAAGAGTCTCTGTACCTTGATTATTGACAAATTCATTGTTTCACATCTTACTGAAGGACATGTGTGTTGGGAGGGAATGGGGAACTGGTTCACAACATAATCTAAAGGAGATCAAACATCTGTAGGGACAGGTACCCAGTGATAATAATATATATGAAAACACAGACCATTTTTATTATTCATCCCAATTAACTTGAGATACTCTAATGCTGAAGCACTCAATTGCACTATAACCTCCTTGAGTGAAGTACAGCTTGGTTCCTCTCTCAGTTTTTGTTTCTTTTTAATATGCAAATGTGAGTGTGCGATCTTCAGTGTGTCTGCATAAGCTAACTTAAAGTGAATTTAAGTACAGTTTTCTGAAACATTTCTACTGAAATAAATTACTTAAAATTTTAAAAAAGGTTATTGTGAAAATAAGTCAGTAATACTTATTTTCTGTGTGCTTAACACTGAGTCCAGCACAAAATAAGCTCAAATAATGTAAACTGCTATGATCACCAGATGCATTATTTAGCTTCCTACCACTTTGCATAGCATCTTTATCACCTGGACTTATAGTGGATATTAAACAAATACATATATTTACATGTAGTTTTTTCTACATTAGGTCATTGTCTATATATATGTCCAAGAACTTATAATTTATGTAAAATGCATTCATCACAACATTGCAAAAAGTTCATCAGAACAAATGAAATACACTAGATTTTTATAAGTATAAATCTTAATAATTCAAAATTATAATATGAGTGGAAAACCGTGTATTTACTCAGAGGACCATGAAAGGAATAGGTGAGAAATGGAAAAAGACTCAGTAGCTGAAGACTTGTTCTTACGCAAAGATTACTTTAATCCACCATAATCAGAAAGTGCTGTTTTCCATTTATCAAAATGTATGTATTCAGATGTACACACTTGAGCTCAGCCAGTCATATGGCACCTGCTTTGTAAAACAACTGGTTTATGGTAAAGAGGAAGTCTAGGACCAAGGAACAATGCAAAGGACATGGGTATGTGACAATCTCAACAATTTGAGAAAGAATCTTGCAGCTAAGCTGCTGCAAACCAATTTTATCTCAATAGGACACACTAAATCATGGCTTATCACCACCTCCATTGTCACCTTCCTATTTAAAACACCTCCCTTGGACTAATTAAGATATGTAATCAGATTATTTACCGTGCCTAGTAAACCCTGGAAAAATATTTGTGCCATGAAGATAATCACTCATCAACATTCTGAAATGTGTTGATCACAACAAGCAACAAAGAGAGGAAATCTGTATTAATGACTACTTCTAAGACAAAGGGATGGCGGTAGATTATTTGTAAATATGTCAGAAAATGTTATGTAGGTTTCTGACATTTTATCAAGAAGATAAATATGAACAGACTGTAATCTGCAAAAGACTTCTGCCAGTGGGGACAGGAGAAAATATATATGAATCACAAAATTTTCCTGAATTAATTACCTTTACTTTGTGTTATTAGAGTTTAAATTTATAGGTAATCTTGTATACAAAGTGTCAAATCTGTTGTAATAATATTAAGTAACTTAGTGTTTCGGATTAAAGTTGAATATGAATTACATATATTTGAATTTTTGATTATCTTAAAATTATATCATAAATCTGATAATTTATAAAATTATCAGTCTAGATTTTATAGATTTTGAATTGATCATTAAATTTAAAGGCATAATTTTGCTTATCAGACCAGTGTGTAACTTCTTATAATACATTTAAAGTACAAAAGAAATCTTAATTTTCACTTACTTATGGCATACAAAAAGTACAACTATATTCTAACATTTTTCTTAGTCAGGAAATGATTTCAATAAACATATTATTTTTATTTCTGTCAAGGGGAAAACATGAACAAACAATACATTTATATCAGAGGACTGATGATGATATAACCTCAGATACTTTAAGATTGCCTTCATTATAATTTTATTCTCAATTATTCTATATTAGATTATGTTAAAACTTAAAGCTGAAGTCTCATTATTTTGGAGACAGGACATGAATCCTTTCTCAATAATAAAAAAAATGATATCTTTGAGAATTTTCTTCCATTCAGAATAAACCAAAATATTTTTCCTACCGTAAATATAAACAATGCACATTGCAATATATCTTTCTTTAGTTTAGAAATAGCTATTTCCTTACAATGTACAATTTTTTAATGTGTTTCATTTTTATTCTTATTTAAACTCTTTAGCACTCTAACACCTTGTTATAAAATTACAAATAATAGATTCAGATCTTTACTATATTAAATAACTCTCAAAGGCCCAATTGATCTGAAATATGAGTCTCAGAACTTGAGAAGATTTTTACATTAACTTTACATGACTCATATTTAAAGTAATTTAAACAAAGATTAAAATGAATATACCACTATTATTTTATTTTTCATTCTTTATGCTTTATCATTGGATTTCTTATTTCTTATTGGCATATAATATTTGTACATATTTTTGGTGAACATATGATATTTTGTTACATGCATAGAGTCTGTATAATAATCCAGTCAGGGTATTTGAGGTGTCCATCACCTCTAGTATTTATCAGTTTTATGTATTGAGAACATTTCAAGTCCTCTCTTCTACCTATTTTGAATATACAATACATTGTTGTTAACTATGTCACCCTACTCTGCTATCAAGCATTATAACTTATTCCTTCCTTCTAACTGTATGTTTGTACCCATCAACCAACCTCTCTTTAATCACTCCATACAAATAAATACCCTTTCCAGGATCTAGTATTAGCTATTCTACTCTCTCCATGAAATCAACTTTGTTAGCTCCCACATATGAGTGAAAATATGCAATATTCACCCTTCTGTTCCTGGCTTATTTCACTTAACTCTAGATTCATTCATGTTGCTGCAAATGGTATGATTTCATTCTGTTTTATGGTTGAATGGTATTCGGTGTGTGTGTGTCACGTTTTCTTTATTCATTTGCCCATTGATGGACGTTTAGGTTTTTTCCATATCTTCCCTGTTGTGAACAGTGCTGCAGTACACATGGGAGTGCGGATGTTTCTTTGATACATCAATTTATTTTCCTTTAGATGAATAACCAATAGTGGGATTGCTGGATCTATGGTAAATCTATTTTTAGATTTTTTTTTTTTTTTAGAAATCACACTCCTTTTCACAGTGACTGAACTAATTTACATTATCACCAACAATGTATAATAATTCTTATTTATCCTACCCTCACCAGCACCTGTTATTTTTGCCTTTTTAATTATAGCCGTTCTAACTAGGGTAAGATAATATTTCATTGTGGTTTTGATTTGTATTTCTCTGATGATTAGTGATGTTGAACATTTTTGTCATTTGTATATCTTCTTTTGAGAAAAGACTGTTCATGTATTTTATTCATTTGTTTAAAATTTTATAAATTTATGGGGTACAAGTGTAATTTTTTTTACATGCATAGATTTCATAGTGATGGAGTCAGGGCTTTAAGGCTATCCATCAACAGAATAATGCACATTGTACCCATTAAGTGATTTCTCACCATCTGTCCCCCTCCTACCCACCCTTCTGAGTTTTCATTGTCTATCATTCCAAACTCTACATCTATGTGTACACAATATTAGCTCTCACTTATGAGTACAGGTGGTATTTGTCCTTTTGTGACAAAGTTGTTATACTTAAGATCATTGCTTCCAGTTCTCTTTATGTTGCTACAAATGACTTGATTTCATTTTTCATGCCAGATTAGTACTTCATTGTGTATACATCTCACAGTTTTTTAATCCATTTTTCTATGGACGGTCACTTGGTTGATTCTATCTTTGTTATTGTAAGTAGTGTTGTGATAAACATGAGTGCACGTAGCATTTTGCTAACATGATTTATTTTTTCCTTCGGTAGATACCCAGCATAGCATTGCTGGATCAAATGATAGTTCTATTTGTAGCTCTTTGAGAAATCTCCTTACTGTTTTCCATAGAGATTTTATTAATTTACAACCCTACCAAAAGTGTGTAAGACTTACCTTTTCTCCACATGCTTGCCAACATCTGATATTTCTTGTCTTTTTAATAATTACCATTATGACTAGTGTAAAATGATATTTCACTGTGGTTTTAATTTGGATTTCTCTGATGATTAGTAATGTTGAGCATTTTATCATATGCCTGTTGGTAGTCTGTATGTTTTCTTTTGCAAAACATTTATTCATGCCCTTTGCCCACTTTGTAATGGGATTATTTAGGGTTTTTTTTTTTTTACAGTTGAGTTGAGTTTCTTGTATATTCTGGATATTAGTCTTTTACGAGTTGAACAGTTTGCAAATATTTTGTCCCATTCAACAGGTTGATTCTTCATTCTGTTAATTTTTTTCATTGCTGTGCAGAATATTTTAGTTTAATATACTTCTATATGTCTATTTTTGTTTTTGTTGCTTATGCTTGTGAGGCATTAGCCATTAAATCTCTACCTAGACTAATGTCCTGAAGTGTTTCCCTGTGTCTTCTTCTTGTTTTATAGTTTTAGTTCTTACTTTTAAGTCTTTAATCCATCTTCACTTGATTTCTGTATATCATGAACAATAAGGGTCCAGTTTCATTCTTCTGCATATAGTTATCCAGTTTTCCCAGCACCATTTATTGAAGAGTGTGTCCTTTCCCTAGTGTAGGTTCTTAACACTTTTATCAAAAGTCAATTGGCTATAAACACATCAATTTATTTCTGGGTTGTCTATTCTCTTTCATTGGTCTAGGTTTCTGTTTTTACAGCACTACTATATTGTTTGGTTACTAAAGCCTTGTGATATCTTTCAAAGACAGGGAGTGTGATGCCTCCAGCTTTGTTCTTTTTGCTTGAGATTGCTTTGCCTATTACGGCTTTTTTGGTGCCAGGAAAACTGGATAACTATATGTAAATTTTTGGATTTATTTTTTCTATTTCTATGAAAAACTGCATTGGTATTTTGATAAAGATTGCATTGAATGTATAGATTCAATGCAATTCATACTGCTTTGGGTAGTATGGCCATTTAAAGGCATTAATGAGCATGAGAAGTATTTCCATTTTTCATGTTCTTTACAATTTCTTCCATCAGTCTTTTGTCCATTTCCTTGTAGAACTCTTTCACCACTTTGGTTAAATTTATACCTAAGTATTTGTTTATAGCTATTGCAAATGGGGTTTCTTTCTGGATTACTTTCTCAGCTAATTTATTATTGGATTATAGAAACACTACTGATTTTTGTATGTTGATTTTGTATCCTGTAACTTTACTGAATTTATTTATCAGATTTAAGAATGCTTTGATAGCGTCTTTAGGTTTTTCTATATATAGGATTTTATCATTAGGAAAGAGGGATAATTTGACTTTCTCTTTTCTAGTTTCAATGCGTTTTATTTTTTTCTCTTGCCTGATTGTTCTGGCTATGACTTCCAGTATTACGTTGAATAGTACTGGTGAAAGGAAGCATCCTTGTCTTGTGCCAATACTTAGAGGAAACACTTTCAGCTTTTCCCATTCAGTATACTAGCCTTTATTATGTTGAGGTATGTTCCTTCTCTGCATAGTTTATTGAGAATTTCTGTTATACAGAAACACTGAATTTTATCACTTGCTTTTCTGTATCTATTGAGATGATCATATGGTTTTTGTTTTTCATTCTGTTAATGTGATATATCACATTTATTAATTTGTATTCTCTGATCCATCCCTGGAATTGCACATGATCATGGTGTATTATCTTTTTGATGTGCTATTAAATTTGGTTTGCTAATATTCCATTGAGGATTTTTGTGTCTATGTTCATTAAGGATATTGGTCTGTAGTTTTCTTTTTTTGTTGTGTCTTTGTCTGATTTTGGTATCAGGGTATTGCTGGCCTCATAGAACGAATTACGGAGAAATTCCTCCTCTTCAATTTTTTGGAATAGTTTGCGAAGAATTGGTGTTAGTTCTTTGTAAATTTGGTAGAATTCATCAGGGAAGCCGCCCCCAGTCCCGGACTTTTCTTTGTTGTAAGACATTTTATTATTGAGTCAACCTAATTACTTGGTATTGGTCTATTCAAGTTTTATATTTTTCCTGATTCAATCTGTGTAGAACATATGTATCTGGGATTCATCCACTTTCTCTATATTTTCCAGATTTTTTGTATTATAGTTGTTAATAGTAGCCTTGATGATCTTCTGTGTTTCTGTGGTATCAGTTGCAATGTTTCCTTTTTCCTTTTTGATTTTATTTGGATTTTATCTCTTTGTTTGATTTGTCTATCTAGTGCTTTATCAATTTTGTTTATCATTTCAAAAAACCAACTTTTTCTTTTATTGATGCTTTGTGTCATCTTTTAGTCTGTATTTAGTTTAGTTCTGGCCTCATATTTATTATTTATTTCCTTCAATTAATTTTGGATTAGATTTTTTACTGCTTTTCTGTTCTTTCAGGTGTATCATTTGATTTTGTATTTAAAATCTTTCTACTATTTTATGTAGGCATTTGTTGCTATAAATTTTCTTCTTAGCACTGCTTTTGCTGTATTCCATAGGATTTTGTATATTATGTTATGAAACAGCTTTTACTTGTTTCAAAACATTTGTAGATTTTCTCCTCAATTTCTTCTTTTACCCTATGGTTATTTAAAAACATGTTGTTCAATTTTTATGTATTTGTACAGTGTTAAAAGCTCCTCTTGTTATTAATTTCTTGTTTTATTCCACTGTGGTCTGAAAATATACATGATATGATTTCGGTGTTTTGAAATTTTGAGGAACTTGTTTTGTTTCATAACATACGGTTTATCCTGGTGAGTGTTCTATTTGCTGATGAGAAGAATGTGTTTTCTGTAAATGTTCTGTAAATGTCTGTTATGTTCACTTGTCTAATCTGCAGCTTAAATTCAATACTTCTGTATTAATCTTATATCTAGATGATATGTCTAACAGAGTAGAATGTTGAAGTATCTAATGATTATTGTATTGCAGTCTATTTCTCCATTTAGATATGATATTATTTGTTTTATATATCTGGGCACTGTAGTGTTGGGTACATAGATGTTCAGATTGCTATCTTACTGTCCTGCATTAACCCCTTTATCATTTTATAATGACCTTAGATGTTCAGATTGTTATATTACCCTCCTGCATTAACCTCTTTATCATTATATAATGACCTTCTGTATTTTTTTTTACTGTTTTTGACTTAAAGTCTATTTTATCTGATGTAAGTATAGATACTCCTGCTTACTTCAGTATTTGTTGTGCATGGAATATCTTTTTCCATTCCCTTACTTTCAGTCTTTATATGTCTTTACATGGGAGTTCAATTTCTTGTAGGCAGCACATAGTTGGGTCCAGTATTTTTTATATATCCAACCAATCTGTATCTTATTAATGGAAAATTTAAGTCACTTCCATTTAAGGCCATTATTGATATGTGAGGGCTTATTTATGTTATTTTATTAATTGGTTTTTGGTGGTTTGCTATATCCTCTGTTTCTGTCTTTCTGTTATTGCTTATATTGTGTTTGGTAGTTTTTTGTAATGGTAACAGCTGAGTTATTTGTCTTTCTTATTGTGTGTTTGTGCTACCATTGGATTTTATCCTTTTGTGTGTATTCATTACAGTAGATATTCTCCTTTCATTTTCAGATTTCAGACTCTCTTAAACATTTCTTGTAGGGCTAGTGTAGTAGTAATAAATTCCCTTGGCTTATGCTTGTCTGAGAAAGACTTTATTTCCTCTTCATGTATGAAGAATGTATTTGCTGGGTGTAGGGTTCTTATAGCTGTTTCCTGTTCTCTTTCAGCACTTTGAATATATCATTTAATTCTCTCCTGGCCTATAGGGTTTCTGTTGAAAAATCCACTTGTTTCTCTGATGTAAGTTATCTTATAACTGACTGGATGCCTTTCTCTTGCTGCCCATCTTTTGAAAGGGGCACCAAAATTTTGAATGTTTGATTGCTTTATGGTGTGTCATGTGTCACGTAGGCTTTGTTTATTCTTTTTTATTATTTTAAACATTTATTTGCGTTTGACTGCATTACTTAAAAAGACCTGTCTTGGAGTTCTGAGATTTTTGTCTTCTGTTTGATCTACTATATCATTGAAATTTTGAATGTATTTTGTATTTCATTTAAAGAATTCTTCAGTTCCAGAATTTCTGTTTGGTATTTTATGGTATCTATCTCTTTGGTAAATCTCTCATTCAAATCCTGAATTGTTTTTCTGATTCGCTTGCATTGTTTTTCTGTATTCTCTTGTATCTCACTGAGCTTCTTTAATATGATTATTTTTATTTTTTCTGGGATTTTACAGATTTCTTTTTAATTAGGATCTTTTCCTGGAGAATTATTGCATTACTTTGAGGACATAATATTTCATTGCTATTTCATGTTTTTGTGTGTGTGTGCCTTTACATTATCAGTGCATTTCGTGTAAGCATCTTTTCTTCAATTTTTTGGAATTTGCTTTCACTGGGGAAGACTTTTGTGAAGATATGTGTATGGTGTTGGTTGTGTAAGGCACTTTGGGTTTGATTCTAGGTGCATACATTAGTGTAGTCTTCTCTGTTTGATTTCTTTGGCTGTAAATAGCATCAGTAGTGTCTGCAGTTTCCACCAGTGCTAGTTAAGACTATGATGAATTTTTTCTGAGGATAAGGATGCAGGAGAACCTATCCTTAGGTCCAAGTGGTAGCAGTGGCACACCAAGCATGCTTGTCCTTGGACCCCAGGGTTGCATACACTGACACTGCTGTTAGTACATCCAGATGGAACAATTTGGGGACCTCTAAGAGTCTTACTCATATGCCAGTAGTGGCACAAGTGTTCCAGGCAGGTGGGTGGGTTCTCAAGCCTCTGGGTGCTACACAGGTGATGGCATTAGCAGTGTCTGGACAACCCTCTGGCTCCCAAGTGACCCACACTGGTGCTGGTATTAGCCATGACAAGCTGAGTGGGCCAGTCCTCGCGCCTGCAGGTGGCACATGCAGGTGAGTAACAGCTGTTACAGTAGTTGCAGGCTGAGTGGCCCCAATCTCAGGCCCCTAAGAGGAGTGCTGAGATGCCAACAGTGTGTTAACTGGGCTGGGTGAGCCCCAGGCCTCTGGACAGCCTGCTCAGGTATTGGTGAGACAGAGTGAGGCCAGGCAGACCTGTCCTCAGGCCCCTGCGTAGTGCATGCAGGCACTGGCTGTGGTAGTTAGTGCCAGGATATTCCCCAAGCCCCTTGTAGAATGTTTGGCAGCAGCTGCGTTACAGCCCTGATAATGGAGAAGACAGTTTTTGTTTGTCTGTTTGCTTGTTTTTAAGGTTAAGCAGCTATATACAGATCATTGGAGTAACATACGCTTCACATGCGCTTTGGCCTTGACAGCAGCAAGCAACGCCATGGCAGCTGCAAGCAGGGAAGTTTGTCTTTGGGGCATGTGAGAATGCATGATACCTTCACTGGTGGAGACAGCAGGATTGTTGTCAATGGTTCATGCTTCAGCCCTGGTGACAAGAGCCAGCCACAGTTGTGGCTGCTAATGGGGAATGTCAATGTGCTGCAGGATTGTGGAGATAAGGGGCTCTTGAGCTCCTGGACAGGATGCAGTCTGGTGGGAGCTGGGCTCTTAATATGGCATCTTGCTGTAGCTTCTCAGGACTTGGGAGGGTATGTGGGACCCAGTGTGACCTCCCTCTCTGGGGCAATATCTTTGCACAGTCTTCAGGCGGTTTCCTATGTTAGTCTCAGTGCCTGTGCCTGTGAGAGTCTAGGAGCTCTTCTGTGGCTAGGACTGCAGGAGTCCACAGTGGGAATGTGGAACACTGGGAGTCTCTCACAAATTCCTCCCTTTGGGAAGCATCTCTGGGCTCCCAGCTGATCCCAGATGAGCGGGCTGCCTCCTTTTCCTCTCCTTTCCTTTAGGTATATCCTATCACTTTTCTCTTCCTGTCATTGTTCTCTCTTAAATGATCTATTCAAAGTATGATTATCTACTCACATTTTGGTTTTTCTTTATGGAGGAGATAGTTACCGGATGTCTCTAGTCAGCTAGTGAGTATCTTACTTTTTTCAATTCATTTTGTATGTTTTGCTATATCTTCTCTTTGCTTGCCATTTGTCTACCTCTTTGTAAGTTTTAAAATAAACATTTTGTTTTTATTATTAATAATGTTTATATCTTTTATTATAATATATAGTAGTCAACATTAATTTATTTTATTTTCAAAATTAATATTTTATTTTATATTTGTCTTTTTTCTTTGCAAATTGAGCTATTTACTAGATGAGGGGACAGTGCTATTTAGCCTTAACCAAGCAGGCTTTGAAATCAGACATGTGTTATGATTCAACCTCTGCTAATTCCACCTTGGATGAATTACTTATCTTTTCTAAACTTTGTTATTTAAATAATGTTGATAAACTCACCTATCTTTCAAGGTTGTTGAAAGGATGAAGTGGAATGATACATATGAATTTCTTAATGCACAAAGTAGCATATCCAAAGCTGTTAATAAATAATGTGTATTATCAATATTGCAGTATTTAAAATCATCACCCTATTTATCATTGTCACATTTTGTTTTCTTCTTCTCATCTTCTTCAATTTGGTTTAGATTGTAAAAATATTATTAGGGACTTGAAATCAGTTTCATGCTTTCGTTTCATTGATCACCTTGAAAACCTTATTTTTCAATATTTTTATTTCTGTGTTTTTAAATTATTAACATTTTACATTTTCATCATCCTTGAAAGTCCTCTTTTTACTCAGAATTCACACAAATTAAAATTGTGTAATGTTAATTATTTGGGAGTAGGAGTATAATGAAATTTCTTTTAAATTTTTTCTCTGTTATCAAATACCAGGCACTAAACTTCGCTGTATGCCCATGCCAGTTAAATATTCAACATTATACTAAGATTTATATTATAAAGTTTTTTGAAAATGTTATCCATTTGTTTTTTGTTTTTTGTTTTTGAGATAGCGCCTTGCTCTATAGCCCAGGCTGGAGTACAGTGGCACAATCTTGGCTAACTGCAACCTCTGCCTCCCAAGGTCAAGCAATTCTCCTGTCTCAGCCACCCGAGTAGCTGGGATTACAGGTGTGCACCACCATGCCCAGCTAATTTTTGTATTTTTAGTAGAGACAGTCTTTTGCCATGTTGGCCATGCTGGTCTCGAACTCCTGACCTCAGGTGATCTGCCTGCCTCGGCCTCCCAAAGTGCTGGGATTATAGGCATGAGCCACTGCGCTGGCCTGTTTTTGTTTGTTTGTTTTTTATTAAATCTGATCATTGTAACAAAAGCAGGTAAACCTAAAATACTATATTGTTTTCTCTTCTCATAATTTAGTTAAAAGAAAATTGTTCACTTAAAGCAAAAAGTATAACAATGTCAGTTAGGGTTTATAATGATAAGCAACTATTCCATAGAGGAGAAGGCAGTATTGAATGGGTAAATTATACTCTTATAAGGTTATTACATTTGTGATGTGGGAAGTATCAAGATAAAGTCTAAAGCATCAGAAGGTACAATAGAGTCTAAGGAGTTAAAACTGCATTATTGCTAGGCCTAGCTAAGAAATCAACAGAGGAAATAAAATGGTCACTAAAACATTTTTTATGAATCCAAGCAATTAATTAAGGAAGCAACAGAAGAACAACGAAGAAGGGACAATTTGAAAATATTTGGTTGGGTTAAAACCAGACATATCAATGATTTCATTAATAAAGTAAGTGTACTAAATGCCTTAAATAAAAGCAAAGATTGTCATACTGAAAAAAGGGGCAAGATCCAACTCTTTCTGTCTACAAGAGATGCGTTTTATCCTTAAATAACAGATGAATTTCAAGTAAAAGGGTGAAAAAAAAATATCATGCAAATATAGTAAGCATAAAAAATAACCTGGCATGGCTACATTAGTCAAAGCCAAAGTAGACTTAATGCAAAAAGTATTAAGAGAGAAAAAGATGAAAATTACATAGTGATACAGGAAGCAATGCGCCAGGAAGACGTTTCTAAATAGCTCTTTACCAAATAAAAGGTAATCAAAATTCATTCGCTGAACTCTCAGAAGTAAAGGAATAAATAGATAAATCATCAAGGATACTCAGATATTTTAACATCCTTGTTTCAACAATTAATGCAACTACTTGACAAAAAAAAAAATAAGAAGTATATAAAAGAACTAAACAACATTATCAACCTGCTAGATCTAATTGTCATGTATAGAACATCCCAGTCAAATTCCACAAAATCCACATGCTTTTCAAGAACCCACTGAATGCTCTTCAATAGAGACCCTATGCCTGACCATAAAATAAATCTCATAAATTTTAAGTTTGAAAACTTAGAAAATACTTTCTGAAAAATTAAATTAATAATCAGTAACATAGAAATATTTATAAAATTTTCAGACACTTGCAAATCAAATAAAAGTTTTTACATGATCCATGAGTCAAACAGAAAATTTCAGTGATGATGGTCCATGAGTCAAACAGAGAATTTCAGTGGAAATGTGGAATATTTTAAACTAAATGAAAATGAAAAAGCAAGCATATCAAAATCTCTAAGTAGTAGATATAGTAGTTACAGATTTAAAATGTCTATGTTAGAAAAGACATATGCTTCAAAGCAATAACCTATACTTTCACCTTAACTTTGAAGTCAAAAGAACCTACAGCAATTTCTGAAGTAGAACAACAGAAGTAATAAATAGCAAAAACCAATGTTATAGAAAGCACAAATTATAAAAAAAAGGAATGTCAAAAGCTAGATTTTTAAAAAGATATATCAAAGTAATTAACATACAGAAAGAAAAACAGAACAGCTTACGAATAACTAGAGTGAAAGTAAAAATATCATTACTTATTCTACAACATCAAAGAATAGTTAAGAAATGTCATAACCACTCTATGCTAATAAATTCTACAGAGCAGATGGAAGGAGAAATTCCTTAAAAACAAATTACCAAAATTGATGGCAGAAGAAATAAAAAGATCTGAATATCCTAAATTCATTATATAAATCAAAGTTGTTTTAACAAAATTACCAACAAATAAATATAAATGAATTTGAATGTTTTAAACAAAGAAGAATAAAATCTCAATTTACTGAAACTTTTCCACAGAGTAGGGATCGACATTTCCCAACTATTTTATGAGGCCGGCATTACCCTTACGCACCAAGTCAGACAATAACAACACAAAAAAAGAAAAAGGAAAACCACTATCCTTTAAGAAGCTATATGTAAAATCTAAAAAGAAAATTAGTAATTAAAATCCATAAATAAATAAATATCTACATGTAGATATCTAGATATATAAAATGAACCATGACTTTTAGTGGAACTTACATCAAAAATACAAAATTTTTCCAATATTCAAAAAGATCAATAAAATATACTGTATTCTCAGAATAGAGGAAAAATGTTATTTTTGATCAATTTAACAATATTAAAAAGTAAGCACTTGACAAAATTCAATATGCATACACTACCAAAAGTATCAGCAAACTAGATAAACCAAGAAATTTTCTAAACCTGAACAAGGTCATTAAAACTAAGTCTATACCTAACATCATTCTTAAGGGTAAACAACTGAATTATTTCCCATGTGATTAGAAATAAAATAATACAGCAGGGTGCAAGTGCCTCACGCTGGTAATCCCAGCACTTTGGGAGGCCAAAGTGGGTGGGTCACCTAAGGTCAGGAGTTCGAGACCAGCCTGACCAAGTGGCTAATCCCCTTCTCTACTAAAAATACAAAATTAGCTGGGTGTGGTGGCGCCTGTAATCCCAGCTACTTGGAAGGCTGAGACAGGAGAATTGCTTGAACTCAGGAGGCAGAGGTCTCAAAAAAAAAAAGGAAAAAAAGAAAGAAAGGAAGTAATACTATCTACTCTTACCATATCCATGCAATAAAGTAATCATCATCATCATCATCATCATCATCATCATCATCTAAAATAAAGATGATTACTATTATTACTGTTAAAGGCTTAAAGATTGAAAAGACATAAAACTCTCAGCTTCTATTCTTGATAACTCCAACACAATTCTTCAATAGAAAATCCTTGGGATTTTTTTTTTTAAATCCTGGAAGAAGTAAGTGAATTTAGCATGGTCACAGGTGGTAAAGTAAATATTCAAGAGTGAATTTCATTTCTTTATATTAGAAGCAAACTTTTCAAAATATCATTCACATGTTATCCAAATGTGAAATACTTAGAGATAAATTTAACAACATATGTGCATGACCAGTATAATAAAAATGCATAAATCATTACTTAGAGAAATAAATAAAATCTAAATAAATATAAATGTTCATAGATTAAAAGACTTGAGTATATTTTCTCAATATCGATCTATAAATTCGGCTCAATACTAATTGAAATCTCAACAGGAATTTTTGTAGGAATTGCAAAGTAGACTGTGAAATTCATGTGGAAACAAAAAGACTTCAAATAGTCAAAATAACTTTGTAATAGTATAAAAAGCCCAAGGATTGATACCATCTGACTTAAAGACTTATTCTAAATTATTAATGATCAATATAGAATAATATCAACATAAGAACTGACATGTAAATAATTGAAACAGAATAAAGTCCACAAATAGACATCCACATATATAGTTAATTGATGTTTAGTTGGGTGACTAATTTGGTAGAAAATACTAGCAATTTCAACAAATTATATTAAAAAATTGAATATTTCTAAGTATATAAAATTGGTTTTAATTGACTTCTACCGCACATCATATGTACAACTGAACTTACACGCCTAAAAGAAGACATAGGAGAAAAAATTTTCAACCTTTGTTTGGACAAATATTTCTCATAGGCTACACAAAAATTATATAACATTAAAAAATTAAGTTCCACTTCACCAAAAGTAAAATCTCCTACATTTAAAAAGATGTGCCATCTAAAAATAAAAAGACTAAGTACTAGGTGACAAAAATTCTTAGCACATATATCTGAAAAAATACTTAAGCCCTGAATATAGAAATAAATAATATAACCTAATAATAGTGAAAAACATAAAGCAATTTTAAAATGAGCAAATGTATTAAACACTTCGTTAAAGAAGATATGCAAATGGTAAATACTACATAAAATAATGTTTAATAACATTAGTCATCTAGGAAGTGCAAATTAAAACCCAATGGGATACCATTTCATGCTTACTAAATTGGCCACAATTAAAGTAGACCTGGAATACCAATTCTAGACAATATGTTCCAACTGCTCTCTCATGTGCTGTGGAAGGAGTGTAAAATAGTGCGACCATTTTTGAAAACATTTTTGACAGGTTTTCATAAAGTTAAACATACATTTAGCATAGTATGTCTTCTAGGTATTTACCCAAGAGACATGAAAGCATGAATTCATAAAAACCTTGCATGTAAATGTAAATAACAGGCACATGTATAACAGTCCAAACCAATAATAACCCTAATGTCCATTAAAAGTGAATGGATAAACAAACTGTGGTATATCCATTGAATTGATACTACCCAGCAAAACTAAGAAAAATAACTATGCTTTTGATCAAAAGAAACTGCACACAGGAGTCCAAACTGTATGATTACATTTATATAAATTCCAGAACAGGCAAAAGCAATCTATGTTGATGGAAATCAGATCAATGTTTCCCTGGTTTGAGGGGTGAGGATGAGAAAGAATGAATACATTTTCTACAGCAATTGAACTGTTCATTATCTTGATGGAGTTGGTGGTTACATCAGCATGTGCATCTATGAAAAGTACATTAGCATGTACAACTGTATACTAAATGTGTCTGAATTATATTTGTGTATAAATTATACCTCAATAGATCACACTTACACATACACACACATGCACACCACTAGGCTGGACTTGTGACATGGTGACACTTCCCTACCTACCTAAGACAAGAGTTGAAGTGAATCCAGGATCTCACTTTTCTATAACCAAACTGATTTGTGTGTTTTTATCCTATTCCTATAGTTTAAAAAGTCAGAAGCAATCCCATAGCCACTTAGTCTTCACTACCATACGAATATGTTTTCATAGGTTCATGAGTGGCTGTGTTTGTGTTCATTCATTTTTAATTGGCTTTATTTTCTGATTTTACATTCTGGATTGGGAAGAGACCTATCTGGAAAGTGGCGTCTGCCCAAGGTTCAGGAAATATGGATCTTCCATGGAGTAAGACAAATATTTTCCCATGTGATTAGAAATAAAGTAATTCGGCAGGGCATGGTGTCTCATGCCTGTACTCTCAGCACTTTGGGAGGCCAAGGCAGGTGGATCACCTAAGGTCAGGAGTTCCAGACCAGCCTGACCAACATGGTGAATCCCTGTCTCTACTAAAAATACAAAAAGCAGCCGAGCACAGTGGCGCATGTAAGTCTTTTCCTTGTCTTACTCCATGGGAGTAAGATTCCTGCATATATGAAGTGCAGGTTGATTTGTAGCCTCTGAGCAATTTCCAACTTTTTTTTTTTTTTTTTTTTTGAGGCGTAATCTCGCTCTTGTTCCCCAGGCTGGAGTGCGATGGCACAGTCTCGGCTCACTGCAACCTCCGCCTCCCGGATTCAAGCGATTCTCCTGCCTCGGCCACCCGAGTAGCTGGGATTACAGGCGCCTGCCACCATGCCCAGCTAATTTTTGTATTTTTAGTTGAGACAGGGTTTCACCATGTTGGCCAGGCTGGTCTCGAACTCCTGATCTCAGATGATCCACCTGCCTCGGCCTCCCAAAGTGCTGGGATTACAGGTGTGAGCCACTGTGCCTGGCCTGCAATTTCCAACTTCTTATAGAACTTTACAATATCTGTATCTCTTGCCTTGGAATAAAAAATTTGATGCTCCTATTTATTTTCCAAACAAAAATGTGTGGTAAAGCAGACAATTCTACCACACTTCTTCATCTACAGTTTTTAGTGCATCATATGCAGGAACTTTTCCTTCCAGACAGCAAGAGACAATTTTTTTTTGTTGGGGGGGGGCACTCTGTGAATGGTGTTCTTCTTGGAGTTACCTTCTCTGGCTTGATCTCAGGTAGCAAATCCTAATTTTTAAAAAGATACACAGTTTTTAGACTTTCAACAAACAGCGACCATTAAGAACAAGGACCAGTTTTCAAGATGCTTCATAGTATTTGCTTTAAAGGCAAAAGTGAACTGCACGGTAGGGGAAAAGCCGTGCTTTTCTTATTCTTTTCTCTTTTTGAGACAGAATCTTGCCCTGTCGCTCAGGCTGGAATGCAGTGGGGCAATCTTGGTCACTGCAACTTCCACCTCCCAGGTTCAAGTGATTCTTCTCCCTCAGCTTCCCCTGTAGGTGGGACTACAGGCGCTCCCTACCATGCCCGGCTAATTTTTGCATTTTTAGTAGAGACGGGGTTTCACCATGTTGGCCAGGCTGGTCTCAAACTCATCGTGCCCTGGCTGCTTTCCTTACCTGTTAAGGATAGTGAATTTCTTCTGTTTGAGTAGGAAGTCTTTATGGATCAAACATTGTCTTTTTCTTTCTGGTGTGCCACATATGATGTTTCACTGTTATATAATGACAAAACCATCCATAAAGCACCTATTACGCAAAGAAGGCAGGACCTTAGCCTCTATACATACCTCTCCATATTTTTCCCCTCCATATTTTTACTTTAGTGAGTATGAATATTCTTTAATTACCTCCTCTTTAATATGCTTTGTTTTCTTTATTTAAAGATACTATGTTTTCAGGGATTCTGTGTGAGTCAGTTATGAGACTCAAACAAGTAAATGAAATTCTGCTGTGATGAAGTTCCACAATATTGCTACTAATAGCAACTCACATATATTGAATTTAAATTATATAGGTTGCCACATTCCAGCCACTATTATTCCAAATCTAACTGATCCCACATAAAACTACAAAGATGATTTTTCTGTTTTCTCTCCCTCTGTCATTCTGGGAAAGGGTCATATAGGGAAAGTAAATTTTGGCTCTGGTTTGCTTATGGGAATGCAATTTAAATGATAGGAAAGACATTAGAGAAACTCTGAAAATTTGGGGAAAATTTGGGGAAGTTAACTAAATTCCATGTTTATAAATTAAAGATGATAATTCCTACCCCACAGACTTACTACAAAGAATACTTGAGATAAATTCTGTATGGCATTTATTACGATAATTAGCAGTATGCGTAGAACCGCAAACATGATATTCTTTCCTATTTCTCCATTATTAGCAGTAAAAGTTATACTTGATGGATCCTATTTACTATTATGATAATACAACTAAGAAAATATCCCTTTAAATCCAGAGATACTGATAGAAAAGCTATTTTATTTTCAATTTCTTGAGAAATAAAACATAGTGTCACTTTATTCAAATCACATTCATCACTCATATCTTAGGAAGTAAAGTCTTCATCACAGCATAGACTCAGTTTATTCCCCCAATGGCACAGAGCTCCTCTGTAACTTTATGATATGTGAAAGTGGACTGTTTACACTGCCAGTTGCTAACATGTCCCACATTTGTGGACCCCTACATGAATGGCTCTCTTTTGTTCTCACTGGATTGGAAAGACCCCCAACAAAGTAAACTATTGGCATATATGTCAAAAGCTGTGTCATTAAGAGTTTTAAAATGAAGGAATACTATGCAGCCATAAAAAAGAAGAAAATCATATCCTTTGCAGGAACATGGATGGAACTGGAGGCCATTATCCTTAGCAAACTAATGCAGGAAGAGAAAAACAAGTATCACATGTTCTCACTTATAAGTGGAAGTGAAATAATGAGAACACATGGACAGAAAGAGGGGAACAACAGGCACTAGGGCCCACTTGAGGGAAGTGGGTGGGAGGAGGGAAAGGTTCAGGAAAAAAAAATCTGTTGGGTACCCAGGTGACAAATTAAATCTGTGCAACAAACTGTCCAGTCATGAGTTTACCTATATAACAAACCTGCACATATACCCCTGAACCTAACGTCAAAGTTAAAATATTTATTTAAAAAAGAACGCCCAGGCTAGGCATGGTGGCTCATGCCTGCAATCCCAGCACTTTGGGAGGCCGAGGCAGGCAGATCACCTGAGGTCAGGAGTTCGAGGCCAGCCTGGCCAACATGGCAAAATTACGTCTTTACTAAAAGTACAAAAAGTTACAGGGCATGGTGGCACATGCCTGTAATTCCAGCTACTCAGAAGGTTGAGGCATAAGAATCGCTGAGTCCAGGAGGTGGAGGTTGCAGTGAGTCGAGATTGCCTCACTGCACTCCAGCCTGGGTGCTCTGTCTCAAAAAAAAAACAAACAAAAAAAAGCCCAATATAGGCCCTATCTCATTTCTGCATGCTAACGGGAAATATGCTGTACTTTTCTTTATACAAACACAACTTGGATCCTAGTTCTGATTGACACCAATATAATCATTGTAATACAAGAAACACAAAGGGGATTCTAGTTTAGCCAAGCTTGTATTATTGAGATACAACTAAGATATATTTATTATAGTATTACCAAAGTAAAAGTCAAAACTGATTACAGGTTCTGGAGGTATGTTTCAGTAGAGTATGTGTCAATCTGGAGAGAATTTCAATGTATTTACTTTTAAATATAAACCTATTATCAATGATAGAAGTGTAAATACTGTGATTTATTGCATGTCTTTATCTTCATTTATTTTAACTGGTATGAAACTCTGTACTTTTTCTTTCACTTTTACCCCTTCTATTAACTTCTCCTATATAGATACAGAAAATATTTTATAGATTGTTTATCCATTCAATTATGGTTTTATTTGGCCTTGGCTGAGTGGGATATCCTAAGCCCTCAGTAAAGTATGTGGAAATGTTGCAGCCTCTCAAAGCATGAGTTGAAATTGTTCCATCCTCTTCAGATATTCTGAGTGATGGCAAAAAGTGTTATCATCCAGCACCATTGGTTCAGTTCCATACTAATGTGATTTGAATGAACTGAAGGTATATTTTTATACTGTGAATATCCAGTCCTTGTCTTCTCCAGGACCAGGTAGAAACAAAACAAGATAATGATTAAAATGTTTCCTAGATAAGCAGATCTCTAAACCTATATATTAAGTAGTGAACTTTTTAGATGTTTTCCTGTTGGCCAAAATCTTAGAAAATTAAAGGAATGGAACGTTGTATCTGTAGAAAACAATAGGCATCTCCTAGAAGAGATGTATTTGAGAAATTCTCTCTCATAGCAGTATGGTTTGAGAAAAATGACATTTAAGATTGATGGAATATAAGTTTAGGCTTGTATAACATTACAACTGAAGTGGGAAAATGTTACCAATTTTAAAAAGTATATGTTTTGCTCTCATTTAGCAATATTAAAGAATGCTGTTAAAATAATAATTGCCAATTATTGAGTATTGAATAATTTATTAATGCAATTCTAATTACTCTTTATGTATTTGTGTATGTATGTGTATATATATATATGTCTGTGTGTATAAACAGACAGACACACATATTTCTCAAAATCACACAGCTGCTCTATAACAGAGGAAGAACCGGAACAGGTCTGTCTATACCAAGCACCCATCACCAATAGATACTTGAGTCGTTATCTATAACATAGATTATAGGTAACAGACACCTCTGTTATAGGTAACGACTCAAGTATCCTCTACTCTTTCCACCAGGTAATTTATACCATGTGCCGTTCAATTTCCATTATAGGTGCGGGATCTTTGTTTGACCAATCTCTTAGATTTTTCAGAGATCCCCTTTAGTGCTGTGGTTGTCTGTGGTACACAGCGATTGCACTTAGAAGCTGAGTGGACACTTGTGGTCCAGGCTTGGTATTAACAGTGTGATGATTCTGTTCACAAGGAGACAGGAGAATTCTGCTCTGCCCTGGCTGCTTGTCCGCCTGATCAGTTTCCTTAAAGCAGTCCTCCATGGGGCCAGTCTCTTGGCAACTCCAGTGCCACTCCTGTACCCCTTCTTTGGCTCAGGCCCACTAGTCTTCTACTGTATATAATAATATTGCAGCAAAAGTCTCCAGTCATGGTATCTTTGAAAATAACAAGGAATAGACTTAGGTTTTGGTATGTTAGATAACTAACCTAATTTCTGGCAGCCAGAAGCTCTTCGTGTTTCCATGAATTTGAGTGAATTTTAGTGGGACATCCGCACAGGACAAATACTACTCCTGGAATCCTTGAATAACACTGGGTGCTTTCAGGTCCCTGGGGAGGCAGCCCTGATCAGTCACCACAAATGTGGTTCCAAATGTATTAGGTTCCAATGACAGAAATGCAATGAAATTTTGGTGACCAATTGTACGTGTAATCCCCAGGTAGGTTACCCATTTAACCTCTGTCTACTTAAGTAGTCATCTCTTCTACTTAGTGCAGTTGCTTCAAATGGATTTGCATTATATGCACCTGCTATGCCTAGCATCTTGTGGGGAGGGTGCAAACAAATAATTGAAAAATCAAAGAAAAAAAATGGAACCAGAAAGGTAATAAAGTCTTCTTTTGTTGATTAATTCGGGGCAGTGTTCATGACTTCATTCATACTTTTTTTTTTTTTTTTAAGTCTCCCTCTGTTGGCCAGGCTGGAGTGCAGTGTTGTGATCTCTGCTCACTGCAAACTCCACCTCCTGCGTTCACGCAATTCTCCTACCTCAGCCTCCCAAGTAACTAGGATTACAGGCGTGTTCCACCACACCTGGTTATTTTATTTTTTTTCTATTTTCAGTAGAGACAGAGTTTCACCATGTTACCCAGGCTGGTCTTGAACTCCTGACCTGAAGTGATCCACCTGCCTTGGCCTCCCAAAGTGCTGGGATTATAGGCGTAAGCCACTGTGCCTGGCCCATCCATACATGTTTTTATGGAAAATGATGGCATATTCAAACAGAGTAATTAAGTAAAGTTTAATGAAAAACTATTTATGAAGGTGTTTGTGAGGTTGATAGAACTAGGGGTGGTGTGGTGCCTGGCAACCACTATTCTATATTCTGTTTCTTTATGTCTCAACTATTTTACATTCCATGTATAAGTGATATCATGCAATATTTATCTTTCTGTGTCTGGCTTATTTCACTTAGCATAATGTCATCCAAGTTTATCCACGTTGCTGCAATTGGAAAGATTTCCTTCTTTATTAAGCTAAATAATATTTCATTATATTTTATATATATCATAACTGTCATACTAATTATAATATGATGAAACATATTAATTATATAAATCATAACTTCTTTATTAATTTATCCATGAATGGACACTTAAGCTGTTTACGTATCTTGGTTATTGTGACTAATACTGCAATGAATTTTAGCATCTTGTTAGTTTCCAATTCTGGATTGGAGATTGATTTAGCTTTCTATCTTTATCTCCTTGATATCTACCACATTTGTTCTTAATGAACATTTGTTAATTACTGAACAAATATGGAAGCATCTGGAAGCTATTCCATGATTTTTCCAATGAATTTCAGACCCAGAATCACTCCCTTGAAATGGATTCTTACTCTGCAACTCTCCTGCCTTGCATTTACCAGGGTGGTGTTGTAGTGACGTTTGGGTCGCACCTTAGTTGTTTGGCTCATGGTCTGCTTTGCAAGATGAGAGAATACACTGTCCTTTTTTGCTCTTATACACTCTCTCTTCAGGTCTCCCTTCGTGGTTAATGTATTTCTTTCAGCTGAAAATATAAACATAAAAATAAATGATCTTATTAGCTTGTAATTTTCATCTCCTGGAATTGCTTTTAGTGCCTAATGGGGAACTTTTTCCTCTAAGAGAAGTCTAAATTGGTTCTGTTGCCCAATATGAGCCACGTACTCCAGCAAATATCTCTACCAGTGATTAATAAGATAGCCCATCAGTAACTATAAGGTGAGTGGAACATTCATTCGTACACGGGTGCCTTGTCTGTTTTGCCTGCAGTAAATTCCTCTTTTAGGGAATTTTTCAAATTAAGCCTTTAAAGGAAAATAAGGTCTCTAAAGATAGCCAAGCATCAAGAAATATTGCAAAATAAAATTGTATTCTGTTAGATATATAATATTCTTATAATGGTCACATTTTATTTATTCTTCTAATATTCGTATTACCTATTCTGTCTGACAGTCATGAATTCAAAGATGTCCTTGTCTCTTATCATTTGCTGAATATAACATTTACCTGTTCTCCAGCAAACAGATACAAATAAATCTAAGTCAAACTTAATAACATTTGTAAAGTGCCAAGTCCTGTGTTCATATATAAAATGAGGGAAAATGTGCTAAGCACTTTAAGGCAGGTTGACAGAATTGTATGAGAGTTTAGAGGAAATGCTGCCTTGAATTGTAGAATAAATATGATGTTTTAAGTCAATAAGACATAGGTTTCAAGCCAGGATATGTATTTACTAGTTGATAACTTTGAGCAATATGATTGCCTTTGCCTGTTTCCTGAACTTAATAATCGGAGACAATGTTTGGTATAAAGAATTGTTCTGAAACTTATACATTGTTGGTGGGAGCATAAATCAGTTCAGCCACTGTGGAAAGCAGTTTGGAGATTTCTCAAGGAACTAAAAAGAGAACTAGCATTCGACCCAGCAATCCTATCAATCCTATCACTGAGTATACATCCAAAAGAAAATATGAATAAATGTTTCTACCAATAAGATACACGCACTCATATGTTAATCACAGCACTATTCACAATAGCAAAGACATGGAAGCAACCTAGGTGCCTATCAACAGTAGATTCAATAAAGAAAATGTGGTACATTTACACCAAGGAATACTTATACAATTATAAAAGAGGAATGGAATCATGCCCTTTGCAGTGACATGGATGCACCTGGAGATGACTAAGCTGAGTGAATTAACACAGGAACAGGAAACCAAATATTGCATGTTCTCACAAGTGGGAGCTAAACATTGAGTACACTTGAACATAAATATGACAACAATAGACACTGGGGCTCCTAGAGGGTGAAGAGAGGATGAGGGGCAGAGCTTGAACTACTAACTATTGGATACTTTACTCAATTAATGGGTGAGGGATTCAATTGTACCCCAAAGCTCAGCATCATGCAATATATGCCACATACCCATGTAACAAATCTTCTATGTACCCTCTGAATCTAAAATAAAAGTCAAAACTATATTAGAAAAATGTATGTTCTGAGACTTAAAGAGATGTTATTTTTAAGGAACCTAACAAAGCACTTGGCCTGTAGCAGGTGACCAGTAAATGCTAGATGGAATCTCCTTTCATTTGGGGGGCTAAGAAGACATTTGAATTGGTTTTTGAAGCATGTGTCAGATTTCAAAGTATAGACCATGTTGACAGAAAAGATTTCACAGTATGCTTGTTTGATATCAAGGTTCTCAATTAGTTCCCTTATTTATTAGCATAGTAAGTTATTAGTGTAGAATACCAGTTAAGACTGCAGGTATCCAAGAATACTGCAGTATAATATCTTACATTTGACTTTTACTTGTTCTCACTCTCTCTCTCTTTCTCCCACACTTAATTGACAAAAAAGAAAGACAGAAGAAAGGAAGTGACACAGCTGAGAAAAAATAATTATCTCTTAAAACTTTGTATAAATATTATGAGTCAAGTCATCATTCTAATTATCTTGGTGAGCAAGCATTATAAACCATTCTGTCTGAGAGAGCTCAATAACCATTTATATCACTGTCTTAGAGACATAATAATTGTCCTCTCTTTTCTCATGCCTATGACCCAGTGCCTAGCTTGACCTCATAACTATCCACTCGAAATGTTTGCTGAGTTAGTAAATTTGGGATTGGATTTAATTTTCCTTCTCTTCTTAGGTTCATTAAGTGCAACCCAGTTATACTATTGTCATGTAAAGTGTAAATGCGTTAATTTCGGATATACATGGTAAATAGGGTATTTGCATTCAGCCAGTGTTTGGTCTAACTTGCTATCTCTTCAAATGAGGATGGTATGGCCAAAGTCCCTTCAGAACTGAATAATATTGTTTTTTTTCCCTCTTACAAAAGCAACAACAAATATATAAACTTTCCTTCCTTGGTGAAATGTTTATATGCAAGACATACTTCCTGTGTCTGTTTCTAAACACATATTCCCCAGCCCATTAGCTGTGTATTTAAATATTTTACAGATTCTATTTTTCTACTAATTGACCTTCTGACTAAAGCAATTTGTGATCAGTAAAATAGTCACCAAAATTAACGTGTCAATTTAATATGTTTAAAGAATTTAATCAGAGCAGTTCTTCTCAGTGGAAAGCTATCTGCTACATTTTAGGGAGTTAGCACAATGTTGATACTGAAAAGATAGGATAGATAAAAGAAAACACACACAAAGAAACAGTAGTAAAATCTCAGTTATGAATACAAATATATTAATATGAAGAAAATCCTAGACAATCCTTCTCATTTGTAGGTACAGGTACATCTATATGATTTCTCTCTTACCAGATGAAGTTTGCTTCCCCTCCAAAATACTTTAGTGTTTTAAAATCTGTCCCTAAACATCTGTGTAGCTCTAGGTGTAATAAGAATAAAAAGGCCAATGTCTATCTCAATTGATGTAATATATTTCTCATAAAGGTTTTTTGTCTGTCTGCGTGTGCCAAAGGATAAATATGTTAACTCCTTCTTAATAGTACATCATTAGTGACATTCAAATCAAGAAGAACAAAAAACAAATTTGTGCCAATGCAATTTTTAACACTGTTCTGTAAATTCTTAATAATATAATTGGAAAGGAATAAGGAAACCAAAGAGTAATATGAAAAGACAAGTATAAGAATTTACAAAAGATTATATATTTATATATATAATTATATGTATGTGTTTATATATAATTATAGATATAATTTCCATATATATGTTGACATATATACATATATATTCACTTGAAAATTAGAGAAAAATAAATATAAATCCAATAAATTCTCACCCCCATAATAGAGGTGGACATCAATACCAGGCCAATTCACCATGTATGGAAATCTGAGGCGGCTGATTGCTCACCTCACTGGGTTCCAGGTTCTAAATTATTTGAAAAGGAGACACTAGGGTCGGATATATAACAATATATGTTCTGGTTTATGCCTAAACACACATGGAAGTTTCTCCCTGAATGAAACTTGCCTCTGCAATCATAGTCAAAGCAGCAGGACAAATACTGGCTTCCATCCACTGCTGTGACCATTCTCACAGTCTGACAGAATAGTAGAGGAGATAACATTTATCTTTGACCTCTGGGTAGGCACGATCTCGGGAAGCCAAAAGACAAAAATCACTCATGAGCTCCTACCAAATAATTTCTCATCGTCTTATCACCTGGTGGGAAGGAGAGAAAGAGAGAGAGAGAGAGAGAGAGAGAGAGCACCTGAAAGTATAGAGAGTGCAATACTTTTCTGTCTTGGGAGACTGATATGGTTTGGCTGTGATCCCACCCAAATCTCACCTTGAATTGTAATAGTCCCCACATGTCAAGGGTGGGATCAGGTGGAGATCATTGAATTATGGGGGCAGTTTCCTCCATACTGTTCTCGTGGTAATAAAAAAGTCTTCGGGAGGCTGAGGCAGGAGAATGGCGTGAACCCGGGAGGCGGAGCTTGCAGTGAGCCGAGATCGTGCCACTGCACTCCAGCCTGGGTGACAGAGCAAGACTCCGTCTCAAAAAAAAAAAAAAAAAAAAGAAAGAAAGAAAAAGAAAAAGTCTTATGATAGCTGATTGCTTTATAAATGGGACTTCTCCTACACAAGCTCTCTCTTTGCCTGCTGCCTTATAAGAAATTCCTTTGCTGCTCTTTGGTCTTCTGCCATGATTGTGAGGCCTCTCTAGCCATATGGAACTGTGAGTCCATTAAACCTCTTCCCTTTATACATTACCCAGTTTTAGGTATGTCTTTATTAGCAGCATGAGAACAGACTAATACAGAGACCTATCAGGGAAAATGGAGTTGGGGCAATAGAAGGTTGACCCAAGCATCCCCTGCTTTTCCACAGAACTCCACTTTGTGCATGGTGAAGATATAAGAAATGTTGACAATTTTATAAAATTCCCTCTACTGAGAAACAATCAACCATATCCTTAACCAAGAATGGTATCAAAATGTATGGGTTCTTGAGTCCGTCAAACTCTGTGTAATAGATTCAAATGTACACACATTGTTTGATATGTCTCCCATTAAGAGGTAGAGTCTATATCCCTTAACCTTATTTTATTTCTGGGCTAGACCTATGACTCCCTTTTGACCGACAGAATATGGCAGAAGTGAGGCTTTACATCTGGACTCTTTCGGAATTCTTACTGTGGGGGAAATCAGCCATCATATAAGGTGTGTGACTACTCTGACATTGCTATGCTGTGAGGAAGCCCAAACTAGTCATGTAGAATGGCTACATGGAGAGAGAAAGAGAGAAGAAGCTACACACACACACACACACACACACACACACACCCCTGGAAGCCCTGGCTGTGACAGTCATCCTAGCCAAGATATCAGACAGCTAAGTGAAGAAGAAATATTGGGAATTTGAGACCTAGCAGACATGATGTGGAGAAGAATTGGAGAGAGAGCCAGAACAAGGGCTCTGAGCATATGCTCCCAATGGAGCTGTCTCAGACATTTTCAACTATTTAAACCATGCCAGCTGAGGCCTTCGTCATGGTGGAAAAGGGATAAGCTATTCCTGTTACACCCTGCCTCAATTCCTAACCCATAAGGTTGTAAGCATACTAAAATGAGATTTGCTTCATGCCACTAATTTTGGAGATATTTTGACATATGGCAATAGGTGACCAGAACAGCTGAGTTTGAATCATTGCTTCACTACTGCTATGGACTGAATTTTCTAACCCCAGAATTCTAACCCCCGATGTGACTGCATTTGGACATTTAGCTTTTAGAAGCTAATTAAGGTTGAATGAGGTCATAAAGGTGGAGCCCTGATCTAATGGGATTAGTGTCCTCATAGGAAGAGATGTCAGAATCCTCTCTGTCTCTCAATTCCTTTCTGAGGACAGGCATGGAGAAAAGATCATGTGAGAATAAAGCAAGAAGGTGGCCATCTGCAGGCCAGGAAGAGAGGCCCCACAAGAAACTGATTCTCCCAAACCTTGATCTGAGATTTCCAGCCTTCAGAACTGTGAACAATAAAATTATGTTGCTTAAGCCACCCAATCTATGGTATGGTATTATGGCAGTCCCAGCAGATTAATACAACTACCTATTAACTGCGAGATCCGGGGCAATTATTTAAACTTTCTTAGTCTTTATTTTCTCATCTGTAAAATGAGAAAAAAAGGATACTAATTCTTTCTCATGCCACTGTTGTGTAGATTAAATGAGATAATGTATGTGAAATCCTAAACACAATACCTGACACAGAGCATAAAATAAATTTAATTTAATTATTATATTTCAGTAAGTTATGCTGCTCAAAAACTGAAGAGTCATGAGAATAAATAGAACCATAACACCAGTAGAATTCATAATAAAATTTATGCTGAAACCAGAAATACTCTTACTATGGAGTTTCAAGGCAATTCCACATTAAAATAGTCTGAAAAATATGCTTCATGATACCATAGCAATGATTCCATTACATTCTAACAGTTAACAATAGCATTATATTGCAGAATGGTTTTATGCCTCTGTAAAAGGGATAGCATTGTTATTTCATGGGGAAGCTGTGACCTTGGTTTATTCTGACGAATGAAAGAAAGGAAGGGGGTAAGGAGGAAAGAGAAAGAGAAGGGGAAATAAAAGTGGGTAAGAAGGGATTCTACCAGGGAAAAGTCATATTCAATGTGAAAATTCATTTGGTATGTGCATTTGGAGCTTGAAAAACGAAGACCATTTGGCTCAGTAATTATCATTTAAAACTTTGTTCAAAAGAAATATAGAAGAGTCTTTTTATAAAAGGATATTCATTATAGTATTACTGTATCAACAAAACATTGAAAATCACTTGAAATATTCAACAATAATAACTTTTGGTTAATCTCTTATGAAGAATATTATTATTTCATTAACCATTTATGTTTATTTAGAGTGAACACATAAAAATAAAATAATTTTAAAATCAGTACACGTAATAATAAACGTACGTATGCGAACCTTATACATAACTATGATTGGAAAGTAATTACCAAAATATTACCAGCAGTTTTCAAGGATTAGCAAAATTATTGGTAATTTGTTCTTTTTCCTCTTCTATATTTCCCAAATTACTATCATGAATATATACTTATGTTATATTATAAACACATAAACAAAAACAAAACTCTCTCTACTTTCACTTAAGCAATAGCAACTTGTAGAGTCATAAAATCATTTACTATAGACATTATAAAACAAAACCCTGAGTAAAATTTCCATTGTTATTTTTTCCCCAGTAAAACTTATCTCTCGTCTTTGAAAACCTTTCTGACAGCTTCATTGGAGATGTTAAAAAATTAAAAGATTTAAAACAGAAAAAAAATAGCTTTTCTCCTTTCTGCATCAAGGTGTGTTGGGAGAAATCTTCAGAGAATTTTAGTGCAGCTCAGATTAATCTTTGTTTTTACCTCCAGATAAATAACTACATGTTACTGTCAATCATATTAAGCTTTGAGAAAAAGAAGATTCTACTGAGCATATTCTCATATATTTCATTATTCATTTCCAAGGTATAGCAACATTTGTAGAGTTGTTTATCCAATAGACTCTCATGTGGCCCATGCATTACTTGACATCAGAACTTAAAATTATACCTGTTGCTTGAATCAGATGCCTACAATATTCTAGGGGATGGATAGACTCGACTTCATTGATCTGTTTCTATGGCCCCTCTATGCCACGAATCGTCACTTCGAATTAACCTTTCAGCAAACACAAGCAAATATTTGTAGAGAACTTGCTTGCCTGTCCAGAATTTTGACAGTCTCTACGGGAACAAAATTTTAGGGGAGATATATTGGCTGCCAGATTTTAGCAACGTGATTTTGAGATTACTTTGTAAAAATTATTTACAAATCCTTGCTAATATGAGTGCAGAGGTGACAGATAATCTTTAATGAGCATGTCTTTTCTCTGTATATGTTACACTAAAGATATTGAACTTGGCTTGTAAATGATGTCTTCTTTTTAATTAGTTTTTGTTTTTGAAGGTCAAAGTGTTGCCCTGTCTTTTTACAAGGCTACACTTACTTTCTTTTTGTCACTAAAGGTGTCTGAGCAATTAGCCTATCTGTCCATGCTTGTGTGAAATCATACTTATTCTTGCACAACTAGGTACTCAGTCAGGAGCATAGACAGGATCTGATTTGGACACTGCCTCATAAAAATCTAATCAGAGACCCGCAAGTGATTCTCACAGATGAACAGTGTTAAGACATTCATCTGCATTCATGCCCAAAATGTAGTTGAAAACTTCACTATGGTAAGTCACTTGGAAAAAAAAAAAGGTATTTAGGCACTTGTTACAAGTATGAAAACGTTAATGCTAGGATCCCTTTATGAATAAAGACATTTTCTACAATATTAGTAGGCCACAGTAAGAGAGGAATGTCGTATCGCTACTGCCCTTCCTCTTTCTTTCCAAAGGGATTGGAGATGGGAATTAAGGCTGTTGTTATAATACATAGTCTTCCTGATACTCATAGGCACTTCAAAGTGTCCTCCAGAGCCGTTCTTTCTTATTGTCTCTAGGGTTGAGACAGATACAGTGCTCTATGCACTTAGGCCAGGGAATTTACTTCAAAACCATAGACTACTGTTGTTTAGCTCAAAGGGCTGGAAGTAAGAAAATGACATCCTTTACTCATAAGAAATGACGTCCCTTCTTCTTACTCATAAGAAAATGACATCCCTTACTCATAAGAAAATGACATTCTTACTCATGCTGTTTCTTACCATGCTGTTTGTTTTTGGCAATGAGTCCACTTAGCCCTTCTGAGCCTCAGTTTCACCGTCTGTAAAATGAGGGTAACATAGCTGGTAGCAGCAGCATGTGCCTGTAGTCCCAGCTACTTGGGAGATTGAGGTAGGAGGATCCTTTGATCCTGGGCAATGTGGGGAGATCCTGCCTCTATTTAAAAAGATATCTATTTATCTCCTTTATCTATCTATCTATCTATCTATCTATCTATCTATCTATCTATCTATCATCTATCTATCTATCTATCTATCTATCTATCTATCTATCTATCTATCATCTATCATCTATCATTTTTTAAAAATAAAAAAAGGAAGAAAGGAAAAAATAATATAATGAAGATAACTCCTTCAGGTACTCCAGATATTTGCAGATGTAAAATGAGATCTCAGCTTAAAGCCACATTGTAAACTGGGACTCACTACGTCATTGTGAGGGGATTTAATTAGGTTTACTATTAACCTGTCTTCTCCCTGGTACACTGTAGTTACTGGAAGTTATACAAATATTTTAAAAAACGGAAGAACCTGTAAAATAGATATTATATAAGAAAGATTCACTTTGGAGATCTCCTTTTAATAGGGCAGAATGTAATGTTTGCAAACCAAAGTGAAACTGTTTGCTACACTTCATGTCCTTTTCGAGCCCATGCTTGAACCAGCAAGACTCGCTTATGAGACCTAATCACTGTGGGTGGAGAGCAGAGTGGCTGCATTCTGCCATTGATTAGAATGAGATTCAATTATCAAATGAAGGTTTATTAAAGCATGTGTTTTTTTCACTAGCCTCTTCTCACTACCCGGCAATTCCTCATCCACAAGAAACACTGCCTCTGGCAGCATTACAGACAACGTTAACTTTTTATGTGCGTGGGGGCTGAACACAATTTCTAGCCAGTATGTGAAAAGTCTGGAAGAAAAACACTCTTTTATAAAAGGAAATGAGCTTTAAGATGGAAGAATGCGATTTCAGTGTGACAGGGGCATAATTTCTTGCCTTGAATAAAGGAACAGAGCACCAATTCCTTCAGAGTTGCAGGTGACCCCAACTCGGATGGAGGATACAAAAGTAATGGCCCTCCTCCACTGTGGAATGGACCCTTCATATTGAAACCAGGCTGGTGTGCTGATTAGTTCTGCTAAGTGACTCTGAAGAGACCCATTTGTTTAGCACTACGTGTAATTTTAAAGGAAAGGACATGTCAGCAGCAGGGAGGAGAGTCAAATGAGGTCACTCGTGAAATAGCAGGAGAAAATCTGCGGGTGCCTCTGCCTTGTTTTATTCTACTCCATCACCGCTGGCCTCTGCTCCTGAAGACTGATGCACCAGCTAAATGGAACCTTCATTTTCTCATTCCACGAATGACCAGGCCGGCTCCTCAATGCCCTCAGAAACAGATCTTCGTTTCTCTATTGCTGGGGACACCACACTTAACCCTTAATGGCATAAGGCAGTTTTCACCTGCAGAGTCTCCGTCGGTACACGCTGATTCCCTCATAGAAGCTCCGTCTGTTCAAAATTCACATCTCCATTATGATTTTGCTCTCTGTGCATGGTAGAATAAAGTGTATGCCACTCTTGTAGAAATGGTAGAATATCCTAAGCTGACACTTTTGAGGTCCTAAACCTGACAAGCCAAGAAAGTAACTGAGCACACTGACATTTTACAGATCACTCTCAAACTTAAATTGGTTTATGACCTTAAAATCAGGTCATTACCTGCCCTGTTTCAAACCAAGCCAATTGAATCAGATGGCATGTAAAAACAGCAATGGAATACATGTTGCATTCTTGACTCTGATACTAACTTTTTTTGTGTAAGAAGAGAAAAAAAAATAATAATAATAAAAGAAACTCCAAATGGAGAACCACATTGTTTCCTTCTCCGCAATTCCAGGATATTGAAAATGTGCCAGTGTCATGGTCATGATCATCTTAATTAACAGTCTCTGGTATAAGTTTTCCTCCCACCAATTTAAGAACCTGTGGCCAAAGACCCTTCCTTATTCATCTCCGTTTTCCCAGGGTTGTAGCAGAAGGTTAGTGTGGCAAGCACTCCAAAGTTTGAGCTGAATACATATGTATTAAACAGAATATGAGTTTTCAGATTATAAACACACAATTTAAATAGGAAACTGAAGTTACCACTCACATATTTTTCTCTATGTGCTACAACCTTATATTTTTCTGTATAAAACTGATCTTTTTCCCCCGTCTGTTATTTTCTACTTCTAGTTATCAGCCTGTGGAACATTTCTTTGTGAAGGTTATGATGGGTCTCACTGATTCATGCACTTCTGAGCCACTTAAAAGGGGTTGAGAAATGTAAGTTGTGTGTGGGTCAGAGGGTGGGTAGGTCGGTGGGTGTGTAGGTTACTTTTAGTTCTCTATTTTTCTCAGGGAACATTAACCAGAAACAAATATGGGGATTCACAATTTAGTTTTTTATTTCCTTCCTTGTGGCATTCAATCTGTCTTTCAGCATTTGCTGGGCCATGTGGCTTTCATAAATAAATCGTCAAGGATTTGAGAATGGAAATATCCCCAAGATGAGGACTGCCTATGTGAATTCTGTGCATACAAAGGCCACCTTTGGAAGGAAAAATGGGCACATAGAGAAGACCCTGGTGTGTAAGATGCCATGGGTAAGAGTCAAATCCAGCAGCATCTGTGACCCAGCAAGGTTAGCAAAATCACTTTGGGCCTCGCTTTCTTTATCTATACAAATGGAGATAATACCTGCTTTGGGAAAAGGATGTGCATGTGTATGAATTTGTTTTTAGTGGGCTGTAGGGCACAGGGTGGTAAATCTCACCTTGGGGTATGGTTTGCCCCACCTCCCATGGAATGTCCATTCACATTCTAATCTTCCTGGAGTGGTTTATGGAACATTCTCTTTTTCTTGGAGTTGTTCTTGGCTGCCAGCAGCCTCTTCAGGTCCACTGCTGACTGGCGCCTCTTCGGAAGAGAATTTGCTTTTCCTGGGAGATACTCCTGTTGTTTGCCTCTTTGGGATCCCTACCTATTTCTTCCTTGGGTGAAGATTTCTTCTTCCTGGGAAGAACTGTGCTGCCAGTGGCCTCTTCAAGATCGCTGCAGATATAGTTTGGCTGTGTCCCCACCCAAATCTCTGCTCAAATTGTAAACCCTATAATCCCCACATGTCTAGGGAAAGACCTAGTGGGAGGTGATTGGATCATGGGCTGGTTTACCCCGTGCCGTTCCCGTGATAGTGAGTGAGTTCTCATGAGATCTGAGATCTGATGGTTTTATAAGAGACCCTTCCCCCTTTGCTGCTCACTCATCTCTCTCCTGCAGCCTTATGAGAAGATCCAAGTTTGCTTTGCCTTCGCCTTCCACCATGACTGTAAGTTGCCTGAGTCTTCCCTGGCCACATGGGCCTGTGAGTCAATTAAACCTCTTTCCTTTGTAAATTATCCAGCTCAGGTATTTCTTTATAGCAGCATGAAAGCAAACTAATACAGCTACTGTCCAAATCCTCCTTCGAAAAATGTGTTTTTTTCTTGGATTTGGAGAAAGAAGTAGATAAGTCTGCCATTCCATTCTCCCAATGAGCCTCCTGAGGCTTTTTCTTTTTTCTTCTTTTTGGATTTTTCACTTGTCTCCTGAACCACTGCTCTCTTCATGACATCCAGATTATTTCATGGAATCTGGATTCCACAAAATTAAATGTTACAATGCCAATGTACTCATTTATCATTTCATTCAGCATTGTCAGCGTTTAAAATACTCCAAGCTTTTTGTGAGTCAAAGAAGTAGTGGCATGGAAAAGCAAACCTGGGACCTACTCCTGT
>NW_026652281.1:100081873-100107712 GCF_009828535.3 Hylobates moloch
AAAAAAAAAAAAAAAAAAATATATATATATATATATGTATCAATCAACTATTGTATAATGATAATCAGAATACATGTTTGGGAGAATGAAAATAGATATTATGGAAACACAGATTGCTCTCATAGAAAAGTCTAAGGGGGCTGACCTGAAAGAGATAACACAGCAGGTCCCCTTTCTCTAAGCTAAGGTGAGGTGTGCAAAATGAATGGACACTTTCCAGATGGATGAGGAGTAGGGAAAGTGCTTCAATCAAAAAGGCCAGCAAGAGTGGAGGCCCCAGCATGGCAGCATGTGGTAGAGGTTGAGAAAATAAATGGGCAATATGGCACTCAGGTATCAATGGAGGGTGGATGGTTGCTAGGCACGGGCCAGCCCTCATAGGCTTTGTAGACTATGTTAAGTATTTTAGTCTTTATATCAAGACTGTATAGCAAATGCTCACGCCCTGTCAAATGCACTGGCATTATGCTTCTCAGTTCTAAATGAAAACAGAAATGTGTTTCTTCAGTCGTATTTATGTGATTGTTTCAGTCCAACTGAATGATCTACAGCCCAGCCTTTCCATTCTGAGCACTAGTCTTGGGAAGGAAATTCTTGGTGTAACATTTCAAGGCAGAGTGTTCCTGGTCTTTTAGAATCCCAGAATTGGAAAGGTTGTGCACCATCCTTTTCCAACTGTGACTGGTTGGAATGTGCTGAGCAAAAGAGGAACATACTATCATACAGATCTCCTGGGTCCTGATCTTCTTCCTCTGCCATTTGGTTTCTTCTCCCCTACTATTCTCTCTCTCATCCTCTTTCTGGGAATCCCCTCAACATTAAATTGAAAGATCAACAGTACATCTATTTTCTCATTTCTCTATTATGGATAGAAAAGACTGATACATAAGACAAACAGGACACATGAACAAATGAAAGCATAAAGAGGGATTAGGGAAATGAAAATGGAAAGTTGGGCACCAGAAGAATTGGCCTTCCAAAATCCTAAACCTACTTAGCTAGCAAATCTAAATAATTCTATCATTTTAACATTTTTAAGAGTGTCCCCTCCTCCCATCTTCACTGCTATTACCCTTGATCAGACTCTCATAATTCTCCCAACAATCTCTGTTGTAGAACTTTGGCCTTGTGTCAATCAAGCTAACCCATATTCTTTATGCTGTCAGTTTATTCCTTCCGCAGTACAAAACAGATCCTGTCCCTCCCCTGCCTAACACTCTTTGATAGCTGCCTTATAAAATAAAATGTGTTGCATTCAGTACATGGATTTATGCTGGTAGATCTGTACAATGAGAGGCTCTAATGGATTACGTTATGTGGTGTGAAAGAGCCAGGCATTTCCAGTGCAATGGTGTCTCTGGCCTTCATACCTTCTTCTTTTTTTTTTTTTTTTTTTTTGGAGACAGAGTTTTGCTCTTGTTGCCCAGGCTGGAGTGCAATGGCACAATCTTGGCTCACCACAACCTCTGCCTCCTGGGTTCAAGTCGTGCACCACCATGCCCAGCTAATTTTGTATTTTTAGTAGAGATGGGATTTATCCATGTTGGTCAGGCTGGTCTCGAACTCCCGACCTCAGGTGATCTGCCCACCTCAGCCTCTCAAAGTGCTGAGATTACAGGCCTAAGCCACCGCATCCGGCCCCTTTCATACCTTCTTATGCCCAAACAGCAGTGGACTGCGGCATTGTGGTGGAGCTCACAGAAGTATATTCTATCTTAATGAAGATGATTAACCCTGGAATTGTGCTAAGCACTTAACGTGCAATATTTTATTCTGTTTTCATGACGATGCTTTGAAACATATGGTGTTATTATCCTGTCAATGAAAAGAGTAAAACTCTAAAATATTTGAAGAGATTTATACTGAGCCAAGTATGAGTGACCATGGCTCATGACACAGACCTCAGGAGATCCTGAGAACATGTGCCTGAGGTGGTCAGGGCACAGCCTGGTTTTATACAATTTTGGAAGATGTAAGACATTAATGAAATACATTTAAGATGTACACTGGCTTGATTCAGAAAGGAGGGACAACTCAAAATGGCAGCTTTCAGGCTACAGGTAAATTTAAAAAATTTCTAGTTGGCAATTGGTTGAGTTGTCTAAGTACATGGGATCAATAGAAAGAAAATGTTTGAGGTAAGATAAAGGATTGTGGAGTCCAAGGTTTTATTGTGAAGAGGAAAGCTTTTAGCTAGCAGGCTTCAGAGAGAATAGATTATAAAAAGTTTTCTTCTCGGACTTAAAAAAGGTGCCTGACTCTTAGGTGATTACCTCCTGAACATGGAAAGAAAAAAAAGGGGAAAACGGATTCTTTACAGAATGTAGATTTTTCCCACAAGAGACAGCTTTGCAGGGCAATTTCAAGATATGACAAGGAAATATATTTGAGGTTAAATATTTTGATTTCTTTCTTTATTTGTTATGTGATGCTATACCAGGGCCAGGTTGGAAAACAGGCCACATTATACAGGGTCAAATAAACCCCACTGATGAGACTTTATGGTTTGTAGGTCATGGCCCCTCAAACCCCTTAGGTAGGAATTTGAGCAAGAAAAAAAAACTCAGACTTTAGTCCTCAGTCCTTACTTTATAGATACAGAAACTGAGGTTCAGGTATTGCTAAACTTCCCAGGGTCACAACACTAGTAAGTGACACAGTCTTAATTTAAATACAGACAGACAATCTCTAGAACATACATGGTTAACCACTGTTCCATGTTCTAATCATTTCTATTTTTTTTACTTGTAGACAAAGGTTAATTGCTAAAATCAAACTGGAGGTTGTAAGCCATATAATCAAATATGATTATACCACTTCACAGAAATTATCCCTAGTTTTACTGGCTGCAAAATTATTTGACTTGAAATAAGTTGGTAATATGGTTTGAATGTGTCCTCAAGTTTATGTGTTAGAACCTTAATTCCTGAAGCAACAGTGTTGAGAGATGGGGCCTTTAACAGATAATCATAAGGGTTCTACCTCCACAAATGAATTAACATTGCTGTTGGATCAGATTAGTTATTGTAGCTGTGGGTTCCTGAATAAAAATATTGAGTTTTACCCCCTTTCTGGCTCTCTCTGGAGGACTCTTTTGCCATGTGATGCCGTCTTCCATGTTATCATGAAGCCAGATGAGGCCCCATTATCTTGGACTTTCCAGCCTCCAGAACTTTGAGCTGAATAGAGTTGTATTTATTATAAATGACACAATCTGTGGTAGTCTTATAACAACACAAAATTGATTAAGACAGAAAATTGCTATTGAGACATAGGGCTGTTACTGTAAACAGTTCCTGAATATATGGAAACAGCTTTGGAACTAGGTAATAGGGGCAGGAAGAATTTGGAGCAGTAGGCTAGAAAAAGCCTATATTGCCACAAATGGAACGTTAAAGGCATTTCTGGTGAAGGCCTATGCGAAGACAGGAGCTGTAGGGAGAGCCTAAATCTTAGGGATTAGTTACGTAGTTGTAATCAGAATGTTAGTAAAAATATGGAACGTAAAAAAAGAAAAGAATTCTGATGATGTGTCCATGAGGGCATGGACAAAATTCTGAATTATATCCATGATATTCCTTTAGGAATATCTTATTGGAAATTAGAGTTAAAAACTATTCTTGTCATAAAGGGGCAAAAATCTTGGCCGAATTGTTTCCATGCTGTTGGGCTTACAGAAGGTAGAGTTTAAGAACAACGAACTATGAAATATGGAAGAAGAAATACCTAAAGAGAAAAGCATTCAAAGTGCTGCGTGGTTACTTTTGTCCACTTACAATAAAGTGATAGAAGAGAGAAATTATTTAAAGATGAAATTTAAAATAAAAAATGAAGCAGAATGGAAGGATTTTAAAAAACTTTGAGCAGAGCCATGTAAAAAATGAAAAAAACAAAAAAAAGTCTGGGTGTGGTGGCTTACACCTGTAATCCCAACACTTTGGAATGCCAAGGCGGGAGGATCACGAGGTCAAGAGATCGAGACCATCCTGGCCAACATGGTGAAACCCTGTCTCTACTAAAAATACAAAAATCAGCTGGGCATGGTGGCATGCACCTGTAGTGCCAGCTACTCAGAAGACTGAAGCAGGAGAATCCCTTGAATCAGGGAGGCAGAGGTTGCAGTGAGCCGAGATCGAGCCACTGCATTCCAGCCTGGTGACAGAGCAAGACTCTGTCTCAAAAAAAAAAAAAAAAAAAAAAAAGAAAAAATCATGTTCTGGGAAGAATACTAAGTATGCGGCCAAGTGGCTACTTGCTAAATAGATTAATAGGGATAGAAGGAAGCCAAGTTTTATTCACCAAGACAATGAGGGAATGATCCCAAAGGCACTTCAGAGATCTAAAAACAAGCTAGGATCCTGAGGGCAAGGTTTCCAGAGAGGCACCTGTGGGACCTCAGCATCGTCATGCCCATAGCCTCAGGACTCTGCTGCATACATCCAGGCACAGCACTCCTTGGCTGCCCCAGATATGGCTCAAGTGAGCTCAGCTGCAGCTCCTGCCCAACTCCAGAAGTTGCACATTAAACCTTGGCAACATCCTCCTGGGTTGACTCTGCAGATGCATAGATTACAGGAGCTGTGGAGTCAAGGAAACCTCCACCTAGATTTCAAAGGATATATCAGACAGCCTGAGGGCCCAAGCAGATGCTTCTCATGGGGCAGAGTCACCACAGAGCACTCTCACTAGGGAAATGCATAGTGGAGTAGTGGGAGTTGGGTAGTCCTGAAGACCACAGAACTGTAGAGCTACCAGGGTGCAACTCCAGCCTGGAAAAGCTGCAGGCGGGAGACTCCAAGCAGTGAGAGCTGCTGGGTGGCCTGAGTCCAGCAAAGTCTTAGGGGCAGGTCTGCCTGAGCCCTTGGGGGCTCAATTCTCACCTCAGTGTACTTAGGAGGCAGGACATAGAGTTGAGGGAGATCATACTCCAGCTTAGAACCTGTTTTCCCTGTTTAGTTTTAGACTTACTCAGGACCAGCTACCTCTTTCTTTCTGCCTGCTTCTCCTTTTGGAATGAGAATGTCTATCCTATGCCTGTTCCACCATTGTATTTTGGACACACCTAACTTGTTAATTTCACAGTCTTAAAGAAATTAGCAACAGGATGAATCATGCCTTGAGTCTCACACATGTCTGATTCAGATGAGACTGTGGACTTTGGACTTCTGAGGTGGTGTTGGAGTGAGTTAAGACTTTGGGACTATTGGAATAAAATGAATGCACTTTGCATGTGAAAAGAACATAAATTTTAGGAGTCAGGAGCAGAATGCTATGACTTGAATGTTTTCCCCAAGGTTTACATTTTGGAAACTCAACCCCCAATGCAACAGTGTTGAGAGGTGGAACCTTTAAGAGATGATTAGTTTGCAAGGGCTCTACCCTCATGAAGGGATTAATTATATTATTGCTGGAGTGGGTTGGTTATAAAGAAAGTGGGTCCCTGATAAAAAGGCTGCGTTTGACTCCCCTGGTTTCTTTCTCTGGCACCTTTGCCAGGTGATATGCCTTCTGCCGTGTTATGGCACAGCAAGAAGTCCCTCAACAGATGCAGCCCTTCAGCCTTGAACTTCCCAGCCTCCAGATCTGTGAGGCAAATAAATTTCTGTTCATTAAAAATTACCTAGCTTTAGTTATTCTGTTATGGTAGCAGAAAACAAACTAAGACATTTGGCTATTACTAGATCCTTGACAAATCTGTTATACTGGAATTCTACTTAAAAATGCTTTGAACCATAGGATCTAAAATTAAGCCATGTCTAGCCAGCTGTCAAATTCTCCAAGCCTCTTGATTAGTTTGCATCTTTCAGACAGAATCTTGAGTTAATGCTCATGTTTCATCTCCTACTCCCCAGAACAATCTCACCACCGCTTTGAGATTTTGCTAAAAGTCCAACACACTGTCTTTCAGGAGCATTATTGTATAGTCTTAGTAACATGAACTGAATAAAAATGGACACGTTACAGAGACTTGATTCCTCCAACAGTGATTGGAAATAGATCGAAAAGGCTGAGGCACTAACTCAACTAGCCATTCCATCATCAGCTTGTCTCAGGGTGGTAATAAACTTCTTGGTCTGCTAAATTTATGGAGCAGAAGTGTGAGCACAACCTCCCAGTGGTGCCCATGGCTTTGATCAGGTCAGTAACGGTGGTCTGGAGGTCTGCATGCTGACCATTATAAGCACTATGTGTACTCTCACCAATGTGCTGTCATTAGTGATTGCTTCCACACTAGTTCCTCAGCTGAGAAGATAAATCTGGCTGCCTTAGGAGGGGATTTTGCATGAGATTGCATAAGAGTATTTCTTATGTAGAAATATAAGATTAAGGGTTTAACTGCCAAATACCGTCTATACTTCTATATTCCACTAGTTAAACCAGCAACTATGGACTATAAAAGAGCTAGACTAGTGCAGTCATGAGTCACCCTCTTATCTAAGTTAAAGTCTTACTTCTCCCATTGCAAGGGCAATGGTGCCCTATGCTATGATGAAAAAAAAAATAACCCTCAGGTTATGTTACTTATGAAATGAATAAGCATAAGATGTTCAAGCTTCATTCTATATTTACAATGAATATCATAATATATAATTGACTCTATGACTTTATGTCAAATTGGAAAGGCAAGTTGTACTGGTTCTTGAAGGACCACGCTCTCTCCATCACTAAAACTTTGCAGGTTCTATTCCAATTGCCTTGATCACTCCTCTCTGTATTGCCTAGTTAACTCCTATTCATTTTCTTGAAGAAGGTTTCTCAGATCTGGCAGACTAAATCTCCAGCCCCTACACCATATGAATTCTAAGTTCAGTGTAGTCAACTTATTTGGTGACTCCTGGATTTATGTCTGTCTTTCTTTGCTCACTGTTATATTCTCTAGCATACATTTCAGCATGCAATAGAAAAATAGTAGGTATTGCAAGAAAGAATATAAGAAAAAAATACTAACAATATTGTAGAAAATAAGACACATCCTATATTTTTCAAAATGTCTGCAGATAATTGTCTTTTTCAATTCTAAAGCTATCCGTTTATTCTCTCATTTTTTCCAAGATATTTCTCAGTCTTTCAGTATTTCCTAGACATTTGCCGGAACCTGGGTCTACAATGGTAAATAAAGGAAACAAATATATTTGTATGCAAATAATCCTTACTTTTAATGCTTTTTTCTCATTCTCTCCTTCAGACAGAAATAAAAATACATATTTATTTACTAAAATAGATTGATATTAATCATAACGCTCTATTTATATATCAGTGTTTGATGGCAAGCCATATGTTTGTTCTCTCCAAAAGTCCAAGAAATTAATTCATAGAAATAGATGTTTAATAATTGCTCAAATATCCAGAAAGAATTTCCTTTGGAAGGAGCTCCTGGTTTTATAGCTGTTCATCAGGATCCATATGTCTTTGACATGTCTTATCAAAAAACAAAACAAATAACGATCTCTTTCGTAGACTAAGAATGATGTATTTTAAATGACTTATTTAATGTTAAATAGGGATTTTCTCAAAAGATCAGAGCTTTGGAAACCATTAGTAGATAGTAGGTGTAGGATGAGGAAAATAAGCATGTGCTATTGAAAAATTAGGCATTTGAATATTCAATGTATGCATGTATTTCATGTATATGATATGTTAGTGTATAACAGAGGATTGTCTGGAGCGACAGTAGGGTGTCAGAGAAGAAACTTGGAATTCTTGCAGCAGCATGTTGAATAAAAGCCAAATGTAATAAAGTACATCTGGCTTCCTTTCTAGAGAAATCTAAGAAATTAATATTTCTGCCAACTAGATCCAATTTATATTGAATCCTTCCATACAAGCTAGTTAAGATTGATCATAGGTAGCTTTTACTCATATGATTTTTATTGGCCAGTTGCTTGTTTAGGGGAAATAGAGAAACAGCACAGAACATCTCTAATAAGAGTTTACTGAGTTTGCACACCTTTACGCAACAGCAAGCTCCACCACAGGCAGTATAGTAAGGTGATTTGACACTCCAACCTGGAATATTCATACTTACAAACAAAAATAGCTCTGCCTAGCAGCCTAAATATGAAACAGTCATATGCGATTCAACCACAAACCACATCTGCTCAAAATTTTAGTAAAGCACATAAAATGGAATCCGTTTCACATTTGCACAACAGCTGGAGCATAATGCTATGACTTTAATGCCTTAAACCAGAGGTTCTCAAAGTACAGTACCTGGACTAGCAGCATCACCATCACATGGGAGCCTGTTTGAAATGCAGATTCTCAGGCTCCATCCCAAATCTAGTGAGTCAGAAGCTTTGGGAGTGGGGTCCAGCAATCTGTATTTTAACAGGCCCTTCTAGGGATTCTGATGGACACTCAAGCTGGAGAACACTGCTCTAGATTCAGGTAAACCAAGTGAAGTTCTGTCTCTGCAGTATTATTATCGTAAATGCCACTTTAATTCTTTGCTCCCCCTGTTTTTATTTCTAAATTAGAGATGCACTAAATCAACCTAAGATTTATTAGAGATGCATGTAATAGAGCACAGTCAGACAGGATTGGCTTCAACATCTGGAATTCCGTATGTGGGAATTATTGTTTAACAATAATAAAGTCTAATTTGTATTGAGCAGTTAGTAGGTACAAAACTCTATGCTAAGTGCTTTCTTTATCTCTCTGAGTCCTCACAGAAATACTGTAAGATAACATTATCCCCATTTTGTAGATGAATTGATGAGATTTAGAGACATTTTGTCAATTTAATAATTGGGATTGATACAAAGGATAATGAAGTTTACTTCAGAGGTTAGTTTGCACAATACTAGTTACAAATAATTATTTTCTACCTACAAACCTCTTTAATCCTGAATAAAATAGAATAATACCAGCAACCTCATAGAAAATTGGTGAGTTAAATGAGAGAAGCTGGATATTTAACATACCGTAGCTGCTCAAATCCTAAATTATTCTTTTCTTTTCACTCCGCAAGTATATGACATGATATGATGATACAATGATATACACATTTAAAAGGTGATTAAAGAGATTATTGAAGCAAAAATTTAGAAATGTCACCTCCCCCTACCAATTTTACTTTTTACATGTTTTGCAACCTTCATTTCACTACACTGTAAATTTAAATATTTTGGAAAAGCTTGGCAGGATTTTATGTTTACGAAGCAGGAAGACTGTGGGGGACACACACTGAGGTGGCTGCCTGTGATCCCCATCTCCTGATATTGTACTCCCATATAATACCATCTCCTTGAGTATGGGTGAGGGTTTTGACTTGCTTCTCACTAGAAGAATATAACAAAAATGAGGAGATGCCACTCCATGATGATGTTATATGAGATTACCACTTTCATCTTGCTAGCAGACTCACCCTATAGACTCTTCCTTGATGTCTTTTGATGAATCAAGCTGCCATGCTTTATGCTTCCCTATAGAGCAGTGTGTGTTGTAAGGAACTGAGAGTAGCCTCTGGCTGACAAACAAAAAGGAATTAAGGTCCTTAATCTGACAGCCAGCAGGAACCAAATCCTGCCAACAATCACATTAGCTAGTAAGCAGATCCTTCCCCCATTGAGCTTTCAAATGAGATCTCAGGCCTGTATGACACTTTGATTGCAGTCTCCTCAGACCCTAAAGCAGAAGACTCAGGTTAGCACAGATTTCTTACTCAGAGAAACTGTGATGTAATATGCATATATTATGTATTTAAACCTCTAAATGTGTTATATAGCAATAGGTAATACAAAGGCAAAATAGTTTCAACTGTAGACCGTGTGATAGCTGCTACACTCACTTCTTTCATTAAGTCTCTGTGTGGTATACTGTTTGCAGGTAATGCTGGAAATCAGAATATAATTAGGCAAAAAGAGAAGTGATTTTCCTTAGCATTAAAATAAGAAGATGGCTGGGTGTGGTGACTCATGCATGTAATTCCAGTATTTTCAGAGTCTGAGGCAGGAGGACTGCTTGAGGTCAGGAGTTTGAGGCCAGCAAGGCAACACAGCCAGATCCTGTCTCAACAAAAATGAAAATTGCTGGGCTTGATGTTGCATGCCTGTGGTCCTAGCTACTTATAAGGCTGAGGCAAGAGGATCACTTGAGCTCAGGAGTTCAAGGCTGCAGTGAGGCATGATCACACCACTGCACTCCAGCCCGAGGAACAGAGTGAGACCCTGTCTCTAAAACTAAATGAACGAATAAATAAATAAAATAAAAAGAACATAATGTTCTCTATATAAGGCAGGGCAAGCTTACGGATTATTAGAAGGCTGCTGATAATAGAACCATAGAGCCAAGAAAGTGGTTAACCAACAGAAATTTGATCAGCCTTCTCCTCCTGGACTGCACCTTCTCACCTGTTCTTCAAAGTTCTCAGCCAAGGATCTTGTCTGCTGGAAACTTGCCCAGAGAATTCTATTCTGACATGACCCACTTCTGTGATGACATACAGCCTGACTCCACTCTTTTGTCTGGTTGTATTCCTGCCTCCTTCATCTCATTCACTAGATACTGAAGCCCTTTGTCTTTGCCTCTTCCTTTACCTTCTTCTTCTGGCTTTTCTTTTGCTCCTCCACAACGTCATTCTTTACATGAGATTCCATATATAAGACATTCTCAATCCATGATTAGCATATGTAAACTAATTTAAGAAAAAAATCATTGACTTCTTCAATATTTTTCAATAGAAGAGTCCAATAGGTGGGTGCTGGTATCAGACTCAGCTAGTTCCAGGTGCTTACACCATGTTGTCCTTCATTGTCCTTGTGTCTTCTTCTTGTTCTTCCTCCCACTTGTCCTTCCTCCCACTTGTCCTCCTCCCTGTTTCTGCAACTCTTTTTGTTCTCTTTCTGTTCCTATCTTTCCCTGACTTCTTTCCCCAAATTCCACATTTATCCCCATTGTCTTCATTCTCAAGAAAAGATTTTCCATGTAGCTCAAGGCCGCCTCCACCAACTCCAGGATTACTGCATCTTCCAAGCTAACCTTTTCTTCATTAGTGTTCTTAAACATTTCTGTAAAGGACTTATCTTGTCTCTGGTTATATAATGTGTATTTGTCTGTTCTCAGGCTGCTAATAAAGACATACCCAAGACTGTGTAATTTATAAAGGAAAGAGGTTTCATTAACTCACAGTTCCATATGGCTGGGGAGGCCTCACAATCATGGTGGAAGGTGAAGGAAAAGCAAAGTCACATCTTGCATGGTGGCAGGCAAGAGAGAATGAGAGACAAGCAAAAGAGGAAACCCCTTATAAAATCAGATTTTGTGAGACGTATTCACTACCACAAGAACTGGATGAGGAAAACTGGCCCCATGATTCAAGTGTCTTTCAATTATCTTTCAGATAACTTTTCCTCCCACAATACATGGGAATTATGAGAACCACAATTCAAGATGAGATCTGAGTGGGGAGACAGCCAAACCCTATCTTCATGTGAGCACCTCTGGGTGAATTGTTTTGTCTGAGGGGATAATCTCCTATCTGGCCAATCTGGGAAAAGCCTCTACCTTGATCAGCTGAGTTACATGACTGATGGACATAACAGAGTGTCATGGAGTCATTGTAGGGGATTTCCAAAAGGACAAATGTCAGGACAAACTCAGAAAAAGTAGCAGATGGCCATGAAGTAATAAGTGAAAATCCAACTAGTTTCAGATACAGCCTTACATCCCATTTAGTATTTCCTGAGGCTCATGTCCTCATCTCTTTAGTTGTCTGTTTTTCTATATCTGTGTCTGCCTGCCCCTCTCTCTTAAGAAATGTCCCAGTCTATCTAGAACCTAATTTCATGATAAATGAACTTTTCATCACTAAGCCTTTCAAAGGCTGCTTCTCCAACTATCCCAGCTTTTTAATTTTTTACTTTTAAAGCAATTTTTATACCACAATTCCTAAATTTTCAGTCAAATTCCTTTTCAAAGGAATCTCCCCTCACCCTTCCCTTCTCTTCGCAAAGCCACTGTTTGATCCAGTTACATTTTTATATATAAACATTTTAAGCAGCTCCAGTTGCTGATTTTACAAAGCATGGAAACATAGAATATAGAAATGATCAATGATAGGAGCATTTGGCAGAAACCATTAAAACTGAGCAACAACCTACTGATATATTCTTGCCATATAAGTGATTTGTTTGCTTTTATTTATTTAAATTTTATTTTAAATTTGGGGTTACATGTGCAGGTTTGTTACGTACATAAACTTGTGTCGTGAAGATTTATTGTACATATTATTTCATCACCCAGGTATTAAGCCTAGTATCCATGAGTTATTTTTCCTCATCCTCTCCTTCCTCCCACTCTCTGCCCTCTGATAGGCCCTGATGTGTGTTGTCCCCTTCTATGTGTCCATGTGTTCTCATCATTTAGCTCCAACTTGCAAGTGAGAACATGAAGTATTTGGTTTTCTGTTCCTGCATTAGTTTTCTAAGGATAATGGTCTCCAGCTCCATCCACTCTGGGTGATCCTTAAGCTGGACCCTGAAGATTCCATACGGTGCAGGTGGCTCATTCTTTTCATCTTACAGTACTATGCAGAGTTGCTTGTGATTTTCCCTACGCCCCTTCTCAATCCTGCTTCTGTTCACTCTGACTTCTCCGTCCAGACTACCCTTTCTTACCTGTCCTTCAAAGACTAATCTGGCTCCCCTTGCCTGGCGCACTGTCCCAGGAAACTCTGCTCTGAAGTGAGGGATACTCTTGGGTGCTTCTGCGTAACCTGACCTTTTTCTTTAGTCCAGTTGGCTTTCCATCTTCCTTGTAAAACTGTTGAGCTTCAAGAGAACAAGCACTGTGCCTTTTGTCTTCTTAGACCTTGAAATTAGCAGCATGTATGGCACATAGTAGGTGTGTAAATATTCATTAGGTTAAAACGATCCATAGCACCATATAATTTACACCATGACCCTGTGTGACAGATACAATATATTATAGCATTTTGTTCTCATTTTTAAATAATACTTGCTCACTACAGAATATCTGGAAAATACCACATAGTATAAGGTGTAAAATAAAATCAACTATTACTTGTGGCAGGCAGAGACAATCACTGTTAACATTTTGGCGCATTTATTTCTAAGCATTTTGTTTGTGCTAAAAAAAATGGAGTTATGGTCTATAACACTTCGCAGCTTGTTTTTCATCACTCTTTATGCAGTACAGGGTCCATCAATGGCCTTTTTTGTTTCCACCCTCTCGAAAATGTTCATCCTTTTCTTAAAAAGCCCTCACCCTTCCTCCTCCTACAGAACCCTTGTCTGTACTCTTCTAGTCAATAACTCAATTGCCCTCCCTTTGTGACTCCTTCTTTGAGACCTTTAAGTTGAGTTATTTATTACTTTCTCTATGCTGGCCCACTACCTAGTACGTGCATTTCTTCACATACATTTTCTTTCAGTATGTGTTCACGAGATATTTCACTCTTTCCACACTGAGCATCTTACCTTTACCTGTCCTCTTCCTCTGTTCTTTCTGCTCCCTTTTTGCCCCTTCTGCCCTCTTCTTTACATGTGATTTGATATATGTGATACACTCAATACATGAATGCAAAATAAATGAACTATGCCAGGAGCTTCTTTCAATTCCATACCTGACATAGATGAGGAAAGAGAGGCATGTGCAACTTACGTCAATTGCCCAAGGACACACTGGTATGCTTCTTTCATTTTCTTGCAGGAGAAAAAAAAATCAATAGTCTGCAGTGTCTTTCCAATAAATTAAACACACATGAACCAGTTTTACATCTAGAGTGTGCATTTGCAATATTGATGCTCCAAAATAAAATTGAGTGCTCCCCATCACTGAAACATCTTAACACCAGTGAGTTCATGCTTCCATCAGCCAAGGGCTGCAGTTGGACATTCCCATAGGATTGGCTTCACTTCAGGATCGGCAGCTTTTCCAGGAAGAAACTCACCTTATTCTCTGAACTGGATAATCTACATAAAGGCTGAGGTGGTTTGTATCACTGGGTGTGTTAGTTTTAAGGCCAAAAAAAGAAGCCAAGGAAAAGAGAAGCCTTGTCAGATAAAAGCTTCGTTCACACTATTTTCCTCCCCCTTCTCCTGACTTCGCTTTGCTGAACTATAATTGCACCATCTTCTCCTTGAGGAAGACAGAAAAATAAAAGCTCTCGCTTGTGCAGATAAAGAGCCTGTTCTCCCTGAAGTCATTCCAGCAATGCACAGCAGAGCTTCCCACAAACATGAGAGTGGTGCGATCCGTCTACAAAGAACATTTTCCAGATGCTGCCTTCTGTGCTTTTGGGTTGTTTTCTTGTTTGTTTATTTGAGAAAATGACAAAGAAATAAAGAAAAACAAGAGGTACATGGGTTTTGCTCACCCAGTAATATCCAATAGATAATTCTAAATGGATTTTCCTGAAAGCAACTGAAGAGAGATTGGACAGTTGCATGTGGAAAAAGAAAGTGCAATCGTAGAGTCTATTACTAGAATCTGTAGGGCTCAAATGTTGCATGTCCTATTTTGACAGGGTATTATTTTAACCCATTAGCAGAAAATAAACTCTTTGGTATGATCTGAGCTCTCAATCCAAGTCATCTCTTAAATCAGTCGGCAATGTTTATTGAGTGCCTACTGTGTACACAGATGGAAGTGTTCAGTAGTGTTTTGTTAGCATGTTCACTTAGTGCTATTGCATTCATTCAAGAATATGAATCCAGGCCGGGCACGGTGGCTGACACCTGTAATCCCAGCACTTTGGGAGGCTGAGGCAGGCCGCAGGTCATTTGAGGCCAGGAATTCAAGACCAACCTGGGCAACATGGTGAAACCCCGTCGCTATTAAAAATACAAAAATTAGCTTGTCATGGTGATGCATACCTATAATCGCAGCTGCTTGAGAAGCTGAGGCATGAGAACTGCTTGAACCTGGGAGGCAGAGGTTGCGGTGAGCCAAGATCATGCCACTGCACTCCTGCCTGGGCAACAGAGCAAGACTCTGTCTCAAAAAAAAAATAAATAAATAAATAAATAATAAATAAAATAATCTAAAAGAGTTCTCTCAGACCATGCTTCAAAGGGGTCTGACTAGGATGAGCAACAGCATACTAACCACCACATAATCTAAATAAAATTAGTGCCAAAAATGCCAAATCAAGATTACTGTGGTTAATTTCTCTTCCATGTCCCTAATTATAATAGCACTTAGGAACGTGGAATAATTACACCAGTGGTTTTCGAATTTAGGTTGCCAAGCCCCAGGCTTAATATTTCTGAATCTAGTCCTTTTCCTGTGATGTAGATGCTGCTGGTTTAGGACACCAGTTTGAGAAACACTGCTCATCCAGGCATGGTGGCTTATGCCAGTAATCCCAGCACTTTGGGAGGCTGAGGTGGGAGGATCACTTGAGACCAGGAGTTTGAGACTGGCCTGGGCAACAAAGCAAAACCTTGCCTCTATACAAAATAAAATAATTAGCCAGGCATGGTGGCATGAGCCTATAGACCCAGACACTTTGGGGGCTGAGGCAGAAGGACAATTTGAGCCCAGGAGTTCAAGGCTGCAGTGAGCTATGATCATGCCATTGGATTCCAGCCTGGGAGGCAGAGCAAGATTCTCTAAAAATAATAATAAAATGAAAAAGAGAAAGGGTGGAGAATAAGAAATTTTATCTTTGTTTAATATTACTTATATACCAGGAAATACATTATAGTTATATAATATTGTCTCATTTATCTTTGTTTAATATTATTTATATACCAGGCAATGCATTATAGTTATATATTATTGTCTCATTTAATTCTTATAATAAACCATTGCAGGCTGGGCAGCACAGTGGCTCACACCTGTAATCCAAGCACTTTGGAAGGCCAAGGCGGGCGGATCACCTGAGGTCAAGAGTTCAGGATCAGCCTGGCCAACATGGAGAAACCCTGTCTCTACTAAAAATACAAAAATTAGCCAGTCATGGTGGTGCGCATCTGTAATCCCAGCTACTTGGGAGGCTGAGGCGGGATAATTGCTTGAACCTGGGAGGTGAATGTTGCAGTGAGCTGAGATCGCACGACTGCACTCCAGCCTGGGTGACAGAATGAGACTCTGTCTCAAAACAAACAACAAACAAACAAAACACTGCTGTATTTTATTTTTTACACAAAACACTTTCCACAACATAGGGATAATAACAACAAATGCTACCTCCCTCATAGACTTCTCTTTCTGTCATTTAGTATTTTTTCTCCTTAATTAATTGGAGCTCCTTGAATTACAATAAAACTTGAATGAATTATTTTCCTGGTTAGTGTGCCTTTTCTGAAACATAGTTTCTCAGAACTCAGTAAAAGTATATGATTTAATTATAGCTAGCAGTGTAGAATGAGCAATATTGCATTTATTTGCTCACATGGTCATTTATTTGTTTATTCAACACATACTGCACATGTATTATTTGTCATGGTCAGATCGTGTGCTCCAGAGTGGAGATATAAAGGTAAATATGGCATAAATGGTTTTAGGGGGTCAAAATCTAGTGGGAAACACAAGTGAATGTAAAACTAACAGACATTATTGCACAAGGATAGCAGCAAGTACAAGGAAGGAGCTCCACTATAACCAGATTGGATAGCGATGCCAAGAAATACATCCAGAGCACATGATGCTTGTGCTACTGTGGACAGTTTGAGAGTTTATGTCCCTAGTGGGCCAGTGCTTGGCTTCTAGAATGGTGCTATGGCTACACATGGAGCAGTTTGTTGTTGTTTTTGTTTAGTTTTCTTTAGATGCAATCGATATAGAAAAACTGCACACATTTAATGTAAATATTTTGATAAGTTTGGACATATGCACACATCCATGATATCATCATCATAACAAAGTACTATACATATCCATCACCTCCAAAAATATTTGTGTGTTCTTTTGTGCATGTGTTTTTTTTTTTGTAAGAGCACTGAAGATCTATCCACTTAACATACAGTAGTTTAAAGTGCACAATACTGTACTGTTAACTATAGGTTTTATGAGATGCAGCAGATCTCCAGAACTTAAACGTCTTGTATTGCAGAAACGTTATACTCACTGCAAAGCAATTTCCTTTTTCCCCGCTCTCTCCAGTCCCTGGGAGCCACCATTCCATTCTCTGCTTTTGTGTGTTTGACTATGTTAGAGACCTCATGTGAGTGGAATCATGAAATATTTGTCCTTCTGAGATTCGCTTAACTCATTTCACTTAATGCCCTCGAGGTTCATCTCAGTTGTCACAAACAGTAGAATTTCCTGCTTTTCTAAGGCTGGTTAATATTCCATTGTATGTATATGCCATACTTTCTTCATTCATTCCTCTGTTGGTGGACATTTGTGTTGTTTCCATGTCTTGGCTAATTGGAAATAATGCTGCAGCCACTATGAAAAACAGTACTAAGGTTCCTTAAACAATGAAAAACAGGGACAGGTACAGGCACAGTGGCTCACGCCTGTAATCCCAGCACTTTGGGAAGCTGAGGCAGGCGGATCACGAGGTCAGGAGATCGAGACTATCCTGGTCAACATGGTGAAACCCCATCTCTACTAAAAAAAAAGTACAAAAGTTAGCTGGGCGTGGTAATTCTGTAATTCTGGAGGCTGAGGCGGGAGAATTGCTTGATCCCGAGAGGCAGAGGTTGCAGTCTACCAAGATCGTGCCACTGCACTCCAGCCTGGTGACATAGTGAGACTCTGTCTCAAAAAAAAAAAAAAAGAAAAAGAAAAGAAAGAAAAACAGAACTACCATATAATTCGGCAATCCAATTTCGGGGAATATATACAAAAGAATACAGCAGATATTTTTGTTTATTCGTTTTAACAAGGACCCAATGCAATGATAATGGGGAGGTTAAGAGTATCTGGCTGAGAGATTGATCTGCCCTCTGAATTTGAATCCTGATCTCCTCACTTGACACCTTCATGACCTTGGGCAAGTCATTCAATTTCCCTAAGTCCCATTTTTAAATTTGTAATATATAGATAATAATAGTGTTTTGATGGTGTTGAAGATCAAATTCAAAATAATGCAGTTAAAGTTTATTGTTCAATGACTACCTGGTACATAGACAGTAGTATGTAGCAAATAGGAATAAAATGGTAATGAATATAAAAAATTGTAAACACAAGTTATAATCCTACACTGATGAGAAGGCAAGATTTGTTCATTGGTAACACAGATTTAAAATGAATCTGCACAACAGCCTTGCCCAGCATACTTGTAGAACATCCACATATTTAGTTTGTAAGCTAATTTTTCCATGCAGCCTTCTGAGTTACTCATTAAAGTTTCTGTCTGAAAAGAGAACAGAAGAAAATTTTATCCAGCTAGTTCAAAGTAAGTTGCAGTAACTTAAGGCTTGAGGAGTGTGAATGGCCTGGCCAGCCATTTTTAGTAGCTCAACATAGGCTCCTTAAAGATCTGCACCATTTTTGCTCACATCTGTAATTCCATTTTTTAACACAAGCCTCAGACACAGAAGGTGATAGCCCATGAACATTGAATGAATAAATAATCTAAGTGTTTGCTTTAATTTTGTTCTAATTTTTGAGTCACATTGTGAAAATGCAGTAAGTCTGAACCATATATCCAAAACAAAGAGAGAACGTAAAGAAATAACATCTATTAAAATACTTTCATCATTAGGCACACTTTTTATTTTTTATTTTTTTGAGATGGAGTCTCGCTCTGTCGCCTAGGCTGGAGTGCAATGGCGCGATCTGGGCTCACTGCAAGCTCTGCCTCCCGGGTTCACGCCATTCTCCTGCCTCAGCCTCCCGAGTAGCTGGGACTACAGGCACCTGCCACCACGCCTGGCTAATTTTTTGTATTTTTAGTAGAGACGGGGTTTCACCATGTTAGCCAGGATGGTTGCAATCTCCTGACCTCATGATCCACCCACCTCGGCCTCCCAAAGTGCTGGGAATACAGGCGTGAGCCACCGCACCTGGCCAGGCACATTTTTAATGCTTTAATGCAGCTTCAACAATTTCTGCATAAAAAGGCTTCTGTCCACGATTTTATTTAAATTATTGGCTTATAGTTAAGCCCCATGGTGGGGTAAAATAGTTTTAATGTTTTCTGCATTTTTTGTGTGTTTATGAGCATTAAGAAATGGTTTGCCAATACTTCAATTAATATTGAATGAAATAATGCAGTTGGCATTGGTTTTTCTGGTACTATCCTTTTATTACAATTTATGGTGTGAAACTTACAGCATTCATGAGATCAATTATTGAGATAGGGAATGGGCTCACCACATGGAATAAAACACATGACTGTAACAGTATATATCGATAACCTCAAGCTCTTCTAATTGTATGCCCTTCTTTCCACTCTGTGCTCTCTTCCTATTTTCAGCCTTGAGAGTTGTTTCATGTGATTTTTGCCGATAAAGGATGGCCTATAAGCTGGCACTATCCCTACATTACGATGGTCTCTCATTTTAAGGACACTTCAGGCACTTATCTCTAAGTTGGCACCACTGAGGTCAAAATGTTTCTTTGATGCTAAAGAACACATTTCATGCCACTATACTTGTTATAACACATTTTTTTTTTTCTTTTTTCTGAGACAGAGTCTCGCTCTGTCACCCAGGCTGGAGTGCAGTGGCACGATCTCAGTTCACTGCAACGTCCGCCTCCCGGGTTCAAGCGATTCTCCTGCCTCAGCCTCCTGAGTAGCTGGGACTACAGGCATGTGCCACCATATCCGGCTAATTTTTTGTATTTTTAGTAGAGATGAGGTTTCACCATGTTAGCCAGGCTGGTCTTGATCTACTGACCTCATGATCCACCTACCTCGTGATCCACCCGTCTCAGCCTCCCAAAGTGCTGGGATTACAGGCATAAGCCACCACACCCACCCTATAACACATTTTTTTTGCAAAGGCCTTTTGTGATGTCTGATAATTTTTATGAAATTTGCTCTTCCTCTACTTCAGTTGACATTAAAAGTATACAATTTGGACATGCATGTACTCGGGTTCTGTATCTGTTTTCCCAGTAGGTGATTTCCCAGAATGTTTATTCTTAATTAAGACAATCTCTTTCACCCTTACCATTAATTGAGTCCCACTTTGATTCACTAATAAAGATAAACGTCCCAATTTTTCACCCGATGAAAACAGAATCTTTAGCCCATGGTTGCCTAATATCAAGATTTTGGGGCACTTGGATTCTACGGGAATATTTCATATACCTTATAGTTTATCATTATGTTATCTGTGGTAAAATTTTTAGTAGTACTTCGAGTAAAAGGACAAAATAGGTCAAAAAGGGAAAAGTTCTGTGAGTGACAGTAAAAGGATTTAAAATTAGGACTTGATAATTTTATTAATTTAATAAATGGAAAAGTAAGTGCTTATGTCTTAACACAGCCAATTAAAATGATCTTATGATACCTCTTGCTGCTGCAGAGTGAGTGATGGAGTCTCTCTTTTGTGGTTAAACATAAAAGTCATTAATTTTAATGAGAGTAATGTGTGTGTGTGTTTTTTTTAAGTGGAAATTAATGAAGTGAGCACATTGGAACTTTGCACTGGCCTGAATGGAATGGTAAAATCATCATCTCCCAGGTCAATAATGCACTAATCTGGAGGCCTTTGTGTACCAGGTGCCATGGACAGTGATTACCAAGGAGTTATTGCATCAATAGGTAAATCTCTAAAAATGAGTGACATTGGCGCTAAATTGTAAGTCAATTCTCATGATTGCTAATATTTCAAAGGCTGCTATTACCTTCATAAAAGAGGCATATCTCACTTTATACAGCAGTTAAGAAGCAAAAATTATTTTATTACACTGAATAAGGTAGCACAAAATCATGTTTTCTTCTGATGAGGTTGATAACAGAAAAACTTCATCCGAATTAAATTTAAAGGAGTTTAATTGAGCAATGAACGATTCGCGCATCGGGCAGCCCCCAGAATCACAGCAGATTCACAGATACTCCAGGGGTGTCTCGTGGTCAGAACAAATTTATAGACAAAAAAGGTAAAGTGACGCACAGGAAGTGGAAGTGAGGTACAGAAACAGTGAGATTGGTTAAAGCTCGGCATTTGCCGTATTTGAACGCAGTTTGAACACTCGGCAGACTATGAGTGGTTGAAGTATGGCCGCTGGGATTGGCCAACACTCAGCTATAGTTAATGGGTGCAAACTATTAAATTCAGTTTTCAATTCTGTCTGACAATTAAGCTAGGTTACAGCTGAGCCACAAGGACTCAAATATAGAAGTACGGAGTCCTTCTCAGGCCATATTTAGTTTGCTTTAACAAGGAGATAACACACTACGTGATCTTTTTCCCTCGGGATTCCCCTTGTGTAAGAGTGCTCAGTCTCTCCAGGGCACTCAGAAACTACTTTTATTCCAAAAGTTTGGGTGGAGCCTTAGGACAAGTATTTTTAACAAGTACTTAAAAGGGTCAGGATGCACGTTTCCAAGGACTCCTACTATGAGCCACACTTCTAGCTATGTGGGAATTATTATTGTTATTATTCTTGTTGTTATTATTATTATTATTATTTTGAGATGGAGTCTCGCTCTGTTGCCCAGGCTGTAGTGCGGTATCTCGGCTCACTGCAGCCTCTGCCTCCCGGGTTCAAGCGATTCCCCTGCTTCAGCCTCCCGGGTTGCTGGGACTATAGGCACAGGCCACCATGCCTGGCTAATTCTTTGTATTTTAGTAGAGACGGGGTTTCACCATGTTGGCCAGGATGGTCTCTATCACCTGACCTCGTGATCTGCCCGCTTTGGCCTCCCAAAGTGCTAGGATTACAGGCTTGGGCCACCCTGCAAAGCCAGTAATTATCTTTATAATGCAAACCTGGTCTATGTTGCCTCCTCCATTGTTTTCCTCCCTTCCCCTGGAACATCTTTTAAAATAAAAACTGGTGAAATAGTTATCTTAGATGTTATACATTGGAGACCTGTTCATTAAGATATACTTAGTCGGGCCTACACAGTTAAAAAAATTTTTTGAGTATGTTACCAATGTTCAAATATGGGAGATTTTATAGAAAACAACAGATTTAAAGCTGCTTTTAAAATATTATTCCAACAGGACTAATCCAGGCCTTTGAGCATAAAACTCATCATGGTTTTTAGCTAATGGGAGGCCAGATATTTGAGGTTTCTGGAGCCTCTACAAAATATTCTCCCCCTCATGTCAAACATTCTCTTCAATGCCTGCACAAAAATTTTGCATCTAGCTGAAGCCTGAATTTTCCTCCAAACACATTTTCTTAGTGTTTTTTAATTTTTAACTCTGCTTTCCTATAGGTTTTGCAGTGAATGTCCAGCCTCCAAAATCCTAAGATAGGTTTGTCTTTTCTTTGAAATGCAGGTCTCAGACAATTAGAGTAGTGTCAATTTTTCCTTTTTTAAATTTCTATTACCATTGGTTACTAGTGTTTAAGTCAATTTCTTTTTTTTGAGACAGAGTCTCGCTCTGTTGCCCAGGCTGGAGTGCAGTGGCGCGATCTCGGCTCACTACAAGGTCCGCCTCCCGGGTTCATGCCATTCTCCTGCTTCAGCCTCCTGAGTAGCTGGGACTACAGGCGCCCGCTACCACGCCCTGCTAATTTTTTGTATTTTTAGTATTTTTAGTAGAGACGGGGTTTCACCATGTTAACCAGGATGGTCTTGATCTCCTGACCTCGTGATCTGCCCGCCTCGGCCTCCCAAAGTGCTGGGATTACAGGCGGGAGCCACCGCACCCAGCAAAGTCAATTTCTTAACAAATCGTACTGTTTATCTACTTTAAATTTTACAGGCCAGCTGCAGTGGGTCACGCCTGTAACCCCAGCACTTTGAGAGGCAGAAGCATAAGGATCACCTGGGGTCAGGAGTTCGAGACCAACCTGGCCAACATGGCAAAACCTCATCTCTACTAAAAATACAAAAATTATCCAGGTGTGGTGGCAGATGCCTATAATCCCAGCTACTTGGGAGGCTGAGGTAGGAGGATAGCTGGAATCCGGGAGGTGGAGATTACAGTGAGCCAAGATCGTACCATTGCACTCGAGCCTGGGTGACAAGAGTGAAACTCCATCTCAAAAACTTTACAGAGCTGGGACCCTAAATTAATTACCTGTATATCCCTAAGGCATAGACTCAAACAAGACATGTTGTAGTTTCACATCAATATTAAATATGGCTGGATGGATGAATCTATATTATAAACATACTTGGTACCTACAGCTTCTGTGAGCTGGCTTCAGTTTTTATTATTATTTCACATAATCTGCAAGGGATGCAGAAAATCAAAGATTTAGTTAGTGGTGGAAAAACAAAGATTAAAGGAAGAAGGAAACTTTGTCTAGCATGCTAGTTATTCACATTCCTCAGGCATTTATGAAAACAAAATTACAACCAATTACATGCAGAAACTGAAAATATCTAGATTATGGGTACTTTTCATCCCACTTCTCATGGAATTGTTGAGAGGAGTGGCTTAGCCAAAGTATATAAAGGGTTTAGAATAGTTCCTGGCACCTATAAATATTCGATAGGAGTTAATTATATGTTGGGATTATTATGTTATCTAACTCTAAGTCATGTGCTTTCCCTCATTTCCTATAATATCCACTTAAAATTTATTAAATCCATGCCTGCTTATGCACTCTTTTGGCAAGATTCACTGAACACCTCCTGTGTGTAAGCACATGCTGAGTCCCTTTGCCTGGAGTGCCCTTTCCTGTGTCCCAGGACTGCCTGACCTCTCCTCATCCTCCGCGGTGACTTTCATATATCAGATATGCCTTCGAACCTTCACTGACTCCTTGCTCTAAAGAGAGAATCCTTTATCTGCACTCCTCCTGCCCCTTGGGACACACTCTGTTGTCTGAGCTCATTACAAAATATTAACATCAGTTGTTTTCATAAATACACACAGGGCTACAACATACAGCTATGAAGGTTGTGCCCTATATGGGATCTTATGACAAGTCAGGGATGCTCAAATGTAGCCCTGGTGATTGGACAATGCTCTTTGGCATGAGCTGCACCTAATTAGTACAATAAAATGGCACATGTTTTGCAATGTATTTGCCCAAAGAGATTGCATTTTATGATTAATTGGAACCAAGAGCAGCACGTTTTTCTAATTGGCACAATTGATCATGGTGACCCTGACCATGTCCTCATTAGCATGTGGGTTCTTTGACATCTGGAATCACATTCACCTTAAAATTCATTAATTTATACATCCACTCATTTAATCATTAAACAAATATTAATTGAGAACTTACTTTGTTACAGTCACTTAGCTCAGTGTCTGGTTCTCTGTCCTTTGCCCCTTACATGGTGTATAAAATAAATTTTTAAAAGCCTGTGAGTTGATTTCTATTGTTACTTTACAAAAGGATAAGTCATACATTTTCTTTCTTTCTTCTTCTTCTTCTTTTTTTTTTTTTTTTTCATGCAGTCTCACTCTGTTGCCCAGGCTGGAGTGCAGTGGCACCATCTTGGCCTCACTGCAAGCTCTGCCTCCCAGGCTTAAGTGATTCTCCTGCCTCAGCATCTTAAGTAGCTGGGACTACAGGCACCCACCACCACATCTGGCTAATTTTATATTTTTAGTAGAAACAGGGTTTCACCATGTTGGCCAGGCTGGTCTCAAACTCCTGATGTCAGGTGATTTACCTGCTTCGGCCCCACAAAGTGCTGGGATTACAGGCATGAGCCACTGCATCCGGCCATACATTTTCAATTCTATTTGTTCTTTCTAATCCTAAACTGATGCTTAAAGTGATTAAGTGACTCGGCTAAGTTAAAACATCAAGTGGGTGATAGAATTAGGATGTTTAACCAGATTCCTGCTACTGGCAAACAGGACCGGCTCATGTATTAAACAGACAAATCACTGATAAGCCTTTGCCTCCATTGAATGAGGGGTCTTCCTGGGTTGAATCGCTGTAGCTAAGGTGAAAAATCCTGGAACAAAACACAGTTGCTAGGGCACGAGATTTGCTAAGAAAAATGATCACCAGTCATCAGAATCAGCAAGGGAGGTATTTCACGTGGATTCCCAGTGGATGTACAGTAAGGGCAAGATGTTTTTATTTTTTCATGTAAGCTGTGGTGATAATTTGGAGAAACAGCTGTATTTGAAAATCATAATTTTAAAACACTGTAAACCAGTACTGTTAAAATGTTCTCTGTTATATTTAGATGAGAAACTCTATTAAGTTTACTTCAAGTTGAAGTAACTCTTACATTTCACCCCTGTGGCTCATTTGGTGAAATGAAAACATGCACCCAGGGAAAATTATAAATAAAAGTACAGTAGCATGGGTTTAGGTTCCTAATAACTGGAAATAAATTGAAGTAGTTTGGAAACTTTTAGATAGTTAGATAGATAGATAGATAGATAGATAGATAGATAGATAGATAGATAGATAGATAGATAGACAGATAGACAGGCAGACAGACAGACAGATAGGTAGATGGGTGGATATGTAAATAGATTAGAGCGCTTCTACACAGTATCAGCAGAGTTTACATTACTTTGAATATCTCCCAGGGAGCACAAATATGAATAATAACTAATGTATTTTGATCTTTATAAAAACCTTTTAAGATATAAAAAGTATTCATTATTATTTCCATTTTTGGAATGAGAAAATCAAGAGTTTCAGTTTAAATGGCAATCCCTAGGAAATAGCAAAGCTCAAAATGGCTCTCAGAACATTAAATGTTGAATTTCTGCAAAATGCACCGCTTCATGCTGAAGAAGAAGAGGAAGAAGAAGAAGAAGAAGAAGAAGAAGAAGAAGAAGAAGAAGAAGAAGAAGAAGAAGAAGAAGAAGAAGAAGAAGAAGAAGAAGAAGAAGAAGAAGAAGAAGAAGAAGAAGAAGAAGA
>NW_026652281.1:100107812-100109718 GCF_009828535.3 Hylobates moloch
AAGGAGGGGAAGGGAAAGGGGGAAGAAAGAGAATAAGAAGAGGAGGAGAAAGAGGAGGATGAGGAAGAAGAAGAAGGAGAACAATGAGGAGAGGAGAAGAAGAGGAAAAGAATTCTTGACCTTCTTTTTCTCAGTTTGGAACTTGGCAGCAGTGTTAGAACAATTATTATTTAATGTGCCAAACTTCAATAAATGAGCAAAATTTGGTCCTTTAGCAAAACATAGAGGCTGAATATCATGAAATGGATGTCTGGAATCATTGTCCTATTCAAACTATTGGACTTCAGGCGATTGAATTGCTATGCTTCTCTTGAACTTAGTGAAATGTAAAGAATACTGTTTATTCACTCAACAGAAAAAATAGAGTCATCTCTTCGTTCCAGCTATAATAAAAGTTGCTAGATAGGAAGAACCTATAGCCATTGATTTTGAAAAGCAAAGAGGCCAATTGGAGACACTATAAACATATGAGTGAATGAATCATCACAGACTGACCTGTAACAGAGATATACATGTGGACTTAGTCTGATTCAATAGAACAGGGAATGTTCTGAACTGAATGCCAAATTTTAGCTAATGCAAGTTAACTCAAAAGGAGAAAGAAAACTCATCTTTGTAGACAGGGGAGTAAATGCAAGGCACATATAGGTGGGTGTATTTGAGAAACCTGAATGAGTATAACTAATTGTTCCCTTCCTAAATAGTGATAGAAGTTCTTAGACTTATTTGTAAATATATGATATTTATCACATACCTATAACGTGCATAGCACTGGCTTGTACAGGTCCCTGAGGAGCAAAGGGTGAACTTCAAATACTCCAAAAGTAGCACCTGTGATAAATGAATGGGTGAGCCCTGCTCCCATGAAATATATGAAAAAGAAATTGCAATACAGGATCTAAAATCAATGCAGCTCTTAGAAAGAAAGGGCATCAGGTGCGTTAACAGCAGCTTTCATCTCCCAACAGCTAGTAATGTAATGGACTATGACAGGGAGAGATGCCTGGAGATCTGTAGGAAACATTAAATGTCAGAAGAAGCAGACTCAGGAGTCTTGCAGCAAAGGGAGAAACTCATGGTATGATAGGGGCTTCATGGACCCAGATTTTTACTACTAACAAGTGCTTTAGCTTTAGACAAGGTTAGGATGTACTCCTGGGACGATTTTTTGTGTGTATTTCCTTGTCACTGCACTGCTCTGGGAAGGATGGCCATGAAGGAAAGTGTTAGCATAGGGAGGGAGGAAATATAAGAATTGGGGAAAAAATGTGCTTTAATTCCTTCCAGCATTCCTAAACACACATCTATGACAACATTGCCAACTCTTGAGTTCTGGCTGTATGGCCCAGATGAACCAAAAGGCATTGCTCAAGAGCTCTGATACATTCAATGATCTGAGTAGTGGTTTAATATATAGTGAGGGAAGTTCCATGGCTACATAGTGTGCACATGGGAGGCTGGTGGATGGATGTAGTTCAATTCCTAGTTGTCCATCTTTCTGTGTCTTAGTTTTCTTCTCTGTTAAGGGGCAATGATCATGGTGGCTCTCACATGCTACTGATGTGAGGATGTAATGAAAGATGGTGGTGAAATACTTAGTAGAGGATCTGGCACACAATAAGTGCTTCATGAATGTTAAATCTTCCACTAGTGTTTGATATTCTCTTTTTCCCTCTCCCTCTCTCTCTTTCAAAAAAAATCCATCTGGATCTTTAATATAAATTGAAATACCTCATCAGTATGGCTGTGATTATGGAAAAGCAGGGTAGAATAAATTATACAGTGTTCAATGAGATTCCATGTAAGAGAGAGAGGGAGAGAAAGGAAGAAAAGGAAGAAGAAGAAGAAGAAGGAGAAGGAGAAGAAGAAGAAGAAGAAGAAGAAGAAGAAGAAGAAGAAGAAGAAG
>NW_026652281.1:100109728-100109884 GCF_009828535.3 Hylobates moloch
AGAAGAAGAAGAAGAAGAAGAAGAAGAAGAAGAAGAAGAAGAAGAAGAAGAAGAAGAAGAAGAAGAAGAAGAGGAAGAAGGAGGAGAAGGAGAAGGAGAAGAAGAAGAAGAAAGAAGAAGGAGGAGGAGAAGGAGGGGAAGGGAAAGGGGGAAGAA
>NW_026652281.1:100109984-100198789 GCF_009828535.3 Hylobates moloch
GAGGAGGAAGAAGAAGAAGAGAGAAGAGGATGAGGAGGAGGAGGAAGAAGAAGAAAATTGGCCTGCCTTGTTCTTGTTTTCTATAATTGTACCCTACAGCAAAATTCCTTTTTTATTCCTTCCACAGATATTTATTGAGTCAGTTCTATGTCCAGAACCTGTGACAGAGCCTTAATTTATAATGATAAATCTGCTACAGTTTGTCTTTAAGAACCAATCTGAAACACAGCTACAAAAATGGACCGATAGGTATGATGAAGACACATAAGGAAGGCACATGAGCAATTCCTGGCCATTTGAGTTGCAAAAGGTAGTTGAGTTGCAAAAGGTAGTTGCAACTCAAATGAAGTCTGTGAATTAATGGCTTTCAGCCAGGTAAATAAATAGGTGGCAGAAAATGAATTAGGTTTTAGATTATTGGGTTTGCAAAGTTCAGCAGAGAGCACAACTTGCTTTGGAAGGATGGAAGTAGTATGATGCAGTGAAGACTGGAACACAAGAGTGATGAGTGCTTGGGGATCAAAGCAGTGGCCATCTCAGGAAGATCTTATGAGACAGAGATAGAAGCTTGGAGTTTATTCTGACAGCAAGAGAAGGCATTCAGAGAAATCACTCGGTCAAATTGCCTCTTAAATTTGATAGATAACTCTTTGATGCTCTGTGAAGAAGGGAGGATTATACAGGGAACAATTTGAAAATTATGATGAAGGTTTGGCATAGCCCACACTTGGGACAAATGGTGGTTGGAAAAAAGTAAAGTATGTGAATTCAAGAGAAACCTATGAGACAAAGTCAATAGTATTCAAAATTATGTTGATCACACAAAAGTTGAAAAGAAGGAAGAATGACAGATGACACAAAATATATACATATGTTTCTAAGACAAATTTAAGTACAGAAGAATTGAGGTATCATCTTTCTTTGGGGACCCATGAATAAGGAGAGTTGTTAAAAATAGAGTATTCAGATAGTAAACTCATTTTCAGCACATGTGGTTTAATGTTGGAGATATGTTTATTAAAAACAGATTGTCTCTGATTATATAGAATATCATAAGTGGTAATCTTGAAATTCAAGTATAGGACTTGAGATCCTTTCCTTTTTTTTCATTCTATATTGTGTGTTTTTCTCCCAGAAATAGAATAAAACTATTTGTTTTATTCAGACTGATGGTTATCTCGATGTTGTAATGATCCTTGTAAATACCTAGAAATTTCTCCAGATTAAACAAAGCTCTAGCTAAACAATCTTGCATACTCCTTATTTTAAGTGAGCACTACATAAATACCAGTTCCTAAAATAATTTGCTATGTGAGGAGTCTTGACCTTACCCTGAAACCACAAAGGTAGGGTTTTTTCTTCTTGTTTATTTGCAAACACTATCAAAATTTCTCTGAAAAGTGGAATTTTTAGTATTTGAAAATGCTTTGTTCAGGTATTTTATTTCATTTATTTAAGTGTGGCTGAATAATACTTCTTTTGACTTAGGAACAAATAACTCTGATCTTGCACTCTCCATGGCCCATAAAACTTCTGAACACAGAATAAAGGAAATGGTCATTCATCAAGTTACCTAGGGGAAAGGGAAGAGATTGCCAAATTACCTCTCCAGTCTGTGTTAACGCTGACTGTCCAAACTATGAACTTTTTAACTATGTGCTATTCTTGTATTCAGAGGTCATTTTTATATAATGACCTCTAACTATTTGAAAAATAAATCTCCACCCATAGACCTTGTGGAGGATAGAGGTAAAAAAAAATTCAAATAGCATTTGCTAAAATAATAGCATGTTTTTTTTTCTGATGATAGGTGTGCCATTTTATTTCCCAAAGTAAAGCCCCTGAGTTCTGCCCTAGATTTTCCCAAAGCATATTCAAAAAAGAACTCCTTAAGGCCCTACTGTGTGCCACACAGCAGAAGAATACAGTGTTAAATGATAGGGTTTTTATATGGTTAGGCTGTGTCCCCACCAAAATCTCACCTTGAATTGTAGTTCCCATAATCCCTATGAGTCATGGAAGGGACTGAGTGTGAGGGTATTGAATCATGGGGGCAATTACCCCCATGCTGTTCTGGTGATAGTGAGTGAGTTCTCAGGAAATCTGATGGTTTTATAAAGGGTTTTTCCCATTTTGCTTGGCAGTTCTTCTTCCTGCTGCCCTGTGAAGAAGGTGCCTTTCTTCCCCTTCACCTTCTGCCATGATTGTAAGTTTCCTGAGGCGTTCCTAGCCATGCAGAACTGTGAGTTAATTATACCTGTTTTCTTTATAAATTACCCAGTCTCAATTATGTCTTTATTAGCAGCATGAGATTGGACTAATACAGTAAATTGTTACCAAGGGAGTGGGGCACTGCTATAAGGATACCTGAAAATGGGCAAGCAACTTTGGAACTGGGTAACAGAAAGGGATTATAATAGTTTGGAGGGCTCAGAAGAAGATAGGAAAATATGGGAATGTTTGGAACATCCTAGAGACTTGCTGAATGGCTTGACCAAAGTACTCATAGTGATATGGACAATGAAGTCCAAGCTGAGGTGGTCTCAGATGGAGATGAAAAACTTGTTCAGAACTGGAGCAAAGGTGACTCTTGGTATTCTTTAGCAAAGAGACTAGCGGCATTTTGCCCCTGTCCTAGAGATCTGTGGGCCTTTGAATTTGAGAGAGATGCTTTAGGGTATCTGATGGAAGAAATTTGTAAGTGGCAAAGCATTCAAGAGGAATCAGAGTATAAAAGTTTGGAAAATTGGCAGCCTAACAATACAATAGAAAAGAAAAACCCATTTTCTGGGAAGAAATTCAAGCCCACTGCAGAAATTTGCATAAGTAATGAGAAGTCAAATGTTAATCTCCAAGACAATGGAGAAAATGTCTCCAGGACATGTCAGGGACATTCTCAGCAGCCCCTCTCATCACAGGCCAGAGGCCTAGAAGGAAAAAATGGTTTCATGGGGAAGGCCCAGGTCCCCCATGCTCTGTGCAGCCTCAAGACATGGTGCCCTGAGTCCCAGGTGCTTCAGCTCCAGCCATAGCGAAAAGGGGCCAATATATAGCTTGGGCCATTGCTTTAGAGGGTTCAAGCCCCAAGCCTTGGCAGTTTCCATGTGGTGTTCAGCCTGTGGGTGCACATAAGTCAAGAATTAAGGTTTAGGAACCTCCACCTAGATTTCAGAGGATGTATGCAAATGCCTGGATGTCTAGGCAGAAGTCTGCTACAGGGTGGGGAACCCTCATGGAGAACCTCTGCTAGGTCAGTGAGGAACAAAAATGTGGGGTCAGAGCTCCCACACAGAGTCCCCACTGGGGCACTGCCTAGTGGATCTGTGAGAAGTGAGTCACCATCCTCCAGACCCCAGAATGGTAGATCCATCCTCAGCTTGCACTGTGGGTGTGGAAAAGCCACATATACTCTAACTATTTGAAAAATAAATCTTAACCCATGGACTTTGTAGAGGATGGAGACATTCAACACAAACACTAAACACCAGCCCATGAAAGCAGCTGGGAGGGTGGCTCCACCCTGCAAACCCACAGGGGCAGAGCTGCCCAAGCCCATGGGAGCCCTCCTCTTGCATCAGCATGACCTGGGTGTGAGACATGGAGTTAAAGGAGATGACTTTGGAACTTTAGGGTTTAATGACTGCCCCATTGGATTTCAGACTTGCATAGAGCCTGTAGTCCATTTGTTTTGGCTAATTTTTCCCATTTGGAATTTGTGTATTTACCCAATGCCTGTACCCCCATTGTATCTAGGAAGTAACTAACTTGCTTTTGATTTTACAGGCTCATAAGCAGAAGTGACTAGTCTTGTCTCATTAGAAATGTTGGACTTGGACTTTTGGGTTAATGCTGGAATGAGCTAAGACTTTGGGGGACTGTTGGAAAGGCATGATTGTGTTTTCAAATGTGAGGACATGAGATTTGGGAGGGATTGGGGTGGAATGATATGTTTTGGCTGTGTCCCTACCCAAATCTCATCTTGAATTGCGGTTCCCATAATCCCCATGTGTCACGGGAGGCAACAGGTGGGAGCTAATTGAATCATGGGGGCGATTACCCCCATGCTGTTCTTATGACAGTGAGTTCCCATGAAATCTGATGGATTTATAAGGGGCTTTTCCCCCTTTGCTTTGGCACTTCTTCTTCCTGTTGCCCTGTGAAGAATTTGCCTTTCTTCCCTTTCAACTTCTACCATGATTGTAAGTTTCCAGAGGCCTTCCCAGCCATGCAGAATTGTGAGTCAGTTAAACCTCATTTCTATATAAATTACCCAGTCTTGATAATTGTTCATAGTAGTGCAAGAGCGGACTAATACAGATTTCTAAAGAATTTTTATTTTATTAATTTTTTAAGTTAGTGCTGATGGTAGTGTGATAAGATTCTATTGCAGCACTTTTTGAAACTTAATAGAGATACTATATGTGAAAGAATAAAATCAGCAAGAGATATCATATGTGAAAATGCTTGTTTTTTTTTACCTTATATTAATAATGTTAACAATAATAAACACTAATAGTTTGTGTAATAACATATATTGGAAACTGAACTGTGATGGTTAGTTTTATGTGTCAGTTGACTGGGCCATGAGGTGCTCATATATTTGGTTAGACATCGAATGTGTCTGTGAGAGTAATTCTGGATAAGATGAACATTTGAGTCAGTAGACTACGTAAAGAAGATTAACCCCTCTAACGCAGTGGACCGCATCCAATTAGTCAAAAACTTCAATATAACAAAAAGACCGACCCTTCATCACTAGTAAGAAGGAACTCCTCTGCCTGACTACCTTTGAGTTGGGACATCTGTGGGGTTTTTTTGCTGTTTTGCTGTTGTCGTTTATTTGTTTTCCTGCCTTCAGACTCAAACTGAACCATTGTCTCCTTCTGGGTGTTGAATCTGCCCATCTTTGGACTGGAACCATGCCAATGTTTTTCCTGGTTGTCAGCCTTTTGAATTCAGACTGAACTATACCATCAGATTTCTTGGCTCTCCAGCTTACTGACTGCCTATCTTGGGACTTTACAGCATCTACATTATGTTAGCCAATATCTTATAATAAATCTCTTTCTCTATATACATATACGTTTTATTCATTCTGTTTCTTTGGAGAAATTGACTAATATGTTAATATATGATAAGTACTTGGCCAAACACTTCATAAGTATTTATTTAATTCTTAAAATTGGCAGTAAGTTGTGTAATATTTTCCAAAATTATAGATGAGAAATCTGAAATGTAGAGTTTAATTTGTCCCAAGCCACATAACTGATTTTTAACTCATACCCAATGATTCAAATATTGCTGTGTTTGAACATTATGCTAGATAGCTATTTATAAGCTACAATACATATAGGATATTTATCTTTAGCTTGTACTTGTGAAGTGACAAAGACTCTTCTGAATATGGCTCCCCTCAATATGCAGTGATTAAATCTGTTTCCCAATTAGTGAACATTTTCAAATCCTAAGGCAATTGATGGCATACTGTTTACAGACAAGAAGTAAGTTAACAGACACACACACACACACACACACACCAACCCACTAGGGCTGGTGAATGTGTCAAAAGGTTTTCTTTAACATGCAAGTGTATTGAACAGTCAGACCATCAATATGAAACATTGTTGCAATATTGCTGAATGATATTGTCTATTCAAGCCCTTAGAAAAATTGACTAACACTGGTTAATACTTTTGTATGTTAGATAGATATAGATATCTAGATGATAGATAAATCGACTAATCAGCCTGTTTGCCTCTCTTTAGGAAATGTCCATCGAGGCTTTCTAAGGGTAGTCAGCTTACTACAATTCCAGATGAAAACTATTCACACATGCATTCACTTATCCAATCAACATTGTTTGGGCCTTTCCACGTTGCAATCACGTTTCTAGACACTGAGACACAGCAAGTGGTGTGCTGGTAAGTGTTTAACAGTTCTCCAGGAAAAACATATTTGTAGCTTTTGTTGATGCTTGTAGCTTAATGCCACCTAAAATGACTGATTTTAAGCTACTGGTGTGATGTCAGCCAGCACACAAAATTCCCAAAAGTTTAACAATTCGCTCTCATGAGCTCATACAAGCCAGCTCCAGCACATGATTGACCCAGTGAGAACAAATCAGGCAGGGTCATTCTCTTTGGAATGAACAGCCTAATAGAGAAAAAAGTAAGAACATTTCTGAATAAGGAGATAGGAAAATATCAGGTAGTAATAATTTATACAAGGTAGAAGGCATTAGAATGGTGATGAGGAGAAGGCATTCTCAGAACTGAAGACATTGAGGCCGGGCGCGGTGGCTCACGCTTGTAATCCCAGCACTTTGGGAGACCTAGGCGGGTGGATCACGAGGTCAGGAGATCGAGACCAGGTGAAACCCCGTCTCTACTAAAAAATACAAAAAATTAGCTGGGCGTGGTGGCGGGCGCCTGTAGTCCCAGCTACTCGGAGAGGCTGAGGCAGGAGAATGGCGTAAACCTGGGAGGCGGAGCTTGCAGTGAGCCGAGATTGTGCCACTGCACTCCAGCCCGGGCAACAGAGCGAGACTCCATCTCAAAAAAAAAAAAAAAAGAACTGAAGACATTGAAAATTAATTTGGAAAAAGTGAAAGTTTCTTGTTCTGAAAATAAATTATTGTAGTGTACTTCCAGAAAGCAGTAATAGCAATTTGAGAGGTCCTATGACCCACTATAGTGTTCACAAAAAAAAAGAAAGAAAGAAAGAAAGAAAAAAAAAAAAAACAAAAGACAGCCCCATCTCATCTGGTTGGATGAGGATTTCACCCTTTTTCTCCAAGGGTACTTAATAGTTTCATTCTGGCTCTGTAGTTACTGATGTGTTTCTTCTTCTCTACTTCATAATTCGTAAGTTCCTTGAAGGCGTAGCTTAGTTGTGATTCAAGTGAATTTACTCCTTTTTCTGGTAGAACATTTGACAAACATCTCCTGGATAATGAAATGCAGATTTTTTCACATTTAGTACACGTATCACTAGGACTTGAGACTGTTTTTGGTGGTACCTAAACAGACATTGTTTTAAACAAAATTGTATCAGTGAAAATTTTGTCTTTTTTTCTTTTAATTTTCCACTAACTAGCCCACAAAAAATCTTAATATGCTTGTAATAGTAACTTTTTAACCATTTTGATATTTCCTTATTTTATATAATACAAAGGAAGAATAAATTTTAGGCTCACATCTCTAAACAAGTAATCTAGCTTGAGTTTAACAATAATGTTTTGCTTTTGTGGAATTTATGGTTTTATAGTTATGTTTCTGCTTAAGTCAATTTTGACCTTGCATACTAATTACAATGCTGATTTAGTTTGATTTTAATGAAATATAAATACACTTATGAAGCCATATAAAGAAAAAGATAAGTAAAAGATAGTTTACATCAATGTACAAAAATCATGAAGTTGGGGTGTGAATAAGTCAGGTTCAGAAAACTCTACAAATGACTAGATCATTTCTTCACAGGGTATTGGGGGCAACACAAGTATACAATTTGGAAACATCTTTGGTATTGACTTGTGAAGAGACCCATGCATTGGCTGCTACATTCAAGCTCTTTAATTTACACAAAAAGAAGACATGCTGAGTAATTGAAGGGATTTGACCAAAATAGCATAAGGAATTGAGTTGCAGCAGCATCATTCAAAATAGCAAGTCTGGCTTCCAGATCCAGAGCTCTTCTCTTCCCAACACATTGAGTTTACCTTCCAAAATGGCTTTTCCTTTTTCCTTTACTTCCCTTTATCCTAAAAATTGACTTAGCCAAACTAAGTTACTCTGGATCAGCAAATTATGTTTTGAACTGAACTGGAGAAAGTTGGTTTGATGAAATGCCCATTGTAATTTATTTTCCATTTTTTGATTGAGAGAATTGTTAACCATTGTTGAGTGTTGATTTCCTATAGCTGTTCACCCTGGAACCCATTACCTAGAGTTGGCTGTGTGAGAAGCAGCAGAATGGCAAGTCAGAGTATGTTTTTAGAAGTGGCTTGTCTTGTGGTTCAAATTGGATCCCATATTTTATATGGCTCTGTGCTTTCTTTGATGACTATACGTTGTCAATCATGTGATCCCTCTTTTTCCTGAGATTTAGCTATCCTTGTGCATGACAACTTAACAAAAGGGGAGCACAGAAGACTCTAAAGGTGAAATGTTTACTCCACACAGCCTATATTTTAGTCATACCATTGCAAATACACTGTCCAAATGGGGTGGAAATCTGCCCATCTGATTCAGAGAGAGAGAGACAGAGAGAAAGAGAGAGACTTAAAATTGTTAATTCTCTTGTCCTTCATAATAAACTCAGTGGACAAAATCTCAGCTCAGAGCTCAGAGCTTTAATTTCAGTCCTTCTACACCTCAAGTTTCAGATGCTGCCTATTTATTTTCCTGCCATTGTGCGTCAGTTTTTTTTTTTACATCTACAGTCGATAGAGTAATACTTTCTATAAGTAATATATTGGAGATTTTAAGTTGCAAAATTGTATAGCAAATATGCAAATAACTTAAACCTGAAAAAATCACAAAGTAGACAATTTTTAGCTAAATGTCACCATAAGGAACCAACATTTCAACCAGAAGTAGACATAATAAAATAATGTCTATTGCCAGATTGTACTTTCTCTTAGTATCTTAACACTATGTACTACTGGTAATGGCAGTGATGGTAGCAGAAGTAGAATCAGCAGTACTATAGATGAGTGACCGCAGCATCTAACATTTGTTTGTCATTACCATCAGTTATTATTAAGTATTACTAATTGATAATCCTGGCCCTGCCACATAGTAGCAGAGTCACTTTGTGTAATTTACATAATCTCTTTAAGCCTTAGTTATTCATCTATAAAATGGGCATAATAATAGTACTGGCTGCATGAATGTGACTTGAGTATTGCATTAGTTAATATATGTAAATAGAACAGTTCTGTCACATAGGAAGTTTCCAATAAATGGTAGCTTACCAATTAATAGGCTGAAGCAGTATTTCTGCTAATGAATCTTTGATGCATATTATTTTATTTCCTTATCTAACTGTTAAAAATAAGAGTGACTATGTTAAAAAAAAAAAACAAAAAAACTTTGGATATAAACTCAAATGTGTCGAAGTGCAAAGCCTGAGGGCTAAATCTTGAGCTCTTCTGGTATATGTGCTACAAGTTATTCTCCTTGACTCTAAGTCTATAAGACCAAGGAGGAATGATTGAAAGCAGGAGTGATGGTGCTCCACTGAACTTTATATGTGACATAATTAGTGATCTTGGGACACCTTATTTGAAAGCTGTGGGCCAATACTATAAGGAAAGACATATCTATGTTGACTACTCTGTAATTGAATACTTCTAAAGTTGACCCATTGTTAATTTAAAGATCTGCTTGGCAAAAAGAGAGCTCTGAGACAAGTCATACCATTTACAATAAGCATCATGCCAGAGGGCATAGTTCTGCATGAGTTCCCTCAATGATTGGTCTGTAGTCCTCATTCTGCTTCCCATCCTCTTGCCGTATTAGGTCTTATTTTTATAGTTCTATAGTACGTTGTATTCTCCCATGGATGCTAAAAAAACATGATTTCTATTGTTGGGATTGTAAGCTATAATCGTGTAATTGGAAACAGCTGTGCACACAAGAAATATAATTTAAAGCAGTTTAATTAATACATCTTCATTGACAAATTCCACTCGTAATACTGATAATATTGTAGGATTCTATAATCAAAAAGGGGAGTTTCTGAATCCTGGCCATTTCCACATTATTTGGTCAACTTTTACTTTTCTAAAGAAAACTGAATAATATACATTGAGTATAATTTTATCTGATCTTCCAACTCTCTTCCTGACTTCTTGCTGCAATTCCCTTCTCTCCTCAAAACTGGAGGCTAATAAAATTATGCTTCAAAATTTGTCTTCATGGTGCAGTGGATGTTGTTGCATGTCCACTCATCCCCACTTCAAATCATATTTTTGCATGCCCAGCCATCCCCCATCTTCTGTGTTGGTGCCACTCCTAAAATTGAGCTCAGCTGAAGACAATTGCCTTATCCAAGGCCATGGCCCCATTTGATGGGCAGCCTGTACCCAATGACTGGTCAACTGTAAGGAAGTATAAAGGCTGTCTTTGCTTGTCTTCATGTGGTCTCACTCGGAAGGGTCATGCCAGTAGTGGGAATGGCTGCAACCCTTGTTGCAACTGTATCACAGATCAATTCTCCCTCTTGCCAATCCAGCTTCCTTCACTCCCCTCTCGGCTCACTGCAAGCTCCGCCTCCCAGGTTCATGCCATTCCCCAGCCTCAACCTCCCGAGTAGCTGGGACTACAGGCACCCTCCACCACGCCCAGCTAATTTTTTGTGTGTATTTTTAGTAGAGTCGGGATTTCACTGTGTTAGCCAGGACGGTCTCGATCTCCTGACCTCCTGATCCGCCAGCCTCGGCCTCCCAAAGTGCTGGGATTACAGGCTTGAGCCACCACGCCCGGCCACAGCATTTGTTTTTTGAGGAACTCAACCCAAGATAGGTTTTAGACTAATTTTTACTTTATATTATTGTCCTTGCCTTAGCTTTTTGACACCTTTCTGTTTCTTTGTATCTCCGATGCTGACCCATTCTCTATTTACTGTTTGCTTTTTGACTCTACCTTTTAAAATCTGACTTTGGTTCTCATGAATTCTTGTGGACTCAACATAGTAAATATTGTTTACAAAGTTCTTATTCTAAATCCAACCTATAAGTTTGTGTCAAACCTGGACAGTGATTTACTTTAATGAATCAACTTCTTTCTATTAACATTTAAAACATACACATACACACATACATCATATCACACCCACTCCCACACAGTATATACACACCACAACATACACACACACACACACACACACACAGTGTCCTACGTGGTTGAGTATTGCAGTATGATTTATTAAAAAGAAATTTTGTCTGAAAATTTGAATAAATTAATTTTAGAAGATAGCACTTTAATTTTTAGAAAATAAATGACAAAACACATTATTTTTTATTAGGCGCATACTGTATTCTAGATAATTGTCTCATACATATTAATTTACTCTTCATCCCTAGCCCCTCAAATATATATCATTATTTTTTCCTATTTTACACATAAAAATATTGAGAAAGTTATCTTAAGTTGCCATATTTCACCAGAAGAAAAAGGCTATTCAGTATATTTTGACCTGTTTTTTTTAATGAGACTATTTAAACATGGTAGCAACAGATTTTTGTAAGTCATTTGTCTCAAAATGCTGTTAAACTATTTTAAATTCTATAAAAAAACATGATTAGCATACACTTTGCTGTAAAAAGTTCACATTATTGAAAACATATGCTTCTGAATGAACATTTGTCAAGTAAGCCTTTATGCTTTTGATCTTTTACAATGCAAAATATTTTTAATGGATGACAATATATCTGCATCATAAACTTTGTCATTAGCTAATACTACAGTTCAAATTCAATTATAATTTCCAATCAATTATCTGAAATTAAAATGCACATTCAAATACTAGGGAGATTACTATTCTGAAATCCTTGACAACACTAGTACTCCAATTTAATACTCTCACTTAAAGGAAAATTTATTTTATTTAAACAATAACAGAATTTTTGTATATCTGACTTTTTCATTTTAATGCAGTTACATTAATTGTTACATCCCAAGTCTTAATAGAGTACTATGAACATACTGACTTTAGGATGGATTTATATGGAAGTTGAGAAAATTTAATAAAAAATTTGTTATGATTTAAGAGTCAGGGAAAAAGAAACATTAATGGAAATCAGAATTTCTCTTGTCAATATTCTAACCTTAGCAGTTTTCTTTTCATTTCAAGAAAATTATATTCACTCCCAGAGATAACATTTTCTTCTGTAGTGCCATAAGTGGCACTGATTTGGATAGTATGATCGACATTTCATCTATTCCCTGACAAGAGTGGCAGAGTCACATCTCAAGTGCCTTTTGATGGTGACAAAATTAGCTAATATCATTGCATTCTGTTTTACTTCAATGCTTTTAAAGATGTTTCCAATCTATACTTTGATGATTCATAGCCAAGGCAGTCACACACTGTGAATTTCTAGGTGAGGCTCTGATTTCACATATGCTTGCTCTTTGTTCTGGTATTCGTGAGACCACAGGTTTCAACTCCAGCAGTTATGCACACTTTATACCTAACTGAAATTCTGAAGTGAAATTAGAAAGGAAATAAAGTAAAGAAAAAGGGTTTTTTAGAAATAAAAATGAGAAATTAGCTAAGAATTATATTTATTGATGTTCTTATGGGGTGATCCAATGGTAAAAAAAATTATGGTCACGGGCTTGTAGATGAAATAATCCAGCCCTCATCATTATTAGACGTAGGGAGTAATTTAGAAGGCTGAGGTATATTTCATAATTCCAAAGGTGTATACGCTAAACAGCATGTGATAAAGCCTGAGTTCCACAGACTAAAGTGTGTGAGGATGTCCTTACCCAAAGTCATTAAGGAGCTGTAAGATGAATATGATGCTGTTGCCCAACCATGGACATATAGGCTAAGGGGAGTGTTGAATCAGAATACAAGTGGTACTTCTAATATGAAATAGATAAAACTACACTATTATGCATAGTGCCTGAAACACATATTTTCCATAATTTAAGATAAATTTGAATGGAGTTTGGTTATCTCTAGATAGTATTTCTACCTTTGTAACATGTATTAGTCTTGAGAACATCAAACTTAACAATTGAGATGGGTCAAAGGTGGATACTTACAGAGCCATTCACATTTTTTCTATCCTACATATTGTAGTATGTTATGGATTGAATTGTGCCTTTTCAATACTTATTTCATGAAATCCTAACCTCTAGTACTTTAGAAAGTTACTTTATTTGGAAATAGGATGTTTACAGAAGTAACAACATTTAAATGAGGTCATTGGGATGTACTCTAATCCAACATGACTAGTGTCCTTATAAAAATGAGACATTTGAAAACAGAGACACAAATATAGGTACAAAAAGATGACCGTGTGAGCATGAAGGTGGCCATCTACCAATTAAGGATAGAGGCCTGGAACAGATCCTTCCTTTGCAGCCCTCTGAAGGAGCCAGCCCTGCTCAAACCTACATTTCAGACATTTTAGCCCCCAGGCCTGTGAGATACTTGTTCAGTCTATACAGTTGGTATTCTTGTGGTATGGCAGCCCTAGCAAACTAATACACGTGTTGGTACCAAAAACTTCAGTGCTGCTGCAACAAATACATAAATGTGCAGAAGTGACTTTAGGGCAGGATAATTGACAGAGGTTGAAAGAGTTTTGGCATACGACATATAAAAAGCCTAGGTTGATTTCAATAAACTATTGATAGAAATAGGGATGTTAAAGGGATGGTGATGAGGGCTCAGAAATAATGAAATCAGAGCAGCCGAGCTCCATTAACATGAGGAGCCAGGAAAACAGGCAGGAACTAATTAGCCTTGCACTGTTACTTTTCAGCACCACGCTCCCAATTCTTCAGTACCAGACATTACAGGGCAAGGTCCAACACAGTGTTTCCTCTCCCAGCTACCTCATGGGTGGAGTGGGGGATGGGAAGTGAAGGGGAGTAGTTCTTTGACGGGTAATTTATAATGGCAGTTTCTTAGTGCTTAAAGCTCTTTATCATAGAGGGCATCTCTTACAAACCCATTAAATACTTCGGACTTTTCTTGATCCAGTATTTTTCGGTTTTCCTTATAAATATTACCTCACGAAACAGATGAAACTCCTTAAGGAAAATGAGCACGTATTCAAAAACAAGACATTTAGAACAATAGCAATTTTAAAAGCAAATAAACATTCTGAATTAAATATTTCATCAATATAAAAATAGTAGAGCATATGGATAAAAATATTCACCTATGTTAAATTAAAAATTTAAGATGTTAGTAATATGAGTCAAGGACAGAAAAACATTAAAAGATAAATCTTACATGTAAAAATGTAATATCATAGATCAAAATATTAGAAACATATATTGAATTGAGGGAATATCTTCTGAGAAATGCCTCAGAAAAAGGCAAGGCCAAAAAATGTGTTAATTTTTCTTTTTTTGAGATGGAGTGTAGCTCTGTCACTCAAGCTGGAGTACAGTGGTGAGATCTTAGCTCACTGCGACCTCTGCCTCCAGGGTTCAAGTGATTCTCCTATCTCAGCCTCCCAAGTAGCTGAAGTTATAGGCATGTGTCATCACACAGGGCTATTTTTTTTTTTTTTTTTTGTATTTTTAGTAGAGACAGGGTTTCACCATGTTGGCCAGGCTAATCTTAAACTCTTGACCTCAAGTGATACACCTGTCTTAGCCTCCTAAAGTGCTGGGATGACAGGCGTAAGCCACTGAGCCCAGCGAAAATGTATTAATTTGAGAGAATATCTTCTGAGAAATCTCTCCAGAAGAAAATATGAAGAATATATTAAAAGAAAACTTAAGAGGCACAGAAACAGAAATATAAACTTTCTCATCCAAAGAATGTGATTCACAGAAGAAAAGCATGGAGGAAAATTAAAATGAAGAAAAAGAAACATTTAAATAAATAATTGAATTACATTTTTAGAGTATTAATACTTAAGAAATAAAAAGCAACTCAGATTGAAATGTCTTGTCAAGAACCAAGGAAGTGATAAGGAAAATGCCCACACCTAGACATACTTCAGAGTGAAATTCAAGAATATTAAAAAAAATTATGCACATGTTAAAATTTTTTATAGAGAAAAATATCACATGCAAAACAATAACATTAAGGCTAAAATAATTTATAACAATATTGAACACAATAAATCAACAGATAATTATTTTCAACAAATTAAAGGAAAAGAAGGAATGTGTTAAGCCACATGGTCATGCAATTGAAGTCATGTTAAAAATATTTTCAGCCAGATAAAGCCTCAGAAGTTTTGTCACATGAAGACTGTGTATTAGTTCATTCTTGCACTGCTATAAAGAAATACCTAAGAGTGGGTAATTTGTAAAGAAAAAAAGTTTTACTTGGCTGATGGTTCTGCAGGCTGTTATAGGAAGTATAGCTGGGGAGGCCTCAGGGAACTTTCAATCACGATGGAAGGCCAAGGGGAAGTGACACATCTTACATGGCTAGAGAAAAAGGAAAAGAGAGTGAGGGGGGAGGTGTTACACACTTTTACAAATCCAACCTCATGATAACTCACTATCAGGGAACAGCACCAAAGAGGATATCCACACCTGTGATCAATCACCTCCCACCAAGCCCCTCTCCCAGCACTAGGGATTACAATTTGACATGAGATTTGGGCAGAGAGACCCAAATTCAAATATCAGATTGCAGTTGTCAAAAGTATTTTATAAAATACTAAATTAAGATGACACAGAAATTTGAAAAATGCTGCCAGAGATATATGAACTGAAGATGCTCAAATAACTGAATAAAGTTTATAAACCAGCAGACGTAGGGGGAAACTGTATCGTTAATAAATAGACTAGAAAATAAATTAGTAATTTTTTTCTAGGAAGAGTCAGATGATAAATATTTAAGTTTTAAGAAGCATATAGAATATATACAACTTTTATTTGTCTATTAAAATAAACAATTTTTAAAAACAACTATACTGTCTTTGTTGAAACTACTCAAGCTCTGCCACAGTAACAAGAAAATAATCATAGACAATTTTTAAATAAATTATCATAGCTATTTTGATAAGCCTTTACAAAATCTTACAGCAGTCCAGGGTTGACTCAGGCTATTGGTTTCCTAATTTCTGGTTTCAAAGATGTCATCACAATGAGAGTTGAGAGTGTGAGTATAACATGAAATCTTACATTGTTATAAAATTATTTTCTTGTTACTAGAGAGTGTGAATATCCATTTACATGTGATAAAATTAAGTAAGAGAAAAAATTTTACATGCTGAAGTAATAAGTTAGTTTCAAATTATTAATAATTGAATATAAATGGACTAAGGAATGTACAACGAGTATAAATGGACTAAACTCAGAAGTTAAAAGAGAAAGGTATTAGGAAAAAAATCTTGATATATTATATATTAAATAAATAAGAAAAACAGGGAAGTCATAGCAAAGAATACTTGTAACTTTATTAATATCATATAAAATGAACTTCAGACAAATGTACAATATGTAAATATCATAAAGTAACAAATATTCTGAACAATGCAATCAATAAGTTTAATAATATGAACACAGCAGTGCTTTCAATTTCTCAAGTTCTCATGTTTTCTTGAAATATTAACCGAAAAAAAAAAAATGGTAACTTTCCCCCCAGTTATCTATCACTGGATATTAAATCACTCAACTTCAAAGGTTAAAAGAACAATAATTTTATTATTATTATCTCTCATGTTGCTATAGTTGGTACCGAGGGCTGGAACCATATAAAGTCTTACTCTCTAGCATTTGTGGCACTTGCATTGGGAAAATTCAACAACTATAATCTGGAACAATAATGCTCTATAAGCATCTCTATCTCCATGTAATCTTGCCATGTTGTATTTCCATCATGGAGGCTCAGAATAGCTGGACTCCTTTCCTGATAGCTCAAAGTCCAAAGGTTTGTGTCCACAGAGACAAACAGAGGCAGTCAGAAGTTGTATTGATGATTATGATGTAATCTTGAAAGTCACAAAGACTATGCCCTTTATGTTCTATTCTCCAAGGTAGTCACAAAGGCCTGCCAAGGTGTCAAATAATTTATAAGCATGTTTTAAAAGCACTATAATGTTCTAGGTCATAAAGAAAATTTTAGTACATTTCATTGTATGGATAAACAAACTGATCTTGGAACATGAATAATTAATATTTGAATAATTCATATATTCACAGTATTAACACATTAGAAAAAATAACAATAATTTATTTTCAAATGATATAGAGAAAAAGTGTCTGATAAAATTAATTTATTATTAGTGGGGGAGGAGTGGCAGACAAAGCAAACCGCTTGGTAAAGGAAGAATAGAACTTCCTTAATCTGATAAAGAAATAAAGAAATATGAAGATTCAGTGTAATCTCAAACAAAAATATGTTAGGAATAGTGCCTATAAAATTGGAAATGAGTCAGGGTGCCAGTATAATACTTGTATTTGCCATTTATTAGTAATTAAAGTAAAAAAAACTAGATGTTTGAGGTTGGAAAAAAACATAAAACTGTTAATACAGGAGTATTAAGAAATTATTTTTAGGCAGCCAGAAAAGGTGAAAGTACTCAGTGGAAATTTCCTTTAATAAAAAGCAGCCCTCAAACCATTTCTTCTCTAACAAAAAGCAGCCTGAAATGTCAGGCATAGATATGCAGACTAGAAGATTTTATATGTAAACAGCGGCAGCTGTACCTGGAAGCCAGGTACCTTCAATATGGCATCTCCTGCCCTCTTTTCCTTGTCACCACGTGTACAGGTGTCATGACACCCTCCAGGTAAAACCACATGTGCTGGCATCATGGCAACCAGCCAGGTTGAAGCCATATTTGCATAATAAAAGACAAGGGCTCGAGAGCCAGTCTTTTCATGGGCTATGTAAATGGCACACCTGGTCAAACCAATCTCCTGGGCCCTATGTAAATCGATTACCTCCTCCTCAAGCCTCTGTACAAAACCGATTGCATTCTGCTGCAAACCGGAGACCCTCTTTTGAGCAACCCACCGTCTCAGCATGAGGAAGCTTTTTCTCTATATATTATTTTTCCTTTAAACTTTCTTCTCCTAAACCCACTCTTCATGTGTGTCCGTGTCCTGAATTCTTTCTCAACTGAGACCGAGAACCAGGATATCTACCCCAGACAACACAGCCATTATTTACAAAGATATGATTATTTATGTAGGGAGTACAGGAGATATTCAGAGTAATTATAAAAAGTAATAGGAAATGTGGATAGGGTAGGTGGGCATCATATTAACATACTGAAAGTGGTTGAATTTCTATCAAAGAGCTAGAAATGATTACAAAATACAACTATAAGACAGAATGTATGACAGTACCAGAGGATATCAAATGGAAAATAAATATAACAGAAAGTTATAATACCTCTATAGATAAATGTATAACATTGTAGTAGGAGATGTTTCAAAAGACCTGAATAAATGAGAAAATAATACTATGTACATGGACAGGAAGTTTATAGCATAAAGTTCTCTATTTTACAGAATTAATCCCACAAATTCAGTGACATTTCAATTAAAATACAATGTGGCTTTATGATGTTACTTGACTCTGAAGTGTAAATGGAGAAGTAAAATAACAATAATAGCAAGATGTTTCTAAAGAGGGTAAGGGATTGATCAGCATCAAGTAAAGCTTTGCTACACCTTGGTAAGAATTTGGAGTACTGTATTTTGTAATTATTTTGCAATGAATATGCATTTTGGGCTCATTTTGGGGTTGCAAGGAGTTATCTGATCTTTCCAGTTACTTTGTAAATGAGGCAAGAGTAGAGAGAAAGTAACCAAAGACTCCAGCAATTACAGAGGCAATGGTGAGAACTGGTCAAATCTGACATACAATTTGCAAGTGGATTTACTGATGTTTCGGATATGAGATGTGAAGAAAACAGAGGGAACAATCATACATTGTCAGTTTGGGTCCTGAGCAACTGGGTGAGTCATGATGTCACTTTTTGAAACAGAGAATGTTGGGAGAGGGCTGGAATTTGGAAAAGGATGAACCGTTCTCTTTTGGCCATATTGAGATTTCTAGTAGGTAAGAAACAAGAAACCAGGCAATTAAATATATGAACCTGGAACTTACAGGAGAAGTAGGGGATAGGGTTTACACTTGAGAGTCACCTGGGTCCTGTTTATCAACCAGCTGTGCTAGTGCTGTACAGGCAGAAGGTGAGGTTCTAGCTCCCCTCCCTAGAACTGACCACCACCCCATCAAGTGCGTGTATCTGTCAGGGCTTGCCTCTAGAGAACCCGAGAGAATAAAAAGGTATTAAATATCCAGATTATCAAAAATACAACCCTTGGCCGGGCGCGGTGGCTCACGCCTGTAATCCCAGCACTTTGGGAGGCCGAGGCGAGCGGATCACGGCGTCAGGAGATCAAGACCATCCTGGCTAACACGGTGAAACCCCGACTCTACTAAAAATACAAAATATTAGCCGGGCGCAGTGGCGGGCGCCTGTATTCCCAGATACTCGGGAGGCTGAGGCAGGAGAATGGCGTGAACCTGGGAGGCGGAGCTTGCAGTGAGCCGAGATCGCACCACTGCACTCCAGCCTGGGCGACAGAGCGAGACTCTGTCTCAAAAAAAAAAAAAAGAAAAGAAAAAACACAACCGTTTAGCCTAACAAACAACATCGTCTAATTTCTAGTGGTTTTGCATTAGAATTGTGCTGTGAGGAAATGTCCATCTATAAAGTTTTGATATTTTGTTCTTTTGGTTACTTCCAAACCTTCTCTTAAAAATTGAGTCCTTATCCAACTTTATCTCTTTTGAGGAATGATGATCAGAAAAGCACAGGTTCGTTCTCAATTTAATTTACAATTTTCTTAGACTTAACGCAGTTTTAAGTGGGATGATTTGTGCTCTCAATTAGCTGTGTCTAAAATATTCTTCTGCCACCAAAATGGTTCCTAGAATATTTACGTTTAATATACTTTTTAATAGGTTCCAAATCACAGAATATTAAATGTGTAAACTTCTTGGAAAATATACATCACTAAAATGGAATATGTATACACTTAAATTGCATTATCTAATTTCTTTTAAATATGTTTTGGGAGAGAATGATGTTTAACCTAAAATTATACAGTGGTGCCTGCATCCCTGTATATAACAGGATGTGTCTCAAAATTATCTTAAGAATATAGAAAAGCTAGGCCGGGCACGGTGGCTCATGCCTGTAATCCCAGCACTTTGGAAGGCCGAGGCGGGCGGATCACGAGGTCAGGAGATCGAGACCATGGTGAAACCCCGTCTCTACTAAAAATACAAAAAATTAGCCAGGCGTGGTGGCGGGCGCCTGTAGTCCCAGCTACTCGGAGAGGCTGAGGCAGGAGAATGGCGTGAACCCGGGAGGCGGAGCTTGCAGTGAGCCGAGAGCGCACCACTGCACTCCAGCCTGGGCGACAGAGCGAGACTCTGTCTCAAAAAAAAAAAAAAAAAAAAGAATATAGAAAAGCTGCTTAAAAAACAAACAAATAACAACAACAACAACAAAAAACCTGTGAGGATTCTTTATAGTGCGTAGTAATCCTGATACAGTTTTTTTTTTTTAATCTATATTTCTCACAGATTTTCTGCAGTTACGTTTACAAAGTATCACTAGTTCTATGCCCTTGGATAGATTTCATTTCTCAGCAGATCAGATTTCCACATACATAAATTTGGAAATGACAGTGTCTGCTTTTTCAATTCTGTGTTAGTCATATAGGAGGGCTTGAGAATGGTGAGAAGAGCTGGGTGTGGTGGCTCATGCCTGTAACCCCAGCACTTTGGGAGGCCTAGGTGGGTGGATTGCTTGAGTCCAGGAGTTCAAGAGTAGCCTGGGCAAAGTGGTGAAACCCTGTCTCTACAAAAAAAAAAAAAAAATCAGCGGGGTGTGGTGGTGAATGCCTGTGGTCCCAACTCTTCAGGAGGCTAAGGTGGGAGAATCACCTGAGCCCGGGAGACAGAGGCTGCAGTGAGTCGCTATCTCACCACTGCACTCCATCCTGGGTGACAGAGTGAGACCATATCACACACACACACACACACACACACAGGAAGAGAGAGAGTGGTGAGAAGAGAAACTTGAAACTTATTCTCCCCAATACACACTGTTTAATATTGGATTATTTCTTAATAAATAATTCAGAAATTTATAGAAAGTGGGAGGCCTCCTAGCATAAGGATCACATCCAGCATACCTAATGTTGGCTTCCTTGATTCCTAATTGCTGAACAAGAGGGCTCCCAATGACCCTGATAATGGGACATTCTTCGTAGTTCATCTTCAATTTCTTTTTTAGCCACGGTCTTTTCTTCACTTGGAACTTTCATCATCACCCAGGAAGCAATTATACAGGAACTTACTCCTCCTGCCTATTAAAACACATTCAGCAGTAGCTAAGCTATGTTTCGTGGGAAGAAGAGCAAGTCACTGTGCAGGTACCCTGGGATGTAGCGCTGCTTTAATAATGTTGGTGAGCCAGAAGACTTTAGGCCATGAAGAATTTGTTTGAAGTGTTTTAGTCCTTAAACAATACACTTCAGGGAATTTGGCTCAAAGGTTTGAATAAATGCATGTTATGCAGAGTGAATGGTGAGGTGCAGTACACAAAGGTCAATGTGAAGTGAGACTGTTGAGTCAATTTCCTCATGCTTAAAATTATTGCTGGAAATTATTGTTGGGGTTGATAATAATTTGCAACTGACGTTAAGTACAGTTATTTCTTCCATCTTCAGGTGAATATTCAGGTTTGTTCTTCATGGCACATGTATTTACTACTGGTGAAAAGTACAATTAAAGGTCAGGAGATGTATTTGTATCAGTAAGGTAATTCCTGCCTAAGCTTCACGTTTACTGTGAACAGGTAAATGGCTGAATAAATAAATGGCTGATTTTAATGCAAATTTAAATGAGTTTACATATATAACTAATTAATATTTTAATTAAACTAAAGGTTTTCCACAGTTTAGCAGTCACAGCTTCAATAAACGAAATCACTTAATTGGTGCATGTGTCTTATTTTTCTTTTAAAAATAGGCTTATGAGGACTTTGAAAAATATAAAGTGAAAAGAGATACTCATTTTATTGATTAAGGAGTGGGAAGTGTTTAGGAATTTCACTATATATTCTAAAGGGAGATGCTGGCATTAATGAATTCATTAGTTGTGCATATTTAATTACTCTTATTATACATCTTATTCAGATTCTAAAATTATTTTTCTGGTTATGATATAAGAAGTGTTTAAGGATTTCAGGATATATCTTAAGAAGTGGCATTGGCATAAATAGAAGCAATATTTTTTAAAATCTTTATTGTTGTTCTAAAATGATGCTAATCTAATGTAAAGTTATGAACAGAAAAAATAGAAAGCAGAAATAAAAACACTATAATTGAATTCCCCAGGGAGAACACTACATGAATTAGTGCATTGTCCAAAGGTCTTCATTTGTGTCTGTGTCAGTCTGTCTTTTCCTGTCAGTCTGTCTGTCTGTATCTGACACTCTACTGCCTTCCCCTCTTATATCTGTCTGTATCTCACTTTGCATATGTCTTATCTACCTAACTGCCTGACCCTGTATCTCTCTTTCTTGCTTTCTTTCTCTGCCCCTTTATCTTTCTCCTTTGAATGTATGTTTATGTGTGCAAGTAAAGTTACAATTATGTATATTTTAGCAACTTTCATTTTTATTTAACAATATTGCATAGACCTATGTAAAATATTACTGAAAGTGTTTCCACCTTTATCCATGGGAGATACATTTAAACAGCTGCAGTGGATGTCTGAAACCTCGAACCTTATATATATGGTGCTTCTTCATATATATACATAGGATGATAAAGTTTAATTTATATATTACACATGGGAAGGGATCAATAACAATAATGATAAAATATAACAATTATAACAATATACTGTAATCAAAATTATGTGAATGTGGCCTCTCGCTCTCTTTCAAAATATTTTATTGTACTGGACTCACCTATTTTTAGACCTCAGTTGACTGCAAGTAACTTAAATTGTGGAAAGCAAAATTTCAGATAAGAGGGGACCACTGTGTATGTAAATTATCACTAGAAATTGAACAAATGCTATTTTAGAAAAGACATATATATCACTAACATATACACATATAGAAAGCAATAGAAAACATATGAGGTCTGCACACCTCAGCACTTTATCAAATGCAAATATTTTCTACCGACAATTCAGACATTGTAAGCAATCACATGAAAATATGGAATTGATAGTTTCTGAATGCCCCAACCCAACATGCATAGCACTGCATCTCATTGTAGTTGTATTAACAATAGGGTGTTTTCCTGATTATTAGGAGAGTTGAGAATCTTCTAACACATACTACTATTCAACTGTCATCTTCCGTGAATTCCCTTTTTATTTACAATAATATTTTTTTAAATTTCTTTCTATAATGATTTTTACAGACGATTGTTAATTAAATTTACCAAATAATGTTGATAGTTTTTGTCACTGGTGCTTTAAAGGGAGGCCTTATGGGTGGTAAATTCTATTTTGCTTCCTCCTTTTCCTCCTCCTTTTTCACCTTCTTCATCTTTTGTCTCCATCTTCTTTCTCTTCTCCTCCTCCTCTTACTCCTTTTCTGCTCCCCCTTCTTCTCAGAAATCCCCTAATTTTACCTTCATTTTTTCTTGCACCTTACATTTTAACTTTATCTTTGTATTCTGCAGTTTCATTAGTATGCATTTGGATGCACACAATATAGTATTCATCCTCTTTAGACTCATAGTGTCATTTCACTTCAATCAGGCATGTTTTTTCTTCATTTCTGAAAAAAAATCAGCTTTTCAAATATTACACCTTTTAATTTCCTCTATTCTTTTCTAAAACAATATAATTCTGTAGTGACAGCTCAGTCTCTCCTCCATGTGTGTTTAATTTCAGTCTTGCACAGTGGACTCTGTATTTTCTTTTCACTAATTCTATCCTCTGCTCTGTGCAATATTAACATGGTTATTGCCTTTTATTTCAATTACTGTATTCAACATTTATAGCCTCGTTTTTGTCTTTTTCATGTCTTCATATATTCTTGTTCTTTCTTTTTTTAATTAAATGTTAATTACCTCTTTCTCTGAAGATTTGTGACTTCATTAATTTTAAATTATTTTATGTTTTTCTGTCAGTTTCCATTTTTTGACGGATTCATTTGTTTCCTCGTGTATTTAATGCTAGTGATTCTTTACATATGTTGACTTAATATTTGTGGTTCTTTATGTTAGTATGATTTATATTTCATGTAGGCTTATGTTGACTAAGAATCAGTTTTTTTCTCTCTCTCTATCTCTCTCTATCTCTCTTTCTATCCTCATTATCTCCTAGGGGTTTTGTCAGGGCATCCATCTTCCTCCTTCCCCCTCCCCTTTATGACAGTCCTGCTTCTGAGGTCAGAATCGTGGCATTTTCACCCCTCTTTGATAATGGGGATGTGACATGCTGTCACTCTGCCCATGTGGATTGATCAGTTCCTGGCTGTGAGGCTGCTTGTGCTTTCCATCCTCTTTTTTTCTACATTACATAAGCCAAAGCTGCAGCAAATTGCAGCTTTCATCAGCATCTGTTCAGGGTCAGAGATGAGCCTTTCCAGCCTGTGGTCTCAAGCCATAAAGTCTGACTCCAAACCCAGCCATGTGTTGGTCACTTTATTCCCTATTGCTTGACAAAAACCAACAGTCCCTGCCACAAATATTTGCTTCTGAACCAGAAGCCATGCAAGATCCCAGAATTAGCTCCGCTTGCCTTATTACATTTCTTGCCTTTCTGCCTTTCTGTTCTAATCTGCTCTGTGGAAGTGGTTTTTGTTTTTTCTCTTGTTGAATGCTACAATGTCTTTTCAGATTTCTATTTTATAGTTTATATAAATTTGCTAGGATGTGTTTAGTGCTGGCTACAGTATGGGGATTTAAAATCTGAATTTAGAATGTTTTTCTGGCTGTGATTTAGGAATGCCCTTTGAATGCACTTATAATAATGTCATTGCTTCCATTATTTTTCTATTGCTTTTCTGTTGTTTCACTTAAGTATTTGAAGTGAAACTTTCTACATTAAAAACAGTAAAAGTTTGTTTGCTGTGTGTGTGTTTTATCCTAACTATATCTTATGTAAAAGGATTTAAAGACATGCAGCTTTTAAAATTTTTAAATGATTTTAATGTTGCCAGACATAAATTTTTACTTTTATAATTTATTGGCTTGATGATTTGCATAGAAAAACTTATTTGCAGGAAAATAAGAAGATAAGACTTCTAGTTTGTTTAAATATTTTTTTCTCTATAATTTATTTTGATAAATAAAAGAGTGACATAGGAATCTCTCTCTCCCCATGAGGGTTTACCAGTATACCAACATAATTTTTAGTAATTCATTATTTCTCCCTTTTTTTAAGTGAGAAATTGCATTTTCTCATGTGCTAAGTTTGCATACATATTTGTTGAATTTTTAGACTTTATTATCTTCCTTCAATTGATCTATCATGTACTTTTATGTGCTATAGATTTATAATTTATTAAAATATTTAAAAGACCTGGTAATGCATTGTTGTTCTGTTCCTTCATTCTTTTTTTTCTTCCTAGCTTGTTCCACAATTTTGGCCTTTTAAATAAATTTTTAAATTTAGATTAATTTTTCATGTTTCCCCTGCAAATGTTTTTATACTATTGTTAAAGCAATATAAGCAACAGGCCACTAACCTGCTTTTGTTTCTGTACCAGAGCTCTTACACAAACATATATGAATTTAACGTATAAACATTTATTGTAACTGACTTGAAAACAAAACAAAAGGCAAAGAAAGAGTTTCAGTCAATCAAGAGCAGTCAACTAACTACAAAAAGAAACCTCTTATCAGATCATAGCCAAATAGGGCAAATGTCTCACGACACTATATTCAAATAAGGGAAAAGCCTAGCTATAGTCAATCAAGTAATTCCTTTCCTTTGCTTCCATGTTCAGCCTACTAAGGTTAACTGCTTATGTTGCCAGGACAAAGCTCTCTGAACCTCTTCTGGTTCTGAGTGCTGCCCAATTCATGAGTTGTTCCTTACTCAAAAAAACTGTTGAATGTATTTTTCTAAAGTTTTTCTTTTAATAAAATTCATGACAAATTCATTTAATGTACATATCAATGTAAGAATTCATAAGTTGAGCTTTCTTATAAAGATTTTAGATCTCTCTGTAGTCAAGTTGATCTTTATGCTCTTCATTACATAAAGACTATATACAATTCTTGAGGTTAGTGATTAATTATTGAATGATCTTTATCTTTATGAGGATTTTATTTCTTCTTTTATATTTTTAGCCAGCTGTGATTTATGCATAAAGAAACCATTGATTTATTTCACTCATTTAATCGTCAACATCAGTGCATTCTCTTAATATTTCGATTTTTAAAAAATTTATTGCCCATGGATTTTCTAATAATACATTTCTATAATTTCAAAACGATTGTAAACATGCCCACTTTTTTCCCAAAATATGCCAATTAGATTTCTTTCTCTTTCCTATTTTCTTCTCTAGTCCTTTCAAAATAGTGTTTAACACTTTGGTTATTATGAACACTTGCATCTTTATTTTTACCATAATAAAAAAATATTTTAACATTTCACAATCATACATGATGCAGATTATTGACCTTTAAATTTTTAAAAATGTCTTAATTCCTATTAAGAGGACTATATTATAAAATCTACCAAAACCACATCATTCTTACAGTTTTGAATTAAACCTCAACTGGCCATGATATATTACTCTATTATGGAATTCAATATGCTAACAGGTTATTTTTCATTTCCTGTTCAGAGATGAGATTGGAATCTAGTGTTTTTACTTTTGTATTATATTTAGCAGGTATTGGTGTTTGTGAGAATACACCATTTGAGAAATATTATTTCTGCTGCCCTACATGAGAATAGAGTTTAATTTTGAAAATGACTTTATTCAGAATGAAATTATACAAAATTGAGACCCACTGGTTTGATTTTAGAGTTATTCATGAAATAATTCCAAATAAATGTAGATTGTGAGGGAAAAGGAAATTGCTGCACAGAAAAACTTCAATTATAACTCAATAACAAATATTTACTATGAATGTTTTATATACCAAACACTATTCTAGGATATGGGAATTGAAAAAAAGTAGTATTTTTGGAAGAGAGTTCCAGCTTCAGGAAGCTTACATTCTAGTGAGGGGCAGTGAGAGTAAACAAATAGACTAATACAACTATTTTAAAGTTACTGTATTTATATATAAACTCTTATGATAGAAAATGAGCCAAGTAAGGTGAGTCAAAGTGAACAAAAGGTGAAAAATGAAGGATAACATCTATTAAGCTGTTAAGGAGAGGCCTCCAGAGATGATATTTGAGCTGATATATCCAAAGCACAAAACAAAATTACTCAAATGGTATTTTTATGAAATACAAAGGACAAACAGGGCACCTAAAGTTATCTCTCCTTTCTGTCTTTGGCACACACCATAAATTTTAAGTTTCTTTGGTAATAAATATTTTAAAAGATTTTCATGTATGAGACACAAAGATATGAATGTTTCTGGTATTTACACCCGAATCTGTGCATGCAGGAAGCGGAAGCCATCAGAGTGAGTCCCTTGGCAAAGTTTACACATGTTTCAGCAATGCAGCTATGACTCAATATATTTAGAGATTCGTCTCTGGATATTACTCCCACAGTTTATGAGACATAAGAAATTGTGCTTCCCTATTTTATATTCATACTGGATTGGGACTGCACATTAGCTTGACAACAAGCCCAATTTGCCAATCTTGGCTCTGAGTAACTAATTTTAGATGTTCACAAATGTTAGCAATGTTGCATCCAAACAACAATAGTTTACATAATTGTTCTGGCACCACGGTATAAAATGGGATGCTTCTTCCCACTCCAGGTACCAAAAGAATGATTTGTAAAAGATTTTAGGAATACCTCAGTAAGGAATCTTCCCCTCGAAAATAAAATAATAATAATAATAATAATAATAAAATAATTCTAATTATAAGCTCCTGAAGGGAAGAGTTTGTGTTTTCTCATTCATTTTTTAACCCTTAGTTTTAACCTGGCCTATTGTTTGGAGTTCTCGGTAAATATGTGTTCAGTGAATGAAATATATCTAATTCTATGTTTAATAGCAATTGAAGAATTTGTTGAGAAGCTACTGTACCCTGCAGAATAAGCTTTGTTTAATATACTGCAGGGTAATCTAATGAATACATATTTATTCAAATTACAAATAAAGCAATTTAGGACTACAGGGAGAGAGGTCTGGTTGTTAACTATCTGAATATTGCAACCAGAATAGCATTGGTGAATTCGTTTGCTAGTAGGGGCATTGCAAGTGAGTCAACCAGTATTTAAAAAGCATTAATCATAGGTCTTGTTCTAGGAGTTGTGGATACAGCAATGAGTGTTAATAGGTCCTTGCCCTCAAGTAACTTCCTCATATTCTAATGTCCTCATAGTCTCATATTGTCTTTTCTCTCTTGTCCAATGTCTACAGCTTTAAAAATATTTCCAATCTAGTCCTCTTTCTCTGCCTGATGTAATTACTTCTGCTTTTAAAGATAGATGGAATACTTTCAGGAATCTGAGTTGAAGCATACTAAATATATAAATAAGTGCAGAGATCTCATTTTCTTTTCCAGCTACTAATCGTAGTTTAGTCTTTAATATAGACAGATATTTTCAATAGAACATAAAATATTTACAACCATTTATCTGTTGCTCAGACAATAGAATTCTTTTGTGGTACTGGAGCTTCTTGAAAGACAGAAAATGCTACCAAATGGATGATTTATGTAAACCCTCAGAGTGAAATGACCTATCCACATACAATCTGTCAAAAAGTTCTGATGTGAGAGATTCTGATGACCTTAGCAGAGTCTGAAGAAAGGGACAACAGAGCTGAGAATTTTCTTCTAAGTAAAGATAACATGGAAGCTACAATTCCATAAGTCCCTCCTTTGTGGTTTCCTGGATCTCCCTCTCATATTTCTGCCCTGTTGTGGTAATCATTAGTGACAGCTTCTTGTGATAGTTCATTGTCTTGTGGTGATATTTCTTTTTAATTGATTCTTATTTATTACACATAGGCTTCAGAAATAATAAATTCTCAGTCAAGTAATAAATTTTTGTTAGTAATGACAGTAACTAATAGAACAGTTCAACTCTTAAAATTAGGTTTCTGAAAACATCTGATTGTCTTGAGCAATAGTAGCATCCATCATCCAAACACCCACTTATTCATTTATTTATTCTTCCTTTAAACAAATATTTGACTTCCTATCATGCATTGGAAATTGTGTTAATAGTTCAAGGTTTCCTACAGAATTGATTGTTCAATAATATGTTTTAAGAAGTTTGAAAGAGAACAATTCAAATTTGTATGTATACCTTTATGTACCTCATAAATAAATAAATTCTCTTCACTTTATCAAACTTATTTGCCTATTGTGCCCTTCCACAATCCATTTTGCTAATGTGCCATGGGCTTGGACTGTTTTAAAATGTGTTCTTACAAGTATATTTTGCATTTGCATATGAAGGCAATTCCTTTCAAATTATCACTTATGGGAAAGCTACAACACAAGATGCATTCATGCAGAGAGTTTTTAGGAAATACATCTGTTTTGAGTCTCTTGAAACTATTAGATATTGCTAGTGTGGCTTCTTAGATTTGTCTGCTAAATTAACCAGGTATAGTGATTAGAACAATAGACCGAGTGAAAAGTGTGTGGCAATTAATTTCCAGACATCTGGGAATCATCCACTAGTTTGCAAGCATCCTGAGGGAAGAAACACTGCCTTATTCAAAGGTATGTACTTCCAGGGCAGGTATGGTGCTGAAGATTATTTGTTGAATTGAAATCTACTGAAGAAAATTGCTATGTATCTCACTGGGTTTGTCTCTATGTAAAATGAAAATACTATTCTCAATGGCCAGAAACATATTCTCTCATTGCCCTGCTGCGCAATCTGGCTTCTAATCACCTAAAGCCAGACCTTGAGTTTAAATGATTATGAAAATAATTATAAGTGGCTATTCATTTACTTCCTTAGATAACACCGAACATAATTTTGTGTAGGAAATTTAATACACACAATTGCATCCTTGAGTTTTCAGTTTTACATTCTCACTAATTTTATTTTAGTTGTCATTCCCATGCTCTTTCCTCAGTGTTTTAGAGAAAACATCATGGAATCACAACAAAGAGAACCTTTTTTTTTTTTCTTAGAGAAAAATTGTTCTCATGCCCAAAGGTCCTGAGCCCAATGCAGATATAAATCATTTCAGGCTTGGAGAGCACAGACTTACTTTGATTTACTGATTTTTTTTCCCCTCGATTCCCTTATAACCTTTCAATGAGATTACACAAGTTCTTTTTTATTATATGCCATACTCAGGGAAAAGTCCTCTGTTTATGCAAACAATCTTTGTAAGACAAAATTATTCCTCTCATTGCTTCACAAACTCACAAAAAAATAGCCTGATTTCAGAAGCCCAAACATTAAATTTCTTGGGCTCAGGTGTAAATTGGAATTAGAAAAGGTGTGAAGCAATATAACTAAATTTTTATACTAACAAAAGAAATTAAAAAGAAAAGAAAACTCAACTTCTCCATATTAACAAACTCATAACCATTCAGGTTGAATTCGACTTTGGGTTAATTGCACTTTTGAATGCACACTTGATTGTGAGAGATGCAAATTAGACATTTGTATTGTTCTGACTTTTGTACCTGGGGAGTATTCTGTTTGTATGAAAGAAGGTTCTGTTTGATATTAAGTTTTTTGGAACTGTTCTAAAGCATCAGAATTTTTAGATTTGTGTATATACTGCTCAACATGCAGGCAGGAAACAGCATGAAATGATTGCTTAATACACTAATGTCTTTAAATTACAGTCTTTATAAAGCTGCTTCATTGAACTGGTAGATTTTTTTCATCATTTTATTAGACAAATTGGCTTACATTGAAAATGTATAGTATATTAAGTCCACAGAGCTAAAATAGTCAACTAGAGTTTGTACAATGATTATGAATATCCCAGTATCTAATTTAAACTGTTATCATTATAAATAAATCATTGAAATACCCAAACAACTCGTGTTTATTATTCAAATTATTATTTTCTGTGCACTTGCCACATTATTTATTCATTTAATAACCAGAGCTTCTAGACCCATGCATGTTTTTATGAACAATCATAAAATGTTGCTTTGTGATATACAGAGCCAAAAATGTATTTCGAGGTTACTGTTTCTCAACAGCTAGTAGATCTTAATTACTAGTTGTGTGAAACAATGTCTTAGATATGCAAGTTTTTATTTTCAGAATTGCCTCATATGTATTCAGTGATTCAGACTTCTAGCCAAGTGTTCTTATAGAAAGATGTAAATTAGTTTTTATGAGCATTACAGTAGAAGAAACTGATCTATATTTGCAGAACTTCTCAGTGATGAGTAAAGCCTTGATGTGAGGAGCCTGTGCTATGGCAGTTTGTGTTTATTACACACAAATTATTCCATTGAATATAAATTTATTTGTATTCATTGAATATGGACTACTTATCTACTAATAGTCAAGCACTGTTAGTTGTGGTCACACACATAATCACATTCAAATCTCACAACAACTGGGTGAGAAAGATGCTACTATTTCCAAATGTAAACACAGCAGTTTATAGTGAAAAGGAGAATCTTCTTGGAGTCCAAAAACACATAGTTTTTAACTAGTATTATCACATACACCTTATACTGTATAACTTTGGAATTGGTAGTCAATGTCACTGAGCTGATTTATGTGAGGTTGACCACATCACCTCACATATGGGAGGTTCTGTGTAAAGGGATGAGAATGTTAATATTCAGGATGTTTCAAATATAATTTTAGATGAAGTAGCATAACAAATGCAGAACACTTTGGAGAATTTGTAGCATGTAGGAAAGTATCAGTAAATGTTCGTTTCCTCCCCAACTTCTCCCCATCCATGGCAACCATTCAAAACCAGATGATGACTTGCTCAAAATCATACATCACGTGAGTAGCAAATCCACAGCTACAACTTTTCATTCTAAGTTCAGGGCTTTGTTCAGTGGAATCAACTGCCTGCCTACTGTGGGATCATTGGTCTTTTATTTCAACATTTTAGATTTAAATATTCTGTATCCCTTCCATTGTTTTTGGATTGTGGCAGTGCCAAGGAATTGATCATTTTTAATATAAATACCATTTTTAGGAAATAGAAGAAGTTTCTCTCTACGTATCTGTGATAGTTAATTATATGTGTTAACTGGACTGAGCCACAGGATACCTAGATATTTGGTTAAACATGATTTTTGATGGGTGAGTGAGGGTGAATTTGGATGATTGAAATTTGTAGACTGAGTAAAGCAAATTGTACTGTCCAATGTGAGTGGGCCTCCTTAAATCTGATGGGTGCCTGAATAGAAGAAAAAGTGAGGTAAGAGAGAATTTCCTCTCTCTACCTGAATGCTTTTGATCTGAGACATTGCTCTTTTCCAGAACTCAAACTGGAACTCATACCACCAACCCTCCTTGTTTTCAGGTCTTCAGACTCATACTGAAGCTATACCACAAGCCGTCCTGGCTCTCCAGCTGGCACATAGAAAATTATAGTACTATACAGACTTCATAATTGCATGAGCCACTTCTTTATACATATATATGTATATGTATATATACAACAATCTATTGGCTTTATTCTTTTCTGCAGAGTCCTGACCATCTATCTATACAGCTATCTTTTCTATTTTTCTATAAGTAGGGAAATAGTGTTGGAATAAAATAATTCCACTCAATTCTCTAAACATTTTTGAAATAATGATATTTATTAGACATTACTTCATATACGGCACAATGTTCTGCACAATTGTTATAACAATGCCCTAAAGTCAATGAGATTCCTAATATCATAGAGTTTACATTTTCACTGAAAAGATAGCTTATAATCAAATAATAACATACACTAAAATAATAATGCAACGTAGCATAGGATAAGTTTCACAAGTGGAAATAATGAGACATGAATATAAATATATTGAGGATCTGACCTGGTCTGAGAATCCAGAAAGAATTATTCTGGAAAAGACTTCTGAAGTGACCTGTGTAAAGTAAGTAAGAATTAAGTAGACAAATTAGTTGGGCAGCAGGGGTCAAATGAAGCATAGGTTAAACACATATGAAGACCTAGAGGCATGGTAAAATACAGTTTGTTGGGGAAAAATAAAAAGGAAAACTAAAAGAAGGCTAACAGACTTGGATACTCAGGGGGCTGATGTGGGAAGATCACTTGAGCCCAGGAGTTCAAGGCTGCAATGAGCCATGATCACACCACTGCACTCCAGTCTGGAAGACGGAGCAGAACCCTATAAAACACCCCTTGCAGAAGGGTAGGGTTTTCAATTATCCTTGGTTTTGCCATTTTTCTTAACCATACAAATGAAAAGCTTTCATATTCTCCTACATCTTTACTGGAAAAGAAAGCATTTTTTACATTATTTTTAAAAATAGAGATATTTAACAAGATCTATTAGAGAGAGGTTGTGGCTGTGTGTCTGTCTTGTTTTTTGTTTGTTTGTTTATTGAGTTTCTTTTTGTACATGTAAAAAGTGCTCCAGACACATTTTCTCATGTTTTGGCTCTCAGAATTATAAACTTGAATCAATCTGTTACTTTCTAAATTATAAAAGTTTAGTATTATCTGAAACATTTTTGTTGAAAATAAGGCCAAGGGTTAACAGGGTTTCTAAGTTTTTACAACTTACAGACACTTATTTTATGGCTAAATTTAAAGACCTGATTTAATAAAATTACTTTACTGAGTTCCAAAATCAGCCAGCTAAGGCATTAAATGGGAGATACCAACTATTAGATATAAGCCTTGTTAGTCAAACCAACACAATTCAATAACTTTGCAATTTCATTTTTATCATCAATTATATCTTAATTTCTGGATGAGGTGATTAGCTAGCATGGAATGTTGGTTAGAAGAAAGATAATGAGGGTGACTGAGAGACAAAATGGTCTCCTGAATTACATTATCAAAATATTAGAGAGTTCAAAAGGAAAATGAGAACACTTATTATTTTTGTCTGTTAGGCAATATGATACTTTATGGACTTAAAACTATTTCAGAAGACTGTCAGTTTAAAGTTGAAACTTGCTGGTAGATTCTGAAAATACCTCTTGTGTCATCTCAAAATAATACTTCAGAAAATTCTCCAAAGAAACCTAACAAAATCTAGACCATAACATTATGTACTAAAATGGAGACCTGGCTATTCCTAAATTTGAGACGGTTGTCTGCAGATTGTAATGACAAGGCAGATTAAGCAAAAATAAAATTATCAACAGTAAGGATCTTCTCTCTGCATTATCAGATAATTCAGTAATCAACCAACATTAGGAGAGAAATAAAGGGACTTTGGTGAGACTAGGGGTTACTGATTGCCTAAGAAATATGTAGTGCACGTGAATAAGACATTGACGGGTGAGATGGACATAGAAAAAATGCTTAATCTTTATTGTTTTCTGTTCTCTATTAGTTTGTACTCTACATGTTCAGAGGGTCAGTCAGAGAGTGTGGCAAAGGTTTTCTTTCCTTCTCAGTAAAGTAATTTTATTAAATCAGGTCTTTAAATTTAGCCATAAAATAAGCAAGCAAATGAAAGGAGAATTTGCATCTTGTGCCTATTGGAAAAAACATGAATCTAGATATATATTTCCTTATTCAACAAGAGTGAATAAAAGAACAAAACCCAACGAATAAAACCTGAAAAACAAGAGAAAAATAAATTGATACTCAGATGAATATGCTTTTGTAATGGACATACTGGAAACCAAAGAATTTTGTAGGGATATGTTTGCCACTTTTAAGAAAAGACAAGAAGACAACTTCTTGAAATTATCATACAATGTCACAAAAAATAATGACCCAGAAGAAAAGGCAACATGATACTTAAATTGGGAAAAGGAGAATTAACGATGCCTGAGCCACCTTTTCTTACCTTCCACGAAAATATCCATGTAACACAGGTGAACAAATGCACAGCTGTACTAATTTTGGAAGTTAGGAATATCATGTCACTAGAATCAGTTTCTAGTAACCAAATTGTTAAGACACAATAAGGTCCCAGAGAGAAAAATGGTTAAGAGATTTTTATTATCTCCAGTTTGTACTTGAACCTAGATAATTAAAGTTCTAATCTGAAGGACTTGCTTCAAAGTAGCCCAATTTGCAGAATTTGCCTTCCAGGACAAGCTCATTTTATACATATATCCCTATTGCCTTCTGATATGTGAAGGTAGAGGCAGGGTACACGGCTGAGACAGGGATTACCCAATAATGGTGCACATTGGTGGTTTTGAGCACTGAGTAAAAAAATATTTCAGGTGGACTCCCATTGTTCCTCATGCACAGTCAATAGAATATACAAAGGCAAGAGAAGGTCTTTTCTTGATCCCAGAAAGCTACATTTTAGAGATGAAAACTAGATACTCAGAAACTGGATGAGCTTTTGTGCATATGGAGGCAGGGGAAGATTATACTGGAGAACTTCTGTAACCTGAGAGAAAGCCGGGCCACTCCACCCATTCTGCTTAAGGACCTCCATAGAATAGGCACCCACTTAATTAAGGATCCATAACAAGATGTGGGAGGCAGGGTAGCATTAGACTTAAGAGAAACTTCTGCAGTCTAAAGGAAGAAAGTCTTTAAAGTCACAAAAGGCACAATTTTGATGAAAATTTACTATACAAATAGGAATTAATTGTGGAAAGAAAATTATTACCATACAGCATAAAAATAATATTTTAATTCTGTAATATTAGTGTGTACTGGAAACTCTTGGAGCATAAATGCTTTGACTTTATCTAAAACATGCACTGAAACCAATTAAGTGTAAGTTACCTCTAAATGATTTATCTTCAGTGGAAGCCCATATTAAAGCAATTCACAGGAAAACCATTTTATTAAGATTCTGCCACGGGAAATTGAACCTATGGAATGTTAAAATTTATATAATAACATTCATTCAACACATATATATTGGTTTTTTACTCTAGGTCAGACAGTGGTAGACACTGGTGAATTAACTATAAATAGGATATAGCACCAATGAGAGGCAGTGTGACATTTTTCTAAAACCTAGAAGGTAGAAGCCTGCCTTCACGTTTTGACTCTGCTATCTTCTCTGCCATTGTGACTACGGGAAAATTATTTAACTTCTTTGTACCTTAATTCCTCATTTGTAAAATAGGGATAATGTTATTTATATTTTGCATATTCATTTGTACTTTATTATATTCATTTATATATCTATATTGGTGTATATCTACATATCTATACATGCTTATGTATATATATAATTATACATGATTATACTTACTTAACCATACTTATGATTATATCATCACCTGGAACATAGGGAATATATCAATTATCGATTATTCATATGTATATGTGTGTATATATATATGTGTTTTGAATATATACATGTGTATGTATCTATATATAGGTATCTATAAACACACACACATATATATAGAGATACACACATATAGGTATCTATACACACACAAATATAGATACCTATATATATAGATACACGTATATGTATATGTATATGTATATGTATATGTATATGTATATGTATATGTATATGTGAGAGACAGCTAAGAATTGTATTCAGCATGTTTTAAGTGCCATGGAAATATATAAGAATCAACATCTTCATTATATATCTTACAATTTAGAAGGCGATATAATTTTTTTTTTTTTAGGGTCGTCTCGTCGCCAGGTGGGGACTGCAAGCTCCACCTCCCGGGTTCCCGCCATTCTCCTGCCTCAGCCTCTCCGAGTAGCTGGGACTACAGGCGCCCGCCACCACGCCCGGCTAATTTTTTTGTATTTTTAGTAGAGGCAGGGTTTCACCGTGGTCTCGATCTCCTGACCTCGTGATCCACCCGCCTCGGCCTCCCAAAGTGCTGGGATTACAAGCGTGAGCCACCGCGCCTGGCAGTATTTATATTTTTTAATATAAGATTATGAATTGTAATGGGTACAAACCGTTGTGGGATATCACAACAGTGTCATTTTATTTGGGAAGTATGAGATGATTTCATAGACATTGAAAGGTTTTGGTGCGGTGCTGGTTCTTTTGATTTTTCTAAATAAGAAAGAGGAACATTAGTAAGTAAACAATGGGTTATGGAATATTCAGGGAATTATCATAAGCTCAGTAAGACTCATAAGACATTTGGCAGAAAAGTAACTGACTTGAATCTATGGTGGATATTAGTGACATAGTAGAAATGTTATATTTCCTTGAAGTTGTTTGAAGTTTCTTACTATACTCTACAAAATTATTAGAGGACTTAATCAGTCCAATATCAGTTCTCGGTAGTTTATCATATTGTTGAATTGATTTGATATCAATGTTCTTACCAGGAAAAAAAAAATCTCTGTCAACTTTAAAAGATGGGCTTAACATTTCTTCTGACTCTTAAAACTGCTACTATAAAAGTTTGCTAAGTTAAATTCTCTCACTTTGCTAAGTCAAATTTATTTCATGATTTGTGGAAATGGTCCATGTAAGATGTTATTAGATAAGGGCTTTTAAACAGCAAGTGTTTAATACCTTTAACTTATTCAACATATATTCAATAAATGAATAGTACATTACTTTAAATATTGAAAATATAAATACAGATAAAATATGTTCTGTAGCATTGAGGAAACCATTGTTTTAGAGACTATGCTTGTAGTTGATCTCTAAGGATCTTTCTAGATAGGAACTTTGATAGTTCCACACAATTTTCGGTGTGATAAGAGGATTTTATCAGGCAAGTATCAGTTTTCAATGGTGTATCATATTGTCAAATAGATTTGATACCAGTTTTCTTACCTGGAAACAAATCTATGCTAAGTTGTTAAATATATATTTAACATTTCCCCTTATGATTAAAACTTTTTGACTCACCAAACTTTTGAGTTTGACTCAAACTATTGATTTCACAGTCTTTTTTCTTTTTTTTTTTTTTTTTTTTTTTTGACAGAATCTCGCTCTGCCACCCAGGCTGGAGTGTAGTGGTATGATCCTGGTTCATTGCAACCTCTGCCTTCCAGATTCAAGAAATTCTCCTGCCTCCGCCTCCCAGGTAGCTGGAATTACAAGTATGTGCCACCATGCCCAGCTAAAATTTTTGTATTTTTTATTTATTTATTTATTTTTTTGAGACGGAGTCTCGCTCTGTCGCCCAGGCTGGAGTGCAGTGGTGCAATCTCAGCTCACTGCAAGCTCCGCCTCCCGGGTTCACGCCATTCTCCTGCCTCAGCCTCTCCGAGTAGCTGGGACTACAGGCGCCCGCCACCACGCCCGGCTAATTTTTTGTATTTTTAGTAGAGACGGGGTTTCACCGTGGTCTCGATCTCCTGACCTCGTGATCCGCCCGCCTCGGCCTCCCAAAGTGCTGGGATTACAAGCGTGAGCCACCGCGCCCGGCCAATTTTTGTATTTTTAATTCAGAAGGGGTATTGTCATCTTGGCCAGGCTGGTTTCGAACTCCTGACTTCAAGTGATCTGTCCACATCGGCCTCCCAAAATGCTGGGATTACAGGTGTGAGCCATCACACCTTGGCCCTGATTTAGCTGTCTTTACATAGTTTCTGCTTTATATGAGCACAGATGAATATAAAAACGTGTATGAATGATAAATGGGGAATTTGGAACTCTCAGGGAAGAAGTAGCTCAATGACAAATACCTAGAATGCAAAGAACTGGAATGGGACAAATTCTAAATTGGAAATTCTAATTTCCACTAGAAGATATTTTGCCTGCCATCTTCTCTGGTACCAATCCTAAGCGTGAACTTTGACAATTTCTTTTCTGTATTTAAATATATTTTTAAACCAATAGTAAATGTTTAAATAAATAAAGAACGTAATTTTTCTTCCTGACCACTTCATGTTCTCAGAGCCAAATCTCAATAGTGAATTATCCACTTATATCATTGTTTAAAGTTAGTGCCAGATCTTCCAGGTTTCAGAGTGATTCTAGGAGTCCACTGTGGCTCTCTCTTTTGAGAAATCACTGGGCAGCAAGACGTGTCCAGTTCTGTTGCCATCAGACAGGAGCAGACATCATGATGAATGTGAGATGCTAAAGGAATGTGCTCAGATTACACAGAGATATGAATTGAGGGATATTTTAGAATTTCTTAGACTTCATTGATTTTCCAATCTGACAAACACTATTTGAATCCATATTTTTTTTTACCTTCATCTGTTCTACTTCTCTTGCTCTTATTCTTTCTTTAATTCATCAGACATTTGTAAATTCCTGCCAAATAGCAGAACTATGTTGGATAGGAGGGAGGGTGATGATAAGTATATTATCCATAATGGACTGGGTGGGCACAGGCATAAGAATCAATTTCTCTGTAACCACGTGATAAATTCAATAACAGAGTGGCTTTCACCTTTTTACCTTGCAAGTCTGTCAACTTCCCCCAACAGCACATATCCTAGGATTCTCTTTGAGACACGACTACTACCTCATCCGCTGAATGCTTACTTTGAGTCGTCTGTACTTTGTCTAATTACCATTATGATTCTTTTTCACTTGTCCTAATAACGTACAGGGTGATTTCTGTGACCATCAAGTAAGGAAGCTGAAGTTTTGAATTGGGATAGTGCTCCATTCCTCCTGAATTTTGATGTCCTAGTTTGTGTTTTTACTGTCCTCTGATGAGCAGGCCATCCAGTGCTAATGGATTATAATACATTAAGTAAACACATGGTTAAAATGTGAGATGGAGTAGAGGGCAAAGGGCATGAAGAATCAGGATAACTTTATTGTTAGTTCTGTGGGTGTCTTTGGGCAGATAGGAAAATCTTTCTGGGTCTCTCTTCATCTGTAATATGTGGGTAACCAATGCTTTTCCTCTCTTTCCCATGGGCATATATTGAGAAAATCTTCTGAAAGCATGATTCCACATTGCATTCCCTGCATCTAACATAGAAATTGTTACTGCATATATGTTTTAAAACTATGTTAAATAAATGAGTAATATATACTTTGAAAAGTAGAAAATGCTGTATAGTATACATATAATGGATTATTAGTACTTTATTTATCTAGAGCTTGTGCACTTAGGGATGTTTGGAATAGCTGTAAAAATGGCTTCTCATACTTTTCAGCTTCATAAAATGGATATTAAATCAGTTCAAGGGTAAGAATGACATTATGCAATGAGGACTGAAGCTCTGGGATCTGATATTCATGCACGGAGCTTCCCACAATAGCCAGGGGCATGGCACCTTCATGCATCAAAATAATGGAACAATGTTGACAATAATGAAGATGAATTGCATGATTTTAGGCATTGATAGACTTGTATTTTCAACCGTGAAAGTGTAGGTGATCCTAAGTGTTGGCCAATGCAGCTTAAAAACTGCTCAATAATTATACCTCCAACTATATAGGAAACAGATGTACATACTTATTCTTTTATATGCCAATGTTTTAAAATGTTTTCCAAATGAATTGTGGACATCACTATCACCTGGTGCATTATTAATAATTAAATGAGCAGGATAAACTTTAATGTTCACATTTTGTTTTTACTGTGCTTTTGCGGGCTCTGTGGAAACTAACTCTTTTCTCATGAACATCTTGAAATAGCTAAGTGATTTTCATCACCCAATACTTGAAGCTTAGAATAACTATCTTACCAACTTCTAGCTGTCTAAAGAGTTATTTGATATTAGATTCTCCTGTGTAAAAATACCTGATGGGCCAACATGACTTATCTAGGGAGAATACAAATGTCCTCAGCATAGCTTAAAACATTCTTCTCATGTTGACTTCAGCTTGACTGTTCAGGTATGTTATCTCAGTTAACCATTTGCCCCATACCTAGGAGTGAATGGCTATTCAAAATACTGGCAGAAGGAAGAGTTCCTACCATTGATAGACAGACTTTGCTGGGACCAGAGTAAGAAGACAAGCATTAGCATGAAGTGTGGGCTAGTGGAATAGCTTGATATCTGGGGATTCCAAATGTAAAAACAAAATGTGTGGCCTTCTAATTCTGGAAAGATGGAAGAGATATACTTTTCCCTATTCCTCCCACTAATTATAAACAATCACTCTATAGCTTATATTTAAAACAAATGTGAAAAGATTCTGAAAGCTGAAAAGGAAGAAGACAAAGAATCTAGGGATTTTAGGACTTAAGGAATGACATGGTGCTGAGTTTCCTGATTTTATTTTTGCCTGATAAATCCCAGAAATGAAGATGAAGATGCTGGTAACCTGGAAATGCCAATACATAGAAAAAAAATGTCTCAAAAAAAATCTGCCTTTCTAGTAAAAAGACCAGAAAAGAGACAACCAAGGAAGACAGTTATTTGGCTCCCACTGCAGCCAAATAACGCACATTCACACAAACCCATGCACACACTCTGTGGCTCCACCCCCAGCCCCACCAGCAAAGGTAGAGTGAAGAGCCTAGACTTCCATCCTTTCCAGGTTGAAAGAAGATGCTCCAACCTTTCTGCAGGGAAATTTGAGAAAGTTTCAGAGTTTTCCCCATTGCCCAGCAGTAATAGCCTAGACTTTGACTCCCACCTGGCAGTAATGAGGCACCCCATTCTCCCCATTGAGGTGATATCAGAGGAGACTGAATAAAGAGTCAGGATATTCCCCATTGTCCATTGATAATCATATGTCCATCTGTGTTTCAGGTCATCTGAACAGAGGATATCACCAGCAGTATACTCAAAAAAAAAGTTATAATGGCAACAAAATTTCCAAACTTGACAAAATATATAAACCCACAGATTTAAGAAACTGAATAAACTCTAGACAGCATAACCCCACCCCCACCAAAATCCACACAAAGATACATCATAGCCAAATTTGTGAAAACTAAGGGCAAACTAAATGAACATCTTGAAGGCAGCAAGAAAGAAATAACAACTTGTATATGGGGGAACAATTCAAATGACAATAGATTTCTCACTGGAAACTGTGAAGGCCAAAAGAAAGTAGCACATCGATTTTCAAGTGATGAAAGGGAAAAAATGTCAACCTATAATTCTGTCTCCATCAAAAAAGTTCTTCAGGATTAAATGAAAAATTAAGACATTCGCAGATGAAAGAAAACTAAAAGAATTTCTTGTTAGCCGACCTACCTTGGAGAATGGCTAGAGGAAGTTCTCTAACATAAAGAAAGCCACAAAAGATGAACCATGAAATAAGAAGGGAAAGAACACAGTAAGCAAAAAATATTTGTAAATACAACAGAAACCCCCTGTCCTGTTTTTTCTAAATTGTGCTTGCTGGTAGAAGTAAAAATTAGAACACTGTCAGATGTGGTACTTAAATACATGTAAAAGAAAATTTTTAAACAATTGTAAGTGGGGGATAGTAAAGGGATATGAGATTTCTATATATCAATTAAATGTAAACATATACATTTATATTAAATGTATGTCAATTTATATTTTTTGTGTATACTCACACATACTATAGTACCTACGGCAACCACGGAAAAGGCATACAAAAGGAATACACTCAAAAATACTTTGGCTAAATCAAAATGGAACTCTAAAACACATTCAAATAATCCACAGAGCAGAGAAAAAGGAAAACAGAAATACGAAACAAGATGAAAGAAAAATAAAAATAATAAAAGATGAAAAGAAAGACTTAAGCCCTAATAGAACAATAATTATATTAAATCTAAATGTTATGAATAACTCAAATAAAACAAAGAAATTGAAAGAGTAGATTAACATGACCCAGCTATATGCTATCTACAAGTAAATTCACTGAAAATATAACGTTAAGGCAGATTGAAATAAAAAAGATGAGAAAAACATAGCATGCAAACACTGGTCAAAAGAAAGCAGGGGGTGGCTATATCAATATCAGATAAAGCAGACTTGAGAAAAAAGAGAGGGAAATTATATAATGATAAATGATTAGTGTCTCAAGAAGATATAACAATCCTAAGTGTGCATATGCCAGGTGACACAGCTACAACATATTAAAAAAAAACAGGCATAACTTAAAGGAGAAATAAACAAATTAACTATTGTAATGAGAGACTTCAACACTTCTATCTTTATAAGTAATAAAACAACTAGATAGAAAATTAGCAAGGACACAGAATAACTCAACTACGATATCAATCAATAGGCTCTAATTGCTATTCGTAGAACACTCCACCCAACAGCAAAATAGACATCTTTTTAAACTTTTCTTGGAAGATATTTTAGAGTAGACTATATTTTATTACATAAAACCACATCCAACAAATTTAAAAGAACTGAAATGACGTATGTTACTAATATTTGACACACAGTGAAATCAAACTAGAAACTAATAATAGAAAGATAGGAACATCTCTAAACCTTGGAAACTAACAACACACTTCAAAATAATCCATGGACCCTTGGAAACTAACAAGACACTTCAAAATAATCCATGGGTAAAGGAGGAAGTTCCAAGGGAAACTGGAAAAAACAAGAGCAATGAACTGAATGAAATAAAAATGCGGTATATAAAAACTTGAGGATCACAACTAAAACTGTCTTGAAAGGGAAGTTTCTTATACCAAATGCATACATTAGAAAAGAGGAAGCCTTGAAACAAAATCTAGGCTCTCACCTGAAGGTCCCAGCAAAAGAGAAGCAAAATAAACCCAAAGCAGCAGTAGGAAAAAATAATAATGAAGATAAAAGCAAAAATATACGAAACTGAAAATGGGAAAACAGTAGAGAAAATCAATGAATTGATGTTCTGTTTTATGAAAACAAGTAAATGAAATTGACAAAACTGTAGCCTAACAGACAAGAAAAGAGAGAGTATACACAAAATATCAATTTCACAAGTGAAAGAGAGAATATCATTACAGACCCTGTAACAAATGAAGGATAATAAGAAAAAAACATGAACCACTCTGCATACATTATTGCATTTGTTTTCTCCTTGAGCTGCAACTGCGAGTTGTCTTACCCTCTCTTTGGGGGCCTGACATAATAGTCATTAACATTTTTATTCTTGCTCTATTTCTAAGGATGTCTTGGTTCCCTTCCCAACCCCTGCCCCCAATAAATGATCTTGATCAGAAAACCATTTCTCTCTCTTATTCAAGAAAGTCTCTTCCTTTATTTCTTCAATGCCCTCTTGGTCTTAAGCAGAAAATCCAAAATCCAGATTTCCAAAATCTAAAATCCAAAATCCAGAAAATGAGGCAATTGGAAAGCTATTTTTCTTACCTTCCAAGTTCACCATGTTCCATATCCCTACAAACACCCTCAGTCAAGCCCATCGGAAAGCATGAGATTGCCCTGCCAGGAATGTCAGTCACCGCTTACTTCTCTCCCTGGTTCACTCTTCCTCATCTTCTGATGGGCTCATCACTTAGTGGCATTCATTAAATTATTGTCCATCTCCTGCACTGTGAGACCCTTGATGATAGAAACTTTAAGTTTTTTGTTGTGCATATCAACACCTCAGCATATTGCATTTTATGTTGATTTGCAAAGGAAAATATTTCAAGAATTACCCAAGGAACTTCTCAGAAATAAGATTATCAGGATTGATCATGAGATTCTGATTCCATACAACTTGGAAGAGGCATAGAAATCTGCATTTCCATAAAGTCTTCATGAGAACTTGGTGCAGATGTCCCAAATTTAAGAAGAATTAGTAGAAAATAATGAAAAATTAAATAAAGAATGAAAATAACAAATTAGCTGTATTCATTTTATTAAATTATTCATTATAAATCCTTGTCCTAAATCTAAAAGTAATTCCAGCAAAACAACTATTTAAAGTTACCTCCCAAAACATAAATGATGTAAAACATCAAGACTATGTGTTAGCTGTAAAGGAAATAACAGGGCAAAATATTGGTTGGTTAGTTTAATAGTGAAGTTTCTTTGAACACTTATTTTTCAAATTTGTGTCTTCCTAACACTTAATTATAAATTAAACTCTTACATCCCCATTGCTTCATACCATCTTCACAATAACATCTAGAACTAGAAAGGCAAGGAATAATTATTTTTTTCCAGATATATGTGAAGAAAATAAAGCTAAAAAGGTCAAGACACTTACCCATTGAAACAAATTAATTCCATCAGCTTATTACAATAGTTATTTGTGATTTTTAATTTGGGAAAATCAACCTTTTTCAGGTGCATACATGTATAACTATAGCTACAATCAACATAGATGTATGTTTAACTCTGTTGTTTTTTATTAGTTTTTCATGTTATCGCAGACTTTATAATTTTTGTCATTTATTTATATATTTTTATTAGTTGATACTCATCCATCCTGTTGAGGAAACGTGAGTTATTCATCCATTTACCTGCTATTGATCATTAGTTCAATCCACATTTAAAACTGCATTTTAAAAATATTTTTATAATGAACATATCTGTGCCCAAGTACCTGTAACTTTGTGTGTGTGTGTGCGTGTGTGTGTGTTGTAGGCATTTGAGATTTGAAACCAGATAGCCTGACTAGAACATGAGAAACTATTTTTCTAATTTTAATTGTAAGATTTCAGCCAGACAGAGTTAAGACACTAGTTTTTAATCTTTCACCACAAACCAGAAAATTCTTCATTTGAATGAAATATTAAAATCCTCAGCAAATCTTCCAATTTTCTTCTGCAGCATATAGTAGAGATCCATCCAATTTTAAGTCCCAGCCTTTCTCAGAAAAATATGTTCATATAAATTCTCCACTAATGAAGAGGTCTTACATACATACAAGTATGTTTAGAATATCTGGGGGACTATATCTATTACACAAAATTTTTGCTAAATGTTAGACGAAAAAAGAATCAAATTCCCAAATCCAAGATACAGGTAGTATGCCAAATAATGTAAAAAGCAAAAGTTATATAATAATTTAGGAATAAAAGGAAATATTTATACATAGATTTTGACTGAGACTATTATGTCTCAATTGACCACAAAATAGGCCTTTGGGCTTTTAAAAACCAAAGATTATATAGGAAACATGATAGCTGTCTAGTTTCTGAAACTATTAATATCCATAATTACAATTTGCCTTTTGGAACCTGGGACTCTAAAAAATGCTAATAGTGAGACTCAAAACATTGATACGCAGATAAAATTGGAAATACATGCAAATCAATACACAAGGCCAGGCTCATTGTTGAAGTTTGCTATTGTACCCGCAGTAAAAGTTAGATGTTAAAATTGCAGAGATAATATTGAAAATATGAATCAGCAAGCAGAGTTCCCTAATAACACACTTTACAAAAAATGTTTAAAAATAACGTGAAAAGATTAGGTTTTGCTCTGTTTTGTTATGTTGTGACATAACTTCCTTATCTAGAAATAAACTAACATTGAGATGGTTTTAATAGTTAAGATATTCACACAGAGTTGGTTTGGAGGGTCTGTGAAACAGATTTGATCTCAAATTTCTTTGATGAGCATGGTTTCTAAATTGAGGTAGGGAAAGATCAGGAGCCCAAACAGTAACAGCCATTCAAATAAAGAGATCAGAATTCATAATTTCAAGGAGAATACAATCGGGAAGAACTGGATTTCCAAGCTGGCCATTAATAAGCAATTTGAATTGAAATAACCCTAACACTGGAATTAACTATGTACTACATACAACTTAATTTTGAAAACAAACTTGCCTAAACACATGATAGAACAATGACAGCAGGCAGGCCTTGAGAGACTGAAATGTTGTGAAAAAATAAATGCATGGGTAAGCTCTTCACTCACCCCATCCTTTCCATGAGGTTTCGCGTCAGTTTACCGCAAAGTGAAATAAAACTCAAGGAGAAAGCTCAGTCTTGGTTACTGAGGAAACAGAGAATAGAATTCCCAAATGCCAAATAAACTGGATATAGTTGCAACATCTTTGATAGGAGAAAACTGGAAAGAAGTGAGGCAAAAATTCTGTGTATAGTATCTTCTTGAGGAACTGGCCAATTCCAAACCTGCTCCAGCATAAGACAAGACCAGGTAACCCAGAATAAAACAGCATCTGGAAGACCAAAGAACTTAACAGAAATGTTAGCATTCAGTTGTTGATGAGAAGAGGAAGGTTGGCATTAAAGCCCTGCAAATGTAAAAAGAACATGGTGACTATAACTTACTCAAAGAGAGAAAATGGAAACAGACCAGCCTGAATAAAGCCAAAACTAACCCACAACAGCAGCAAGATAATCAACTGGTTCTCTCTGCCAGCCAGGAAAAAATAAAAATAAAAGTCTTTTTTGAAGTAAGTAGTGTTGTTCATAGCGTCCACAGTTTTTAATTCAAAATATCTAACATCCAATAAAAATCTATGGAACTAAGATTGTCAGAATACAATGAACATTAACTGCTGCATGTGATTGTTGGATATGACAGTATCATCACATTACAGCAAAGAAAGCCTGTGTATTTGGAACTGGGACATTACATATATTTTTTCAAGATTGATTTTTTGACCTTGAGCAAACTGCATAACTTGTTTTTTAAAAAAATTAAATACATTATAAATTATTTTAGAAATGAGCATCACAGTCCTTACTTGTCCTTTCTGATGGGCTGCTGTGGAATCAAAAGTTTAAATTGCATGCTCATGTCAATTACAGAACAGAAATTCTATAGTTCAGTTATCTCCTTTTTTTTTCCCTTTAGTTCTTCTAAAAAAAATGGGACACGTGTGGAACATGAAGGTTTGTTACATAGGTATATATGTGCCATCCTGGTTTGTTGCACCTATTGACCCATATTCTTAAGTTCCCTGTCCTCAACCCCTACCCCCAACAGGCCCTGGTGTGTGTTGTTCCCCTCCCTGTGTCCATGTGTTCTCATTATTCAGCTCCCATTTATGAGTGAGAACATTCCATGTTTGATTTTCTGTTTCTGTGTTACTTTGCTGAAGATGATGGCTTCCAGCTTCATCCATGTCCCTGCAAAGGACATGATCTCATTCCTTTTAATGGCTGCATAGTATTCCTTGGTGTATGTGTATCACATTTTCTTTATCCAGTCTATCATTGATGGGCATTTGGGCTGGTTCCAAGTCTTTGCTATTGTAAATAGTGCTGCAATAAACATAGGTGCACATGTGTCTTTATAGTAGAATGATTTATATTCCTTTGGGTGTACACCCAATAATGGGTCAAATGGTATTTCTGGTTCTAGGTCCTTAAGGAATTGCCATACTGTCTTCCACAATGGTTGAACTAATTTACATTCCCATCAACAATGTAAAAGCATAGTTATTTCTCCACACCCTCACTAGCATCTATTGTTTCCTGACTTTTTAATAATTGCTATTCTGACTGGTGTGAGATGATGTCTCATTGTGGTTTTGATTTGCATTTTTCTGATTATCAGTGATGTTGAGCTTTTTTTCATATGTTTGTTGGCTGCATAAATGTCTTCTTTTGAGAAGTGTCTGTTTGTATCCTTTGCCCACTTTTTGATGGTTTTTTTTTTCTTGTAAATATATTTAATTTCCTTCTAAATGCTGGATATTAGACCTTTGTCAGTGGGTAGATTGCAAAACTTTTCTCCCATTCTGTAGGTTGCCTGTTCACTCTGATGTTAGTCTCTTTTGCTGTGCAGAAGCTCTTTAGTTTAATTAGATCCCATTTGTCAATTTTGGCTTTTGTTGCAATTGCTTTTGGTGTTTTTGTCATGAAGTCTTTGCCCATGCCTATGTCCTGAAAGGTATTGTCTAGGTTTTCTTCTTGGGTTTTTATGGTCTTGAGTTTTACATTCAAGTCTTTAATCCATCTTGAGTTAATGTTTGTATAAGGTGTTAAGGACGGGGTCCAGTTTCAGTTATTTACATTTGGCTAGCCAGTTTTCCCAGGAACATTTACTGAATAGGAGAACCTTTCCCCATTGCTTGTTTTTGTCAGGTTTGTTGAAGATCAGATGGTTGTAGATGTGTGGTGCTATTTCTGAGGTCTCTGTTCTGTCTGCTCCATTGGTCTATATGTCTGTTTTGGTACCAGTACCATGCTGATTTGGGTACTGTAACCTTGTAGTATAGTCTGAAACAGGTAGCGTGATGCCTCCAGCTTTGTTCTTTTTGCTTAGGATGGTCTTGGCTATACAGAGTCTTCTTTGATTCCACATGAAATTTAAAATAGTTTTTTTCTAATTCTGTGAAGAATGCCAGTGATAGTTTGATGGGAATAGCATTGAATCTATAAATTACTTTGGGCAGTATGGCCATTTCCATGATATTGATTCTTCCTATCCATGAAGATGGAATGTTTTTCCATTTGTTTGTGTCCTCTCTTATTTCCTTGTGCAGTGGTTTGAAGTTCTCCTTAAAGAGGTCATTCACATCACTTGTTAGCTATATTCCTAGGTATTTTATTCTCTTTGTAGCAATTGCGAATGGGAGTTCATTCATGATTTGGCTCTCTGCTTGCCTAATGTTGGTGTAAAGGAATGCTTGTGAATTTTGCATATTGATTTTGTATCCTGAGACTTTGTCGAAGTTACTTATCCATTCAAGAAGTTTTTGGGCTGAGGTGATTTGGCTTTCTAAATATAAAATCATGTCATCTGCAAACAGAGACAACTTGACTTCCTCTCTTCCTATTTGAATACCCTTTATTTCTTTCTCTCGCCTGATTGCCCTGGCCAGAATTTCCAATACTGTGTTGAATAGGAGTGGTGAGAGAGCGTATCCTCGTCTTGTACGAGTTTTCAAAGGGTTCCAGCTTTTGCTCATTCACTATAATACTAGCTGTGGGTTTGTCACGAATAGCTCTTATTATTTTGAGATATGTTCCATCAATACCTAGTTTATTGAGAGTTTTTAACATGAAAGAATGTTGAATTTTTTCCAAGGCCTTTTCTGCCTCTATTGAGATAATCATGTGGTTTTTGTCTTTGGTTCTGTTTATGTGATGGATTATGTTTATTGATTTCCATATGTTGAACCAGCCTTGCATCGCAGGGATCATGGTGGATAAGTTTTTTGATGTGCTGCTGGATTTGGTGTGGCAGTATTTTATTGAGGATTTTTGCATCAATGTTCATCAGGGACACTGGTCTGAAGTTTTTTGTTGTTGTTGTGTCTCTTCCAGGTTTTGGTATCAGGGTGATGCTGGATTCATAAAATGAGTTAGGGAGGAGTCCCTTCCTTTCAATTGTTTGGAATATTTCAAAAGGAATGGTACCCACTCCTCTTTCTATTTCTGGTAGAATTCAGCTGTGAATCCATCTGACCTTGGGCTTGTTTTGGTTGGTAGACTATTAATTATTGCCTCAATTTCAGAGCTTGTTATTGGTCTATTCAGGGATTCAACTTTTTTTCTGTTTTAGTCTTTGTAGGGTGTTTGCATCCAGGAATTTATTCATTTCTTCTAGGTTTTCTACTTTATTTATGTAGAGGTGTTTATAGTATTCTCTGATGGTAGTTTGTATTTCTGTGGGATCAGTTGTGATATCCCCTTTATTGTTATTTATTGTATCTATTTGATTCTTCTCTCTTTATTAGCCTAGGTAACCATCTATCTATTTTGTTAATTTTTTCAGAAAAACAGCTTCTGGATTCGTTGATTTTTTGGAGGGTTTTTGTGTCTCTATCTCCTTCATTTTTTCTCTCTTCTTAGTTATTTCTTGTCTCCTGGTAGCTTTTGGATTAGTTTGCTCTTGTCTCTCTAGCTCTTTTGTCATGTTAGGATGTCAATTTGAGATTGTTCTAGCTTTCTGAGGTGGGCATTTAGTGCTATAAATTTCCCTTTTAACACTGCTTTAGCTATGTCCCAGAGATTCTGCTACATTGTCTCTTTGTTCTCATTGGTTTCAAAGAACTTCTTGATTTCTGCCTTAACTTCATTATTTACCCAGGAGTCATTCGGGGACAGGTTGTTCAATTTCCATGAAATTGTGTGGTTTTGAGTGAGTTTCTTAACTCTGAGCTCTAATTTGATTGCACTGTGGTCTAAGAGACTGTTTGTTATGATTTCTTTTGCATTTGCTAAAGAGTGTTTTACTTCCAATTATGTGGTCAATTTTAGAATATGTGCCATGTGGCACTGAGAACAATGTATATTCTGTTGATTTGGGGTAGAGAGTTCTGTAGACATCTGCTAGGTCCACTTGATCCAGAGCTGAGTTCAAGTCCTGAATATCCTTGTTAATTTTCTGTCTCATTGATCTGTCTAATACTGACAGTGGAGTGTTAAAGTCTCCCACTATTATTGTATGGGAATATAAGTCTCTTTGTAGGTTTCTAAGAACTTGTTTTATGAATCTGGGTGCTCCTTTATTGCATATATAGTCAGAATACTTAGCTCTTCTTGTTGAATTGTTCCCTTTACCATTACAGTATGCAATGCCCTTCTTTGTTTCGTTTGTTTGTTTTTTTATCTTCGTTAGTTTAAAGTCCATTTTGTCAGAGACTCCGATTGCAACTCCTGTTTTTTTTTTGTTTGTTTGTTTTGTTTTGTTTTGTTTTTTTGCTATCCATTTGCTTGGTAAATTTTCCTCCATCCCTTTAGTTTGAGCTTGTGTGTGTCTTTGCGTGTAAGATGGGTCTCCTGAATACAGCATACCAATGGTTCTTGTCTCTTTATCCAATTTGCCAATCTGTGTCTTTTAATTGGGACATTTAGCCCATTTACATTTAAGGTTAGTATGGTTATGTGTGAATCTGATCCTGCCATCATGACGCTACTTGGTTATTTTACACACTAGTTGATGCAGTTTCTTCATAGTCTTTACATTTTGGTGTGTTTTTGCAGTGGCTAGTACCGGTTTTTCCTTTTCATATTTAGTGCTTCTTTCAGGAGCTCTTGCAGGGCAGGCCTGGTGGTAATGAAATCCCTCAGCATTTGTTATCTGGAAAAAAAATTTTGTTTCTCCTTCGCTTATGAAGCTTAGTTTGGCTGGATATGAAATTCCAGGTTGAAAATTCTTTTCATTAAGAATGTTGAATACTGGCCCCCAATCTTTTCTGGCTTATGGAGTTTCTGCTGAGACGTCAGGTATTAGTCTGATAGGCTTCCTTTGTAAGTGACCTGGGCTTTCTCTCCGGCTGCCCTTAACAGTTTTTCCTTCATTTTGACCTTGGAGAATCTGATGATTATGTGTCTTGGGGTTGATGTCATGGAGTATCTTTTTTTTTTTGAGATGGAGTCTTGCTCTGTCACCCAGGCTGGAGTGCAGTGATGGCATGATCTTGGCTCACTGCAAACTCCACCTCCTAGATTCACGCCATTCTCCTGCCTCAGCCTCCCAAGTAGCTGGGACTACAGGCGTGCACCACCAAACCTGGCTAATTTTTTGTATTTTTAGTAGAGATGGGGTTTCACCATGCTAGCCAGGATGGTCTCGATCTCCTGACCTCATGATCTGCCCACCTCGGCCTCCCAGAGTGCTCATGGAGTTTCTTAATGGTGTTTTCTGTATTTCCTGAATTTGCATGTTGGTGTGTTTGCTAGGTTGGGGAAGTTCTCTTGGATAACATTCTAAAGTGTGTTTTCCAGCTTGTTTCCATTCTACCTGTCTCCTTCTGGTATTCCCATCAATCATAGGTTTGGTCTTTTTATAAAGTCCCATATTTCTTGGAGGCTTTGTTCATTCCTTTTCATTCTTTTTTCTCTATTCTTGTCTGCATGTCTTATTTCAGTAAGGTGGTCTTCAAATCTGATATCCTTTCTTGTGCTTGGTCGATTTGGCTGTTGATACTCGTGTATCCTTCACGAAGTTCTTGTGCCATGTTATTCAGCTCCTTCAGGTCATTTATGTTTCTCTCTAAACTAGTTATTCTAGTTAGCAATCCCTGTAACCTTTTATCAAGGTTCTTAGCTTCTTTGCATTGGGTTAGAACATGCTCCTTTAGCTCAAGGTTGTTTTTTATTATCCATCTTCTGAAGCCTACCTCTGCCAATTTGTCCATTGGATACTCTGTCCAGTTGTGTGCCCTAGATGGAGAGATGCTGCAATCATTTAAAGGAGAAGAGGCACTCTGGCCTTTTGGGTTTTCCGCATTTTTTGTTTATTCTTTCTCATCTTCATGAGTTCGTCTAGTTTTGGTCTTTGAGGCTGCTGACACTTGGATCGGGTTTTTGTGGGGGCCTTTTTTGTTGTTGTTGATATTCTTGTCACTTGCTGCTTGTTTGTTTATTTCTTTCAAGTAAGCTCCCTCTTCTGTAGAGCTGCTGCAGTTTGCTAGGGGTTCATTTCAGGCCCTATTCATCTGATTTGCTCCCGTGCCTGCAGATGTCACTCAAGGAGGCTAGAAAATAGCAAAAATGCATGCCTGCTCCTTCTTCTGGAGCCTCTGTCCTCAAGAGGCACCAAACTGATGCCAGTAGGATCACTCCTGTATAGGGTGTCTGACAACCCCTGTTGGAGAGTCTTACCCCGTTGGGTGGCACAGGGATCAGGACACATTTAAGGAAGTACTTTGTCCCTTGGTGGAGATAGTGTGCCTCACTGAGGGGAAACCCACTTGTCTGGGCTGCCTGGATTCCTCAGAACTGCCAGAAGGAGAGGGTAAGTCTGCTGGGCCACAGAGACTGCGGCCACCCCTCCCCCTAGGGTCTCAGGCCCAGGGAGATCCTAATTCCATCCCTGAGCCTCTGGCTAGAGTTACTGGAGATCCTGCAGGAAAGGCCGCCAAGTGAGGAAGGATGGGTCAGGTTTAGGCCTGAAAAGGCACTCTTGCAGCAGTCTGCCACAGCTGGTATGTTGGGCTGTGGGGACAAGCCTTGGGACCAAGCTGTCCAGCCTCCTTGGCTCCAGCAAGGGAAAAGCATAGCCTGGAGCTATCGAAATGAGTGCCACCCTTCCCCCACCCAGGGAGCTTAGCGTGTTGGCAGTTGCCAGTGGCAGTGCTGGCTGCTGCCCCTCCCCCAAGGAGCTCAAACAGCTTAGACAGCAGGCAGCCACAGCTGGTGCTGGTTGCCTCTCCCCGCAGGCTTAAGCAGATTGCAGCTGAGAGGCTGTAAGAATCTGTATGTTCCAGGGTTGGGGTGCTACGCCCCAGTGGCTTGGGTTCACGAGTAGGATCTTCTAATCCATGGGTTGCATAGTTCCTTGGAGAAAGCAGTGTCCCCAGCTGGGTAGCACGCTCACTCACCGCCTCCCTGGCTGGAGAGAGGAGGTTTCCTTTCCCTGTGCGGCTGTCAGGCAGGCTGTGGCACCACACTGTTCTTCTTTCTCTCCGGGAGTCAGGCCAGCCTTCTAGTCAATTTTGATGAGAGAACTTGGATACCTTGGTTGCCGGTGAAGGATTCACATGCTTATTACGTGTTTTTTTGTTTGTTTGTTTGTTTTTTCTTCAATGGGAGCCTCAGAATGCAGCTGCTTCTAGTCAGCCACCTTGGCCCTGCCTGCCAGATATCTCCTTTTTATGGAGGTTGAAGGTAGGATTCAGCTGGGGAAAAAGTGGTTCATGTCTATGTTGCTGGCTCAAGACAAAGCCCACTTCAGAACATGTGCCCAAATTAGTACTCCTTTTTCACATATTCCATGAGAATGAATTATTATGGTTGATTATGGTGGTATCCTCATTATCTGAATGTAATCAGATTGATGTTTTCAAAATACTTTAACTTAACTCTGTTAAGCGGTAAACCAGTTTCTGGATGGTTAAATGTATGGAGATAAAGAATTGTGCCCACTTCATCTATTGAACAAATATTTGCGTACTATCTTAGAACAGGCATTGTTCTAAGTGCTCAGGATACATCACTGAAAAAAACACAATAATTCCTGTCCTTGCGGTGCTTGCATTCTAACAAAGGAAAACAGCAAGTATAGACATAAACACAAAAATAAGAAAGCTATATATTAGGACATGATAAACACCGTATGGAAAAATAGAAAGGTAATGCAGGCTTTGGTCATGATGTAAGTGAAGGTAGAGATTGTCAGCCATTTTTAATAGGCTTTTTAAATATTACCTCATGAAGAAGGTGACATTTTAATTTGGGGCAATACTTGAAGGAGGTAAAATGTTTGAAAAGTGATGAGGATATCTAGTGGACAGGAGTAAGCCATGCAATGTTTCTGAGGAGCAGCCAAAGCATTAGTGGCTGGGGCAAAGTGAGTGTGAGATTAAGGCTAGAAGATGAGACCAGAGGGTAACAAAGGGGCCAAATTATGTAAGGTCTGGTAGAATTTGGCTTTTATTGTGATTGAAATGAGAAGCTGTTGTAAGATTCTGAACAAAGGGACAATATGATTTTTTTTTAAATATTTAAATAATCATCCAGTTTTCTATTTTGAGAAAAGATTCAGGGGTAGGATGGGACAAGAATAGAAGCAGAGGAGGCTGGATGTTGGCTAGTTGCGCAAACCCATGCAGCTCATCCTGGTGCTTGGAACTATGATGGTGACAGTGAGAGTGGGGTAAATTATTTGGTTCTAGTTACTTTTTGAAGCCAGAGTCAACAAGATTTCCTACTGAGTAGTCTGTGGGACATTAGAGAAGAATGGTGAATCAAGAAGAAATCCAAGGTTATTGGCCTTAGTATCTAAAAGGAACTTCCAACAGCTGAGTTGAGAAAGACCGCAGGTAAAGCAACTTTGAAGAGGAAAATCAGAAGTTGTCTTTGGGGCATATTATAATTTAAAAAAATATTAAATAATTGGATGGAAAACTCAACCCATTTATCATTTATTTCAACATAAAAAAGATGGAATACATTGATTGTTCTCATTTTGGCTTTCCTAAGCATTGCCCCAAGCAATACAGGAAGTGAACTTAATAGAATCAGTGATATTTATTGCTTTTTTAACATAAATCTTCACATATTCTATTTGAAATGAGTAGTGTGGTCCCTTGCAATTACTTTTTTATTCCAACCTGTTCAAATATTTGAGTGGAAAATGGTCTTATCGGGTCATCATGGAGCCTTTGCTATTGCTGAGCTAATAATACTTTTTTTGAAAACTCCATTTAAACGGTGCAGATGAAAATCTATGCCTCCTCTCTATGTCACTCCCAAACACGTTGTAAGATGAACCACAGGGGAAGCCCATATGTTAGAAAGGCATGCTTCATTTAGCTATTGCAACACGCTGGCTGAAGGGTGCTATAGATGGAGTTGCTTAGAAAAGATTACATCTCTTGGCTTCTGGCAAAGGAAAAAAAGCATTAAAAAAGGCTGTACTGAGGGCTAAGAGCTTTATTGAAATTCTACAGGAGCCTTACAGAAATGGTGAGCTTCTGACTTGTTATCAGGTACCAGCATTTGGGCATCTTGACACTCTATAATTGAAATTCATTGCTTGACCTTTAGTCTATAAAAATGGTATGCTGTCATTAGCACAGACTGCTTGCTGTATTCTCCTGTCATTCCTTAGACCAGCTTAAACCATCTCAGATGAAATAGCCTATTTCATTTCAGACCTCAGAGTTTGCCACTATTAAAGTGGAAAGCTAAAGCAATGTTTAGCAATGTGGTAAAGACTAATGCAGTAGAATTGCTAGAGAAGTAGGAGTCTTTCTTTTTTAAATTCCCTTTAAAAATTAATGCTCTCTGGTATGGTACCATCTCTATTACACTACTCCTGTCAGAGTGAGAACCATTACTTTTTTTAATTGCATTTTAATTTAACCTGTGAATGCCACACTGTCTACCTTACATTTGACAAAGTATTCGAATGTTAGTTCACCAAGAAGACAAGTTAATGTAAGAATTATAAGGTAATATTTCACACTCATGATGTGAAGAATTGAGGCAATTATGTGGATATTTTAGCCAAAAAAAAACCCATGCTGCCATAATTTTTTGAAAATTTTAGGTAAGAGAGAAATTGATGGGTTTGGGTGATTTAACCAACACTTTATTCTGAGAATTACTTTATTTATCACTTGATGTCATCAGTTCTAATCCGATGGTCAGAGAGATGTTAGTTGTTCTGAGAATCCATGTTATAAGAGTAGTCACCTCGTTAACTAAAGAAATGGGATGACGTGGCTGTTGACAACTACAACTCTTGAACTGTCTCAAATCACCTAAACACATAGAGCCAAAGAGGATTCATCTTCTTAGTGACTTAAGAAACTGAATTGTAAAAACATTGAAAATCATTCTACTTCTTTCCGACTGTGTGGTCTCAATTTTCCTTTATGCAAAAACAGACTTGAAAAACATTATTGTGAAATGATTGTGGAAAAACCAAAGCACGGTGTTTAGAGTGATGGAAATATTTCTCTCAAGTCAATATCGTATTCTGTTCTAGGTCATTCATAAACTTAACATGTGCATAACTGCTGAGAATTCTCTTTCCTCCCTCTCCTCCAAGTTTAAAAGAGCTTTTTATCTCTTATTTTCTTAAACAAGTCAAACAGCATTGGATTAATACTGGAATACGAATATCTATGCCTTGGCTTATTTTAAAGACTGCTATTTATTTTTTTCATTTTAATTTGTTTTTATTGCAATAACTTTCAGGATATATGTGGGTTTTGGTTACATGGATAAATTGTATTGTTGTAAAGTCTGGGATTTGAGTGTATCTGTCACCTGAGTGGTATGTATGGTACCTAATAGGTAGTTTTTAAGCCTCACCCTTCTGCCACTCTCCCCCTTTCTAAGTCTTCAATGTCCATTATACCACTCTGTATGCCCTTTGCATACCCATAGCTTAGCTCCCATTTATAGGTGAGGCCATGCAGTATTTGATTTACCATTCCTGAGGCCATGTAGTATTTGGTTTATCATTCCTGAATTTCTTCACTTAGGATAATGCCTCAGTCCCATCCATGTTGCTACAGAAGAAATCATTTCATTCTTTTTATGGTGGAGTACTGTTCCATGGTCTATATATACCACATTTTCTTTATCCACTCTTCACTTGATAGGCACTTAGGTTGATTTCATATCTTTCCAATTGTGAATTGTGCTACAGTTAAAATATGTGTGCAGGTGTCTTTTTGATATAATGACTTATTTTCTTTTGGGTAAATGCCCATTGCTGGGATTGCTCATTGAATGATAGATCTACTTTTAGCTCTTTGAGAAATCTCCATACCATTTTCCATAGAGGTTACATTAATTTACACTCCCACAAGTAGTGTATAAGTGTTCCCTTTTCACCATATCCATGTCAACATATGTTGTTTTTGACTTTTTAATAATGTCCATTCTGATTGAAGTAAAGTGGTATCTCATTGTGCTTTTAATTTGCATTTCATTGATCAGTGATGTTGAGCGTTTTTCATGTTTGTTGGCCATTTGTATATTTTCTTTTGAGAAATGTTTATTCATGTCATTTGCCCCTTTTATTGGGATTATTTGTTTATTTCTTACTGATTTGTTTGTGTTCCTTGTAGATTCTGGGTATTAGTTCTTTTTCAGACCCACAGTTTGCAAATATTTTTCTTATTCTGTGGATTATCATTTTACTCTGTTGATTATTTATTTTGCTGTGCAGAAGATTTTTAGTATAATTAAGTCCCATTTATTTATTTTTGTTTTCGTTGGATTTGATTTCAAGGTCCTAGTTACAAATTCTTTGCTTAGGCCAATGTCCAGAAGAGCTTTTTTCCTAGATTTTCTTCTATAATTTGTATGGTTTCAGGACTTACACTTAAGTCTTTAATCCATCTTGAGTTAAATTTCGTATATGGTGAGAAACAGGGATTCAGTTTCATTCTTCATGCAGCTATCCATTTTTTCCAGGACCATTTATTGAAAATGGTATCTTTTCCCCAGTTTATGTTTTTCTGTGCTTTGTCAAAGATCAGGTGTTTGTAGGTATTTGGCTTCACTGCTGCGTTCTCTATTCTGAACCATTGGTCTGTATATCTTGTTTTATAAAAGTATCATGCTTTTTTGGTTACTGCAGCCTTGTAGCATAATTTGAAGTCAGGTAATGTGATGCCTCTAGATTTGTTCTTTTTGATTAGGTTTGCTTTGGCTATTACGGCTCTTTTTTGGTTCTGTATGAATTTTAGGATTTTCTTTCTAATTTTATAAAAACCTACATGGATATTTTGATAGAAATAGCCTTGAATCTGTAGATTGCTTTGGTCAGTATGGTCATTTTCATGATATTGTTTTTTCGAATCCATGAGTATGAGATGTATTTCCATTTGTGTCATCTATGATTTCTTTCTTTAGTGTTTTCTAGTTCTCCTTGTAGAGATCTTTTGCCTCATTGGTTAAGAATCGTTATATGAATTTATTTTTTGTAAGTTATGTAAAAGGAATTGAGTTCTTGATTTGATTCTCAGATTGGTCATTGTTGGTCTGTATCAGTGCCACTGAGCTGTGCACATTTATTTTGTAAACAGAGGCTTTGCTGAATTCATTTATCAAATCTAGTAGTCTTTTGGAGTAGGCTGTAAGGTTTTCTGTGTATACGGTCATATCACTGACAGACATAGTTTGAGTTTCTATTTTCCAATTTGGATTTTCCAATTTTGGCTATTAGGGCTCTTTTTTGGTTCCATATGAATTTTGGGATTTTTTTCTCATTTTATAAAAAACTACATTGATATTTTGATAGAAATATCCTTGAATCTGCAGATTGCTTTGGTCAGTATGGTCATTTTCTGTTATTTTTATTTTTCTTCTCTTGCTTATGGCTCTGGCTAGGACTGCCAGTACTATATTGAACAGAAGTGGTGAAAGTGGTCATCCTTGTCTTTTTTCAGTTCTCAGGGAAAATGCTTTCAGATTTTCCCCATTCAGTATGATGTCCGTTGGTTTATCATATATGGCTTTTATTATTCTGAGGTATGTTCTTTCTGTGCATAGTTTGTTGAACATTTTTATCATAAAGAGATGCTGAATTTTATTGAATGTTTTTTCCGCATCGATTGAGATAATTTTATGTTTCTTGTTTTTAATACTGTTTATGTGATGAATCACATTTATTGGCTGGTGTATGTTGAGCCAAACCTCCATTCCTGGGATGAAACTCATTTGATCATGGTGAATTTTTTTTATATGCTGTTGGATTCTGTTTGCTAGTATTTTGTTTAAAATATTTGCATGTATGTCCATTGGGACTATTGATCTATAGTTTTCTTTCCTTGTTACATATTTTCCTGGCTTTGGTACCAGAGTGATACCAGCTTTATAGAATGAGTTGGAGGAGGATTCCCCTTCTTCTTGATCTTTTAGAATAGTTTCAGTAGGATTGGTACCAATTCTTTGAATGTCTGGTAGAATTTAGTTATGAATCAGTCTGGTCTTGGGATTGTTTTGGCGAATTTTATATTATTGATTCACTCGCACTGCTGGTTATTAGTTTGTTCAGGATTTCTATTTCTTTCTGATTCAAGCAAGGGAAATTGTATGTTTCCAGGAATTTTTTCATTTCCTCTAGATTTTCTAGGTTATGTGCATAGAGGTGCTCATAGTAGTCTCAAATGATCTTTTGTATTTCTCTGGTATCAGTTGTAATGTCTCCACTCTCTTTTTTAATTAGACTTATGTGAATCTTCTCTCTTCTTGGTTAATACAGCTATTGATCTATCAATTTTGTTTATTTTTTCAAAAAACAACCTTTCATTTTATTACTCTTTTATATTGTTTCAATTTTGATTAGTTCTGCTCTTATCTTTGTTATTTCATTCCTTCTGCTAACTTTGGGCTTGGTCGTTCTTGTTTCTCTAGTTCTTTGAGGTATGCTGTTAGGTTGTCAATTTGTGATCTTTCTGACTTTTTAATGATGGTATTTAGTGCTATGAACTTTCCTCCTAGCACTAATTTGGCTGCATCGCAGAAGTTTTGATATTACTTTCAATGTTATCAGTAATTTCAATTTTTTTAAATTTTCATCTTGATTTCATTGCTAAACCCAAAATCATTCGTAAACAGACTGTTTAATTTCCATGTTTTTGTATGAGTTTGAGAGTAATTTTTGGAATTGATTTCTACATTTATTCCACTGTGGTAAAAGAAGATACTTGATATACTTTGGATTTTTAAACGTTATTGAAACTTTTCTTGTGGCCTATCATATGGTCTGTCTTGGAAGATGTCCCATGCGCTGATGAAGAGAATGTATATTGTGCAGTTTTTAGGTAAAATGTTCTGTAAATATCTGTTAGGTCCATTTGTTATTGAATTCAGTTTAAATACGGTGTTTCTTTGTTGACTTTCTTCCTCGGTCATCTGTCTCATGCTGACAGTGGAGTGTTGAAGTCCCACACTATTACTGTGTTGCTTATTTATTATTTTATTGCTGTTTATTATTTTCTTAAGAGAAAAGAAATCACCACTACTATTTATCTAGTTATAATTTTTATGACTCTGGGAGCTGCACAGTTAGGTGCATACATATTCAGGATTGTTATGTTTTGTTGAATTGATACTTTTATTATTATGTAATAACTTTTTGTCTTTTTTTACAATTATTGTTTTAAAGTCTGTTTTATCTGATATAAGAATAGCTGCTGCTGCTCACTGTGGTTTCCATTTGTGTGGAATGTCTTTTTCCAGTACTTTCCCTTAAACCTATAAGAATCTTTATATGTTAGGTGGGTCTCTTGACCTTTTTTATCCACTCTGCCAATTTGTGACCTTTTTTATCCACTCTGTCAATTTGTATCTTTTAATGTGGCATTGAAACTATTTACATTTGACATTAATATTGAGATATGAGGTACCATTCTAGTCATAGTGTTGATTGTTGCCTACTTGCTTTTTTTTCTTCATTGTTTTACTGTTTTATGATTTGAAGAGTTTCTATACTGGTGTGTAGTGACCTTATGTTTCAACATTTAGAACTTCTTTTAACATTTCTTGTAGGGCTAGTCCAGTGGTGACACATTCCCTCAGCTTTTGCTTGTCTAGGAAAGACTTTATTTTTCCTTCATTTATGAAACTTAGTTTTGCTGAATACAAACTCCTTTACTGATAGTTATTCTGTTTAAGGAGACTAAATATAGGACCCCAAACTCTTCTGGCTTGTAAAGTTTCTGCTGAGAAGTCTGCTGTTAGTCTCATAAGTTTTCCTTTATATGTTACCTGATATTTTTGTCTCGTTGCAATTAAAATTCTTTCTTCAATTTTGACTTTAGATAGCCTGATGACTATACGCCTTGGTGATGTTCTTTTTATAATTAATCTCCTAGGAGTTCTTTGAGCTTCTTGTTTTTAGATGTCTAAACCTCTAGCATGGCCAAGGAAGTTTTCCTCAATTATTCCTGGAAACAGATTTTCCAAACTTTTCACTTTTTCTTCTCCGTCAGGCACACCTATGATTCTTAGGTTTGGATATCTTACATAATCCCATATTTGTCGGAGACTTTATTCATTTCTTTTATTTCCTTTTTTCTTTATTTTTGTCTGATTAAGGTAAATACAAAAGACTTATCTGCAAGCTCTGAAATTCTTTCTTCTACTTGGCCTAGTCTAATGTTGAAACTTTCCACTGTATTTTGTAGTTTCCTAAATGTGTCTTTTACTTCCAGAACTTCTGATTGATTTTTCATTAAAATATATATCTCTTTAGAAACGTTTTCTTTTATATAATGAATTGTTTTGTTAATTTCTTTATGCTAGTTTTCAACTTTCTCTTGTATCTCATTGAATAACCTAATAATTATTCTTTTCATTTTTTTATCTGGTATTTTAAAGATTTCATTTTGGTTCATATCCATTGCTGGAGAGTTAATGTAATTTTTTAGGAGGAGTTATATAATCCCATTTTTCATATTGCTAGAATTATTTTTCTGGTTCCTTCTCATTTGGAAAGATTTTTTTTTAATTTATGTTTGACTACACTGGGGTTTTTTAAAATCATTTTTCCTTTTGATGATGTGACACTAATTTTAAATTTATCTCCTATCTTTGACTCTGAGTGCATTCAGTGGCAAATACTGTATGTGGGTTCCTTGGTTATAGAGAATCTTTGTGCAGTTGCTTTCTCAGATACTGGTTGTAGTAGCAATGTTCTGGGTGTTTGAGTAGGTTCACTGTCTCCTGTGGGGCCAGAATGGCAGAGGTCTCATGAAGCTTATATTGTTCCCCAGTAGTGTGCACTTTTAAAATTTCTTTTCCCCAATATTTTATTCATTAGATTGAACAGTTCAGGTTTCAGGCCTTTAGGAGGTGTCCACAGGTAAAAATAGACTGTGGCTATAGCAGGGTAAATACAATATCCCAGTGATGGGAAGATGTCCCAGCTTTGACAGGAGAAGCTGACAAAGCTTCATTGAAGTGCACTGAGGTATTTTCAGGGAGAAGGGAGGGGAGCCACCTCAGCTCCCCTTCCAGGCCAAGAAGAAGAGATCTACCTCCCTGTCACACTCCTGACCCAGTGTTATAGCTATTCAGATCAAATAGGCAACCATGTTCATCTTCAGGAATAGTGATGTTCCATTTTGAGATGGACTGTGTCTCTACCATTCAGTCAAGCCTGAACCTGGAAAGCATTGCTCCTGCAGGAATGCAGTCACCCTGAAGTTTTTCAGAAAGGTCATCTACAGATGCACTCATGCCAAGCTTCTGGGGGAGAAGCCCCAGCTGTATCTGCAGTGATGGGTGATGGAAAGAAGAATTCCCCCTTTTCAACACCCTTCACAACCGCAAGGGCTGCCTGACTGTTGGGACAGAACTACAGTCTTTCTCCACTGAGTCCAGCACTGCACCTGTGCCTCTGCTGAAAGAAACTTCCCATAAGCAGAATGTTCTGGGACTCAAGACCTTAAGTGTGGTTTCTTTCATCCCATGGGGTTCTCCCTTGATATATTGCACTCCAACTTCCCCTATGAGTAGCAGTCCCTGAGGTCCAGACTACTGTGAATCCTGCTGCCCTTCTGTGTATAGCTGCTCTATGGGGCTGCTGTACTCCAGATTGGTGCTGGAGAATGTCTGCAAGGAATCCAGTGATGTGAAGATATAAGAGTTGAAGGACCCTGAGCAGAACAAAGTTTCACAATGAGTGCACACCCAGTATAGTGCCTGCTACTACAGCTCAGTTCTGGGGGGAAAGACAAGAACCTTGTGTGAGCCAGGTAATGCCCTCAAGGAGGCCCCAAATCATAGCCTACTCCAGTATTTGTGCTTGTGCATGCAAGAAACCCTCCTTGAGCTTGGAAACCAGCAGTCTGCCACAGGGGCTAGAGAGTCTGAGAGCACTCCCAACCACCCTTTCCATGGAATACTACATCTTTCAGAGTTTGATCTCTACCAGCTTCATGTTACTTTCTTTTGTGCATATGTGTATATACTGTATACAATTTCTTCCAGTGTATATAACTTCTTTCAGTGAACTCTCCGATAGACTCTAGCACTCTCCTGATAACATTCCATTTGGGCTATGATTATGCAGTATTAATTTTGGTTTTTCTTTCTAAGGAGAATTTGTTGTCTTTGTCTCTTGCCAGCCAACTAGAGAAGCTTTCTAATGGCTTAAGCTGTGAATAGATCTGCAGGATGTGCTGTGGCTTGGGCTCCACTCTTAGCTCCAGAAGAGTCAATGTTGAGTGGAGCTGGACCAATCTGACCTGTCCTCTAGTCTCCCAGAAGTGAGTACCAGCATCAGCTTTGCTGGGGGTGGCAGGTGAGTGATGTAGATTCTGAAAGATTTTCTTGGTTTTATATAGCCTTAGTGTGTTGGCTTTCTCGAGTGCCAGCTGCAGTCGTAATATACTGGGCACATGGACAGGATCAAGACCTCCTGGTTAGCCAGGGTGATGTAGGCAATTGTAGTAACTGAGGTTGCACAGAAATTTTCTTCAACCTAAGCTCTGTGTTATTGTGCCTGCAATGCTGCAATGGGCTGTGGTGATTGGCCTTCAGCCAGGAGGTGGTTCTTGCAAAAGGGTGCCAGCTGGAGTGGTAGCAGTGGGATTTGTGCTTGCCTTATGTTACTTAGGGGAGGTACTCTGGTGTCTTAGGCAAGAGGTGGGGCTCTGGAGATTTCAAACATCTCTCTCTATTGTATAACATTACTAGGACAGGTGGAGGGGCAAAGTTGGGTGGGGGCTGGGTCAGGCAAGGTGTGTCCTGGCTCCCGATGTATGGATGCAAGCAGCGGTTTCAGTGCGGATCAGAGGGCAATTCCTTGGCTGCTGGGGTAATATTCCAAGGAGAAGTGCAGCACAAAATTCTCTGCACTGGGAAAGAGAGGGTACCAAGCAGCTGCCCCACTCAGCTCCCACATATTTAATAAGGCAGGTCTCACAACCGAGGTATTCTACTAGCAACAGCTAGCTGGGTTCCAGGCAGCCTGTGCTCAGAATGCAAAACTGCCCAAGGCCACAAGGCTTCTCCACTGAGACAAAACCTGCCAGCTTTCAGGCCACACCCCTCCTGATTTACTAGCAAAGCAGGGGCACCCAGCTCCTGCGTGGGTACAGCACACTTTTTGCTCATCCCTTAGTTTTGGATAAGGGGTTAGTCACCACTCAAGGTTATATCATGAATCTCAGTTGGGAGCTTCTCTCAGTTTGTGACCACCACGTAAGTTAGCCGGCAGACTTCCAGGAGTTCTCCTATTGAGACGGAAAGGGTGAAGGGAAGTTCTGGGAAGGGAAGGGAGTGGTCCCTGGTCAGGGTTCCATCCCGGGCCTGTGGCCATGGACCTAGGTGAGGACAGGCACCCCTGTCTTTGGGCCAAAATGTTGCATTTCCCAAGACCACCTTGGCCTGCCACGTCCCCATCCTGTGCCTATAAAAACCTCAAGACTTTACTGGCTGGACGTTGAGGGAGCACGCTGATGGAAGAGCATACTGACAGATGCCAGCACACTGTCAGGCAGTGGGCTGGCAGAATGATGCGGAGTTTGGCTGGGGCAGTTGGAGGAGAGCCCAGGCTGTTGAGCGGCCACACTCCAGGGGAAAACCATGTCCCTTCTGGCTCCCCCATCTGCTGAGAGCTACTTCCACTTGATAAAACCTTGCACTCATTCTCCAAGCCCACGTGTGCTCTGGTCCTTCTGGTACACCAAGGCAAGAACCCGGGGATACAGAAAGCTCTCTGTCCTTGTGATAAGGCAGAGGTTTAATTGAGCTAACACAAGCCACCGGCGGACGGCTAAACTAAAAAAGCACCCTGTAACACCCCCACTGGGGCTTCAGCTGTAAACATTCACCCCTAGACACTGCTGTGGGATCAGAGCCCCACAGCCTGCCCTTTTGTATGCTCCGCAAGAGGTTTGAGTAACGGGTCACTGAAGAAGCTAGCCACACTCCCATTGTGCACCCTGTGACAGGGATGAGGGAACTTCCCATTTCACTATGAGTTAATATCAGGAATGGCTTCCCACCCTGCTGGGGTCCGGGAATGCATGTAAAGCGTGTCCCTATTCTACTTCTTCTCATATACTTACCACAGCTGATTAAGTCAGCACCAGCGCGGTGCAGGAGCAAGGTGCTGTCATGTGGCCTGGATTACCCAGCTCGCTCGTGGGACTGTACATCATGGAGACAGTCTCTCCCCTTTCATGCTCTGGAGACACAGCTTTCCACCTCGCTCATGGTGTAGCCTGCTGCCCATCACTTCTTTCAAAGTGTCTGGGCTTTCTTTCAGTTTTTCTGTTGAGTTCCTGAGTTGCTTTTTGGTTAAAAGTTCACAATGCGAAACTCTACACACTATTTTGTCTTTTCAAGTAGAAAGGACAGGCTAACAACTCCTCCAATCCACCTCCTGGGGGGAAATAAAAGCCTTGGCTTCACTATTAATGATCATAGTGATCCTAATATGGGGTCCCCTTCATATCTGGTCCCAGAGTCTTTACACTCTAAAATGAATAGTTTGTATTTAGTAATCTAACAGATATTGTTTGCTCTTCTAAGCTCTGATTCTCAGGATTTCCAGGAATTGTTTTTTGCCCTTGGCTAGTGAAAAAATGCTTTGACTCACCCTCCCCATTACTTAAGTAAAGTTTAGTGTGACGTCTAAAGCTATGAAACACGCCCCAGTGGAGCCATGTGGTCGTTCTGTAAGGACCCTGACAACGTTCTCCATGGTACCCCTTCTGAAATTGCCATCCTTGAGCCAATAACCTACGTGAAGATGAAGACTGCCATGGATGACGAAGCTTTATAGATAAAATGTGACAAAGTCATTGGATTTAGCTACCTAAAGAAGAAATGGGAGAAGGTTGGTATGTTCTGCTGATATGGTGCTTAGCGAGGTGACTCCCAGGAAACACGGGTGTTCAAGAGACTGTGCTACAATATATTTCACTACTAGAGAAGAACAACTTAAGTACAGTGAAATCATACTTTGTTCATCTCAGTGTCCCTACTGTCTAGAATAATACCTATATTATAGTGAGTGTTCCAAGAATATGTAGAGAAAAGAGAAAATCTGACTGGCTGTAGTGGCTCACACCTGTAATCCCAACACTTTGGGAGGCCAAGGCGGGCGGATCACCTGAGGTCAGGAGATCGAGATCAGCCTGGCCAACATGGTGAAACCCCGTCTTTACTAAAAATAGAAAAATTAGTGGTAGGCGCCTGTAATCCCAGCTACTCGGGAGTCTGAGGCAGGAGAACACTTGAACCTGGGAGGTGGAGGTTGCAGTGAGCCTCGATCGTGCCACTGCACTCCAGCCTGGGCGACAGAGTGAGACTCTGTCTCAAAAAAAATAGTAAAATCTCAAGTTGCATAAAACTGATAAATTTGTGTTACTGCAGTAGTATTCTTAGGCACACAGTGATTTCATGTTATATATGCAAAGTAGTTAGGCAACTGCTTTCTTTGTTACAGACATTTCAAGCTCTACTTCGTACAGTAAAAACAAAAGTAGGCTACAATCTGTGCCATGTTGATGTACAATTTCTGAAATTATTTTACAAGACTTTGATAATAAAACCCTTAAAAAAAAAGAAAAAAAAGGAAGTGAATAGAAAAGCTGAGAAAAGAAAGGAAGAGAAGAACTCAGCACAAGCCATCACATGTTCTTTGTAGTAATCCATCCTTTCCTAAACCAGAAGACCTTGACATTGCTAGACTTGACCAAAAGATATTCTTTTTTTGGTCTGTCTTCTTATCAAAGACATCCATCAGCTCCTCTACAGACCATCCGTCCTCCATCAAAACGATGAGAAAAACCTTGATCTGTCTGATTCAGAAACCACATGTGTTTCTCACATTGCCTACTTGAGAGGGTGCTCTTCTAGGGATGACTAATCTTCTGGGTGATCTTTTGCCAAAATACTACTCTGGTTCCCAGTTTCCTGTGTCAAGTTACAAACAATTTGTCATTCCTGCAGTCACACTTTTCAGACCTGTCAGTTCTGCTAAAGAGTCATTTTATCAGTACGGTTTTCCACTCCCTAAGCAATGTTTGGATTTTCTACTTCCATGCAAGCGATTTTTCACATCTTAAGCTTTCTCACAAGTTTCAACTCAAAAACAATCCTAATTCTGCTTTAATTCTTCTTTCATTGAAAATGTCTCTGTAGTCAGAGGATTAATGTCCAAACTTCTGCTATTACATCTTTTCTCTGTTTTTACAGAAAAGGTCTTCCAGCAGAATCAATTATGCTTTATTTAAACTTTGACAACAAATTTCTTTTTGAATTATATGTAAAAAGGGTAATGAAACTGCTGCTTGTGTTGTTGACTATGTCCGTGGTGTGATAAATAGAGTTCCCTACTTTTTCTGCACTGTACCCCAGTGCCAAAGAGATTAGAAAGAATAGGAAATAGGAAAGGACACTAAACCTAGAGAAGTGATTAGATTGATCTCTGACATTTCCTCTTCACATACACACACACACACACAGACACACACACAGATACACACAAACACACACAGACACACACTTCACTGCATCTTTTAGATAAATTGATCAGTTTATTTGAATCATAAATTCCTTTTCCATGGAGATTATATTGTATGTCCTATTTTTCCTATGAGATAGATTAAAAACTAAAACAACTAAAAATACTCTGACCTCTCTTGTTGAACTAAAATTTTATGTAAATGAGTTAGTAAACTGAATTTCTGCTTTATAAATAATTAAAAGTCATACTACAGTGGGTGTTTTCTCTTTAATATAATTGCTAATTCTTTTAAGTAACCTATTTTCTAATTATTGAAATTCTTTAAATTCAGATACACTTGGACCAGCATTCCAAACTTGTTTATAAGTGACAAACATATTAGTGGGATATTGCCATTAACTCTTCTAAATGCAAATTGCAGCTGTCAAATTCTTCTCTAGACTATAAACAAACATTCCTGTGGGTGCTTTGCCACCCTACAAATGCAACTCCTTGTAAGGAATAGAGTTGCATGAGATAATACACACACAGATGACATACAACTGTACTTAAAAATACATATATATATTCCTGTAAGAGCAAGATGATGGCCACTTGGAGGCTTCCAACAGAACAACTGGTACAGAAACTACTTTGGCCTTAAAATCATCTGTGCATTCAAGTAATAATAATAAAAATAATGATAAAAATAATAAAATAATAATGTTTGCCAAAGTTTGCAGGGAAGCAAAGGAAATGGTAGCATGCTTGAATGGAAAACATCATTTAGCTAGTACTGAGAAGACCTGTGGCATTCTTAGCTACAGCATTATTCAATGTGAATCCATTTCAAATCTCAGGCTTCAATCTCCTCATCCAGAATATTGGTGGGGAATTGAAGAGGTTACAAACAAATCTAACTTTAGAAAACCTTAAAGTTGAATTTTTTAAAAAGATAATTAAAATGTCAACAGGACTTTCTAATTAATCAGTTTATTTGAGTGAAATTAGTAACTTTGAATCACACAAATTACTTTTATAATCTTTCTTTTAAAGAAAAAAGTATATAAGCTTCCAAGTTGGAAAAAAATAAAGCATTCCAAAGGGCTAAATTCATGGGTAACTTCTGAATTCATGAAATTGTGTTCAATTTCCAATGTAAAATGAGTGTGACCAAAAAGGACTGATATATTTAGTCTACCTGCCAATTAAATTCAAGCACAATATAGATAATATTCTAAATCAGAAAATTCTACAAGATTATCTCTAGAAATACCGAGAAGTTATCTAAGGGCCTTATACAATGATGCAGTGCATTTAAAATCTTATAGCCTATTATAAAGAGTAGTAATTACTAATTGGTAGAGTGTGTATATTATTTGATGAATCAGCTCAAGATTCCAAAAAGATATTTCAGCTCTAAATAATAAGATGAAGAAAGAAACAAATATTTACTAAAACTAATTACCTGTCACCTACATATTAGTCATTATCTCATCTAACCTTCATGGTCATCCTAGGCTTATATTTATTTTAATGGTAAGAACATTGAGGATTAGAGTTATGACATCATTTGTTCTAGGGCTCACAATCTGTGGGTAAATGCTGGAAATTGTATTCTAGGCGACAGCTCCATCTGGCATAAATTATCAAATTTGTTTTGATATTAGAATGGTCTACACTACACTTTCTAAAGGTAAGAAAACACAGCTTGACCATCTTTATATGTTCATCATTGTCTCAGCCATTTGTGATTTCAAAGGGGTGAAGCTTTTCCAGATCTTTTTAATCTCCTGGGAATGGGACTCTGATGTTGGCAATGCATTCGATTCCTCACCATCATAAACTTCAGACTCTGCAATTTTCTGTAGCTTTTATCTTCATCCAATTTTTCAAGCAGATGCCAGTTGCATAAGCAGTATCTACAGCCATTGCTCAGCAAATTCTTCCTCAATTTTACAGCATCAACTTCTTTCTATGTTTCTTACTTATGGTCAAGTTTGTAGGAACCATAATGTTGAATTTAGTCCAAAAGAATGCTCATCCACCCCCTTGTATTTCCGTGCCTGAAGAAAACTTGCAGCACTGATATACTGCCTATATGTTGGAGTTTCTTCTGGCAGGAAGGATAAAGATAACTTTATTGGAAATATAAAGCTTCATTGAGCTCCTTCCCTCAGAGAGACTCACAATAGCCTTTCCCTGAGACAACTGGATGCACTCCACTTATAATCCTTCTTCAACAATGTTATAAAAAGAGGTTTAACAAAGAGAAGGAGTGTCAACAACTATTAGACCTATTTATTGTTGTTGGAGGCTAATAGGCCTAGTCCCTTGAGATATCTAATGGATCTTTAGCAGGCAGCATAAAACATCAGGAATATGTCTATAAGGAATAAACAAATTAATGGTGAGATTCTATTGTATCCCATTGTTCCTATAAACTACCAATCATCTCCCATAATATGTGTAAATACATTCTTGAATCTACTCTTGGAATTAACAGCTGAACCCAATCTCATCATACTGATATACCAGATCTCATTATGCTAATAGCCCAGCATTAGTGTTTATTCTTATTCTTTCAATTCTGTTATTTCCTTAAATTTTGGCCCTTATTTTTATTCTATCACCAGGCTTATGACCCCTTGACTATATTGACAAAACTGTTTCTTCCTACAGATTTATTCTTATGGCTACCCTCCCAGAAAGAGTGTGTGTGTGTGTGTGTGTGTGTGTGTGTGTGTGAGATTCAATGGTGGCAGGTTTAAAAATTATAAAAATTGTTTACCCAGAGCTTGTGACAAATTAGAAAACAATGACTCTATATAAAGGGAATACCTGGGATTTGATATCAGGCAATCATAGACTTGAGTTGGGTTTAGAAAACATTTTCTATAAATGGCTAGATAGTAAATATTATAGGCTTTGTGCACCACATGATATCTGTTACAACTATTCAACTCTGCTATTGTGCTATGAATGTGGGCATACATAATGCATATGTAAACGGTCATGGTTATGTTCCAATACAACTTAATTTACAAAAACATGAAGTGAGTCAGATTTGGCCTTTTGGAAGTAGTTTACAGAACCTTTTCTTATAGGAATTGGGGTTCAGGGTTGTATGACATCCTGTTTCAAGAAAAAACTGGGTCACTAGATCTGTCCTAGGGCAAACATGTTTAAAGTCCCAGAAGACAAGTAGTCATTTTCCAGTCAACAAAAAGGAGAGTGTGATGCCAATCTATGCAAAATAACAAGTTTATGTGAGTTTGGAATATCTGGACAGTGCAAGTAATTTGATTTAGCTGTAGAACAGAATTTGTGTGGGTAACGTTAAGAAGACCAGATGGGGTTTGATGTAGCCAATAAATGACATTCTCTTGTGTTCCTCTTGAAATAGACACCATTAGGTTAGATAACAAATACATTAAAATGGATCACTACATATTAGTTTTATTTTCAATAAAGGCTGGAGTACAAGACAGCTTATGAGTACAATAAGCACTGGGCATTTCAATATTTATTCAACTTTTATCACCAAAACACTACAACACACACACACACACACACACACTTAATAGGAACTTTGAAACGTTTGAAATGTAAAGAAAAAAAAAAAAAAAACCAGAGTCTCTGTCTCCCCGTTGTCAGGGCTGGGGGTGTGGTAGAGGAAATAGTATAATTGTCAACCAAATTCCTTGCCGTGGAGATTTGAGATTGATTTTCTCCACCAAATACAGAAAGGTGAACCAGTGACTGTACCTACCAACAGAGTAACTCCCTATGTCCACAGAGAGGAAAAACAAGGGGAGCAAGAGGATAGAAATGTGTAGGGGGGGAAATATTTCTTCCATACTGGAGAAGATAAACTAAATATCCCCTACCACCTACAGCATGCAGATGTTAAATATGAAATCCCTGGGGAAGTATATTGAATAATCTATTCCTTGCTACATCCGATATAAAAAAAATCCTAAAGTAGATACATTATGTTAAAATGATTTATATTGTTAATTTCTTATAGCAAAAATTTTGTGACTTTGTGTTAAATCTATTAACACAATCCCTGTTACTAATAGCTGTCCAAATGGTTTGATGATGAGAAAATGCCATCCAAAAACTCCAACCCATCTGAAACGATTTAAAAGCAAGCAAAATCATCATAAAAGATCTAAGAGTTACTATTCTCTTAGACATGCATTTAAAGTCCCTAAGGGAACCTTTTAATTTAATGTTTCACATTAAAAACTAGCCTTGAATTGTGCATTTGCCTTTGAGCACTGCAAATAAATAAAAAGTGTGCCATACATCTTAGTCAAGTATTCTCCATTAACAAATGGATTCAAGTACCTCAGCCTCGTTGTTTGTCCCCTGGATTTCAGAAGAATTTGTTACATTTACTCTCAGTTGCCCCTGATTGAAATTCTAGAGCACTACCATTAAACATATATCATAAAAGATTTTTTTTTACTAGATCAAAATTCCCTTTTTCCCTTCAACAAAATAAGGTGATGAAATTCCTTAAAACTGCTAAGCTTTCCAAATCCAAACCTTCACATCACTGGTTTTAAAAATATTCAGGAACTCTAACAGCTGTGTGTGACTGAAATGCAACAGACAAATCACAGCTCTGGCATTTTGCAGTAGGCAAAAAAGGTGCTTATTATAAAAGGATGCTCTGTCTGTCCTATAGGAAATGTGAGTATAAGTATACTAGCACCTATTTTTTGTTCATTTATTCATTTTTCAAACAATTTTTAATGTCTAAAAAGTAACAGAAGATAATCACCTAGATGGAAATACAGACATGAAAACAAACAAAAACATAATACAAAATGCTAAGCATCAAAATATTATCTAAACAACATTGATTTCTTTCCTTTTTTTTTTTTTTTGAGACGGAGTCTCGCTCTGTCGCCCAGGCTGGAGTGCAGTGGCGCAATGCGGCTCACTGCAAGCTCCACGTCCTGGGTTCACGCCATTCTCCTGCCTCAGCCTCTCGGAGTAGCTGGGACTACAGGCACCTGCCACCACGCCCGGCTAATGTCAACAGCCATAATTGTGTTACCTATTTGTTCTAATGGAAGCTACGATCTCTGACATGAATGCCTAGCATTGCAATTATCTATTCAATTTCCTTTTCCAGATAAAGAAAGCCTCCATGAAGGGCCAGGTCTGTGTACGACTGTCTCCAAGCCCACTCCCTTTATAAAAAAAAAAAAAAAAAGGGTTCGAAAATATTTATTGGATTGACAATTTAATATATTTTCATTGATAGTTTGGATTTTCTTTTATTGAATATAAGATACTCTTCTTAGAGATAATCTACCTTGAGATTATTTCATCAGTTTTCACTCTTTTAGTCAATAATGACAAAAAAATAAATATACTTATACCCATAGCAATACCAACTGATATGGTTTGGCTGTGCCCCACCCAAATCTCATCTTGAATTGTAGCTCTCACAATTCCCATGTGTTGTGGGAGGGACTGGTGGGAGGTAATTGAATCATGGGGGTGGGGCTTTTCCTTGCTGTTCTAGTGATAGGGAATAAGCCTCATGAGATCTGATGGTTTTATAAAGGGGAGTTTCCCTGCACAAGCTCTCTTCTCTTGTCTGCTGCCATGTGAGACATGCTGTTCACCTTCTTCCCTAATTGTAAAGTCTCCCCGGCCACGTGGAACTGTGAGCCAATTAAACCTCTTTTTCCTTATAAATTACCCAGTCTCCGGTATGTATTTATCAGCAGTGTGAAAACGGAGTAATACACCAACAAATTCAACCAAATAAGCTTAAGCAAAAAGAAAAATTTTCTTTAGCTCAGGTGGCAGACAGATCCAGGTTGAGGATGTGACTGGATACAAGGGTTCTGGTAACATCAACAGATCCAGTTTATATCTCCCATTTGCAATTTTTAGGTTGACTCTATTCTCCTTGTATTGTGAAAAAAGCTGGCAAAAGAAACTTCAATTCTACATTGTCAAAATTGGAAATCTAGTGCAGAAAGACACTTTTTAAGAAGTACCAGCAAATCTGATCGTATGTTTATGTGTCATGGATTTAACCCTGAAACAATCACTGCAGTGGCAGAATGGTATTATGCTTATTTAGGATCAATTCCTAAACAAAAATTGAAGGCTATTGCTATATAACTAGGGAAATGAATGCTGCTGAAGTACCAGCATAATATCCCTTGTAGAATAGAAAAATAACATCTTTAAACCACATATATTGTCAAGCACTAAGTTTCTTTGTAATTGTCATAATTCTTGCATCTTTCTGCAGTTGCGGGTGTTTTTCACTAATGATGTTTTACTGCCAAATACACCATATGTTGGTATTCTCTAACAACCACTCTTAAGAAAAGGAGAGCTAAGGGGGCAGCAAGAGCCATTTAAACCCACTTACACTGAAACTGGATTCTTTACTGTCACACAGCTGACACTGACATATGTGCTAGAATTCCTTTCTGAAATGATGAAATTGTTTTGACAAGTCTTAAAGCTGGAGTAATTTTTACAACTCCAATGGCTATTATTCCGAGAATCCACTATGATTTGCAGCTATCTATACCTCTCTTGATACAAAAAATTCATAGAAAAGGAAAAACATAAAACTCCTTTCATTCTATTGTATTTACCTCAAGCTTTATGTACTTAAACTCTTTATTAACTCTAATCTTAAAATATATTCTAAGCTTCAATAATTCTTTGATCTTTAATATAACCAGCTTATTTTTATCATATTGTGGTAAGAACACTTAACATGAGATCTACACTCTTAGCAAGTTTTTGAGTGAACAATACTTTGTTTTTGACTATAAATAGGTCCAATATTGTGCAAAAGATCTCCAAATCATATTAATCTTTCTTGACTGAAACTTTAAGACCATTGATTAATAATTTCCTATTTCTCCCTATCTCAGGCCCTTGGTAACAACTATCACACTCTGATTTTATAAACTTAACCATTTTAGATGCCTTATATAAGTAGAAGTATGCAATATTTGTCTTGATGTGACTGGCTTATTTCACATATATAATGTCCTAAAAGTTCATTTAAGTTCATATTTGAAATGGTTTTTTTCCTTTTTAATGCTGAATAGTATTCAATTTTACCATATTTTCTTTTTTTAATTATTTTAATTTTATTTTAAGTTCCGGGATACATGTGCAGAACAGTCAGGTTTGTTACATAGGAATACGTGTACCATGGTGGTTTACTGCACCTATGGACCTGTCCTCTAAGTCTCCTTCCCTCAACTCCCACCCTGCAACAGGACACAATGTGTGATGTTCCCCTCCCTGTGTCCATGTGTTCTCATTGTTCAACTCCCACTTATGAGTGAGAATATGCGGTGTCTGGTTTTCTGTTCCTGTGCTGGTTTGCTGAGGATGATGGCTTCCAACTTCATCCATATCCCTGCAAAGGACATGATCTTGTTACTTTTTATGGCTGTGTGGTATTCCATGGTATATATGTACCATATTTTCTTTATCCAGTCTATCATTGATGGGCATTTGGGTTGGTTCCAAATCTTTGCTATTGTAAATAGTGCTGCAATAAGCATACATGTGCTTGTGTTTTTATAGTAGAACAATCTATATTCCTTTGGGTATACACCCAGTAGTGGGATTGCTGGGTAAAATGGTACTTCTGGTTCTAAGCCCTTGAGGAATCACCATACTGTCTTCCACAATGGTTGAACTAATTTACATTCCCACCAACAGTGTAAAAGCATTCTTTTTCTCCACAGACTTGCCAGTATCTATTGTTTCTTTTTTAATAGTTGCCATTCTGACTGGCATGAGATGGTATCTCATTGTGGTTTTGATTTGCATTTCCCTAATGATCAGTGATGTTGAGCTTTTTTTATATGTTTGTTGGCCACATAAATTTCATCTTTTGAGAAGTGTCTGTTTATATCCTTTGTCCACTTTTTGATGGGGTTGTTTGTTTATTTCTTGTAAATTTGTTTAAGTTCCTGGTACATTCTGGATATTAGATCTTTGTCAGATGAGCAGATTGCAAAAATTTTCTCCCACTCTGTAGGTTGCCTGTTTACTCTGATGACAGTTTATTTTGCTGTGCAGAAGATCTTTAGTTTAATTAGATCCCATTTATTAATTTTAGCTTCTGTGGAAATTGCATTTTTTTTTTTTTTTTTTTTTGTCATGAAGTCTTGACTGTGTCCTGAATAGTATTGCCTAGGTTTTCTTCTAGGGTTTTTATGGTTTTGGGTTTTACATTTAAGTCTTTAATCCACCTTGAGTTTTTTCTGTTTAAGGTGTAAGTAAGCAAGGGGTCCAGTTTCAGTTTTCTGCATATGGCTGGCCAGTTTTTCCAGCACCATTTATTGAATAGGAGATCCCCTTTCTTTGCCTTTTCATCTATCAATGAACATCTAGGTTGTTTCCACATCTTTATTTTGGCCAGTATTGCAATGAACATAGGAATGCTATTATCTCTTGGAGAATTTGATTCTCATTCTTTTGGATAAATAACCAGAGGTGAGATTGCTGGATTATATGGTGGTTCTCTTTTTGCTTTTTTGAAGAACTTCCATACTGTTTTCTATAGCAGCTGCATCATTTTGCATTCCCACCAACAATGTGCAAGGGTTCCAGTTTCTATACATTCTTGCCAACACGTGTGTGTGTGTGTGTGTGTGTGTATGTGCGTGTGTTTTAATACCCATCTTGACAGGTGTTAGTTAATATCTGGTAGTTTGCTATGCAAACAGAAGATTAGTGACCTTGTGAATTTTTTATATACCTGATGGACATTTGTATGTCTTCTTGGGAGTGATGGCTATTCAAGTTCTTAGCCCATTTTTTTTTAAAACTGGGTTATACGTTTTTCATTATTGAGTTTTAAGAGTTCTCTATGTATTTTGTATATTAACCCCTTATCAGATGTATGAATAGAAAATATTTTCTCCCATACTGTGGTTTATCTTTTTACTCTGTTGATAGTTTCTTTTGCTATGTAGACAATTTTTAGCTTGATGTATTCCCATGTTTGTTTATGTTGCTTGTTTTTGGTGTCATCTATGAAATCATTGCCAAGACCAATGTCATGAAAGATTTCCCCTGTGTTTTCTTCTATTAGTTTTATAATTTCATGTCTTATGATTAAGTAATTAATCCATTTTGAGTTGGTTTTTGCATATTGTGTAAGATAAAAGTACAATTTCATTACTTTGCAGTAATACCCAGTTTTTCCAATGCTATTTCTTGAAGTAACTACACTTTCCTTATGTGTATTCTTTGCCTCTTCATTAAAAATTAGTTGACTGTGTTCATAAATTTATTTCCAAGAACTCTATTTTATTCCAATGATCTATATATCTGTGTTTATGCCAGTATCATACTGTTTTGATTATTTTAGTTTTATAATTTTTTTAATAAAAAGAAAAGTGTGCCATCTTCAGCTTTGTTCTTCTATATCAAGGTTGATTTGGCTATTTATGGTCATGTGGATTTTGAGTGTTATTTCTGTTTTTTGAAAAATATAATGGAATCTGATAGGGATTAAATTGAATCTGTGCATCTTTTGAGTAGTATGGACATATTAATAATACTGTCTTAGAATTCATGAACATAAGATGTCTTTTCATTTCCTTGCATCTTGTTTAATTTGTTTTATCAGTGTTTTGTAGTTTTTATTACTTAAGTCTTTCATCTCTTTAATCAAGTTTTTTTTTCTAAGTACTTTTCTTCGTTTTGGTGCTATTTTAAATAGGAATGTTTTCCTAATTTCCTTTTAAGATTGTTGGTTAGTTTATAAAATTCCAACTGATTTTGCATCTAGAATTTATATTATGAAATTTTACCAAATATTTTTATTAGTTCTAACCTTTTTTTCTTTTCTTTTTTTTTTTGTTTAGCATTTTCTTTATATGAAGTTATATTGTCTGCAAACAAGGACAATTTTACTTCTTCATTTCTTATTTGGATGCCTTTTATTTCTTTTTCTAGACTGCTTTGGCTAGGACTTACAGTACTTTGGTGAATGCAAATGGCAACAGTGGGCATCTTTGTCTCATGCCTAATCATAGACGGAAAACTGACTTTTTCCACAATTAAGTATGGTGTTAGCTGTGGGCTTTTTATATATGGCCTTTATTACTACACTGAGGTAAGTTTCTTTAATTCTAAGGTTTTAGAGTGTTTGTATCATGGATGATTGCAATATTCTTTCAAATGCTATTTCTACATCTACTGAGACAATGGTATAATTTTTATTCTTTATGTTAATGTGGTATATCACATTAATTGATTTTTCATATACTGAACCATCCTTGCATACCAGGAACAAATCCCACTCAGTCATGGTGTATAATCATTTTAATATGCTGCTGAATTCAGTCTTGCTAGTATTTTCTTGATAATTTCTGCATCAATATTAATTATGGATATTGATCTACAGTTTTATGTTTTTCTGGAGTCTTGTCTTCCTATGATATCAGGATATACTGGCCTCATAGAATGTTTTTGGAAGTATTACTTCCTCTTCAATTTTTGGAAGAGTTTGAGAAGGATTGAAATTTGTTCTTTAATTATTGATGTAGTGCATCAGTGATGCCATCTGGTCCTGGACTTCTATTTGCTGGGAGGTTTTGATTACTGTTTCAATCTCCTTGGTTGCTATTAGGCTGTTCAAACTTTCTGCTTCTTCTTGATTTATTCTTAGTAAGTTGTATCTATTTTTGTAGGTTATACAGTTTGTTGGTATATAATTATTTATAATAACCTCTTATAATCCTTTTTATTCCTTTGGCATCAATTGTAATGTCTTTTCATTTATTTCTGATTTTATTCATTTTAGTATTCTATCTTTCTTATTTATTTAGTCTAGTTAAGGGTTTGCCAATTTTATCATTCCTAAAAACCAATTATTATTGCTTCTTGGTCTTTTGGCTAAGATTAAATGTAAAAATCAGCTCAGCTTCATTATTTTGTTTTTCAATGTTGGAAAATATTTTGTTGCTTTTGGCTTAAATGTTTGTTATTTACTTGCTTCTGCGACCCTTGGGCTTATTTTGTTCTTGCTTTGCAGCCCTTGAATTATAAAGTCAGGTTATTTGTGATATTTCTTGTTTATTTTAGATAATTGATTAGCCTTTACATTTTGAAATAACTTTAGAATTACAGGAGTTACAAAAATGGTACAAAGAATTCCTGTATAAACTTCAGATTCCTTAAATGTTAACATTTTGCCACATTTACTTTAGTCTGTTTTTTTCTGAAATATTTGACAGTATGTTGTAGATGCAATGCACTTTTGCTCTGGAATAAGTCTGTGTATATTTTCCCAAAAACATAACTGCAGTACAAAAATCAAGAAATTAATATTAATACAGTGCTACAAACCTTATTGAATTTTTTCCAATTTTCCCACTATTGTGCTTTCTACTTTTTTAATGTAGGCTTTTGTCACTATGAACTTCACTCTTCATACTGCTTTTTCTGCATCCCATGTTTTGTTATGCTGTGTTGTTATTTTTGTTTGCTTCAAAGTATTTTCTAATTTCCTTTTTTATTTATTCATTGATCCAATGGTTATTCAACACTGCATTACTTTTCACTTATTTATGAATTTTCCACTTTTTCCTTTGTTGTTGATTTATTGATTAATTTCATTGTGGTTGGAAAAGATACTTGGTGTGATTTCAATCTTCTTAAATTTTAGACTTTTTTATGGCTTAACATGTCATCTATACTGGGAAATGTCTCATGTTTTCTTAAGAAGACTATGTATTCTGCTGTTGTTGAGTAGAGTGTTTTGTGTATGTTTGTTAGATCCATTGCTTTAAAAATCCAGCTTAAAATAGTAAATTTGGCATGCATGGATCTAAATAATCTGCAGTATACTTTTCTCTGCAGCATAATTTCAAATCATTCTACTATATATCATTATATCCCAGTCATCCTTGTCTTCCCTTTATTTTCAAACAGTCTAAGCTTATTTCTACTTCTTTCTGGGGGCATTTTATGTTCCATTCCTATAGCTTAGATGACTCCTTGCCATCATTTAGAATTAAATTGTAATGTGCTTACATTGGGACACCTTTCTTAGTGTTTCATAATATCATTGCACCCTGAACTTTTCTTCTGTAGCCCTTGTACAACTGTAATGACATTATGCTTTTATGCTCTGTTTCCACTTGAACACTTTGCCGCTTAGAAATTTCTTCTAAACCATCTCTCTCAAGTTCAAAGTTCTGCAGATCTCTAGGGCAGGGGCAAAATGCCACCAGTCTCTTTGCATAGCAAGAGTGACCTTTACTTCAGTTTCCAACGAGTTCCTTATCTCCATCTGAGACCACCTCAGCTTGGACTTCATTGTGCCTAACACTATTAGCATTTTGGTCAAGGCCATTCAACAAGTCTCTAGGAAGTTCCAACCTTTCCCAATCTTCCTGTCTTCTTCTGAGCCCACCAAACTGTTTCAACCTTTGCATGTTACCGAGTTCCAAAGTCACCTCCACATTTTTGAGTATCTTTATAGCAGCATCCCACTCCCCAGTACCGATATATTGTATTAGTCCATTCTCATGCTGCTAATAAAGACATACTCAAGACTGGGTAATTTATAAAGAAAAGAAGCTTAACTGACTTACAGTTCTACATGGCTGGAGAAGCCTCAGGAAACTTACAATCATGCTGAAAGGCACCTCTTCACAGGGCAGCAGGAGAGAGAATGAGTGCCCAGCAAAGGGGGAAGCCACTTATAAAACAATCAGATGTTGTGAGAACTAAGTCACTATCATGAGAACAGGATGGGTGAATCCACCCCTGTGAATCAATTATCTTCACCTGGTCCCTCCCATGACACATGGGGATTATTGGAATTACAATTTGAGATGAAATTCGGGTGTGGACACAGCCAAACCATATCATTCAGCATCCTTAAATAAAAGAAATTCCAACCAAGAATTTAATATCCAGCCAAACTAAGCTTCATAAGTGAAGGAGAAAATCCTTTTCAGACAAGCACATTCCCAAACTCCTGGCCTAGAGTGATCCTCCCACCTCAGCCTCCCAAAGTGCTGGGATTACAGGTATCAGCCACCATGCCCAGCCCAGACAAATAAATTCTGAGGGAATTTGTTGCCACCAGACTTGCCTCACATGAGGTTCTTTACAGAGTGCTAGCCACAGAAATGAAAGACCAGTACCAGCCACCACAAAAATACTCTTAAGTGCATAGCCCACTGACACTATAAAGTGTCAATAAAGATACAATAAAGTCTACATAGTAGCCAGTTAACAACACAATGATAGGATCAAATACTCACATATCAATATTAACCTTGAACACAAATTAGCTAAATGCCCCATTTAAAAGGCACAGAGTGGCAAGTTTGATAAAGAAGCAATACTCAATGGTATGCTGTCTTTAAGAGACCCATCTCACAAGCAATGACACTCACAGGCTCAAAGTAAAAGGTTGGAGAAAGATCCGTTGAGCAAAGAGAAAACAAACAATGAAACAAAAAAACAGGTGTTGCTATTCTTATTTCAGACAAAACAGACTTTAACAAAAATCAACAACAACAAGAAAAAGAAAATAAAAGAAAGACATTACATAATGATAAAAACAACTTGCTTCTGACTGATGTTAAATTAAGACAGAAAAAAAAATTCGTCGAAAACTAATGAAAACCAACAGACAAGATTCAAGAATCCCTGGGACACTGCTAATGCAGTGTTAAGAAGAAAGTTTACAGTACTAAATGCCTGCATCAAAAAGTTAAAAAGATTTCAAATTAACAACTTAATATTATAACTAGAGGAACTAGAAAAACAAGAGCAAACAAACCCCAGTGCAAGCAGTAGAGAAGAAATAACCAAAATCAGAGCTGAATTAAATAAAACTGAGATGCAAACATCCATAAAAAAGATTAACAAAACCAAAAGTTGCTTCTTTCAAAGAATAAATAAGATTGATAGACCACTAGCTATACTAATAAAGAAAAAAATAAGATCCAAATAAAAACAATTAGAAATGACAAAGATGACATAACCACTGACCTCACAGAAATACAAAAAACCCTCAAAGACTATTATGAACATCTGTATGCACAAACACTAGAAAACCTAGAAGAAATAGATAAAATCCTGGAAACATACAACCTCCCAAGATGGAACCAGAAAGAAATCAAATATCTAAACAGGCCAGTTATGAGTTTTGAAATTGAATCAGTATAATAATAAAACAAAACTACCAACCAGAAAAAGCCCTGTACTAGATGGATTCATACACAAATTCTACCAGATATTTAAAGAGCTGGTACCAATCTTACCACAACTATTCCAAAAATTTGAGGAGGAGAGCCTCCTCCCTAACTCATTCTATGAGACCAGTATTATACTGATACCAAACCTGGGCAGAGACAAAACTAAAAAAGAAAGCTTCAGGCAAATATCTCCAAGGAACACAAATGCAAAAATCCTCAGCAAAATACTAGCAAATCAAATCCAAGATCACATTGAAAAGCTAATCCACCACAATCAAATAGTCTTACTTCCTGGTACACAAGGTTGATTCAACATATACAAATCAATAAATGTGACTTATCACATTAACAAAACTAAAAACAAAAACCACATGATTATCTCAATGGATACAGAAAAGGCTTTAGATAAAATTCAACCTCTCTTCATGTTAAAAGCCATCAACAAACTGAGCATCAAAGGAACATAGGTCAAAATAATATGAGCCATCTATGACAAACCCAAGTCAACATCATACTCAGTGGACCAAAGCTGGAAGCATTCCTCTTGAGAACCAGAACAAGACAACAATTCTGGACATAGGCCTTGGCAAAGATGTCATGATGAAGACTCCAAAAGCAATTGCAACGGAAACAGCATTTGACAAGTGGGACCCAATTAAACTAAAAAGCTTCTACCCAGCAAAAGAAACAATCAACAGAGTATAAAGATAGCTTACATAATAAGAGAAAATATTTGCAAACTGTGCATCTGACAAAGATCTAATATCCAGAATCTATAAGGAACTTGAGCAAATCAGCAAACAAAAACAATTCAATTAATAAATGGATAAAGGCCATGAACAACACTTGTCAAGAGAAGACATACATAAGGCCAACAAGCATACAAAAAAAATGCTAAAAATCACTAATCATTAGAGAAATGCAAACTGAAACCACACTGAGATGCCATCTCATACCAGTCAGAATGGATATTACAAAAAAATCCAAAAATAGCACCTTGGTAAGTTTTCAGGAAAAGGGAATGTTTATATACTGCTGTTGAGAATGTAAATTGGTTCAGCCACAGTGGGGAGCAGTCTGGAGATTTCTCAAAAAACTTAAAGCAGTACTACCATCTGACCCAGCAATCCCATTGCTAGGTATATACCCAAAGGAATCTAAATTGCTGTACCTTAAGGCACATGCACATGTATGTTATCACAGTAGCCAAGGCATAGAATCAAGCTGGATGCCCATGAGTGGTAGACTGGATAAAGAAACTGTGGTACATATACACCATGAAATACTGCACAACCATAACAAAGAATGAAATCATTTCCTTTGTAGCAACATACATGCAGCTGGAGGCCATTATCCTAAGGGAATCAACACAGAAATCAAATACTGCATGTTCTCACTTACAAATGGGAGCTAAACATTGAGTGCACATGGACTCAAAGAAGGGAACAACAGACACCAAGGCCCACTTGAGGGTGGAGGGTGGGAGGATGCTGAGGATCAAAAAACTACCTATTGGGTACTATGCTCATTACCTGGATAACAAAAATCATTTGTACACCAAACCTCAGCAACACACAATTTACCCATGTAGCGAACGTGTATATGTATCTCCTGAACCTAAAATAAAAGCTGGAAGCAAAAATAAATCAGTAAAAAATAAGCAGTCTCTGCCCCTACAATGGTATGTCATATGTGGTAACTAATGACCTTTTGGGGTCTACCTAGATCCACTTTATTAATCTAAGAAATTAGATGGTGAATCTATGTGATTTTATTTTTTTCTTCTTTGAAATCTCTATTTGCTGAACTTTTACTGAGTTTGATACACATTTTTTTTCCAGTGTTTAATGCTTTTGGAATGAGAATAAGTCTTTTCACAGGTGTCAAAAGCCACACAGAGGAATGAGGAATTGATACTGACAGCACACAAACAAGCTTAGTGTTATATACAGGTATCTCATTATATGATTATCTACATGACTGAGGCAAGATGAGGCATTTGAGTGGTGGTGCCCCACAGGAATGAATTTTAATTTAAACTTAATTTTTTAATTGACACATAAAATGTATTTTACCAGATTGTAACAAGCTGCAAGATTAAAATGACAATCATTTTGTGAATAGATAATTTCTAGTCACATGCCAGGCAATGTGATCGAGGAAAATAGAAATGGTCAAAGCTCTCAGAATAGACCATAGACTTCAAAGCTAACAGAAGTTGTTTTCAACAAAATATATGCCATCAAATCTTACTTTTATACTAGTTTAAAAGCTTCCACCTTATTTTAGAGATAAGTTTTTCAATTTTAAATGGTATATAATTCAACTAAGGGAAAGAATAAGATCATAGATTTACTTACAAATGAAAAACAGATGAAAATCCTGGATTCTCTTATATTTAAATGATACTATCAATTTGAGATGTTGAAGATACAAGAAACAAAAATACAAGTATCACAGAAAGATGCATATGCATACATCAGTATATAATATAACCAAAAATGAATCAGAAAAAGTTACAAATACTGAATTAAAGGTATGTAAATTTGATACTTAAGAAAAAGGTCATGAGCAATTAATGACTTAATTCATTCATGTTCAGTAGCAACAACAAAAGCTAGTGATTAACATAGTGTTCTTTAAAATTTTTTTTTCTGGAAAACTCTTTTTTACTTCATCTTGCATCTCAATAAACAAACATTTTTATGATTCTGTCCCCTCAAATATTATAAATACATATCAACCCTTGAAATTTAAACTACTTCAGCTTTACAAGGATCTCAATTTACTTACTTTTTATTGTTAAATAAAGCACACTTTTATAGTATTTAAATAATTGCCTTCCATTTTCTGTGAGAGTGTTTACATATTTTCTGGAAATATTAAAAAATTGAGAAATTTGGAATTATTCAGTATATTGTTTGGAAGTGATAATCATTAAGACTCGGGAAAATGGGTAGTACAGAGAAGGGTACTAAATAAAGATTAGTCACCCCCAAGTAAACTTTTGTCTATAAAAGTCCAACGGTAAATTATTTTAATAAAAGAATGTTACTGAACTATTGAACGATTTGGAATGGGAAATTGGGAAGTGTTTGGTAAATTTTATAGTCATTATGCTTCTCTTTCTACTCTTCTCCTGAAACATAAAGAATGTTAAAATGATTCTAAAAATATCACCCACTTGTTATTATAATTTCCTCACATTCTCTGATCTTTTGACACAATGCCCAGTGATCGCACCACGTGGCTGCCTCAAAACTTAGGTTGCTGCCCACTGTAGATCACACATTTTTATTCAACAAATTTATTAGAAATAGCTCATTCATCTTCCCATTTGGCTCTTAGTGTGGGGACCCCTCTCCAAGTTTCTCTGAGAGGAGTCTCTGTGCTCTGGTAATTAGAGGAGTAAGTGTACTAAATATATTTTTGGCAGCAAAGAACTCTGCCAGATAAATAAAGTAGTCCAGGTGTAAGAGAAGAAGGAAATAAATACTGCAGGAGGTGCTGCTGGCTTTGTTCCCCCAGCAGAATTTTAAGTGCTTTCCAAACCTTTTAAAATACCTGGATAGTGACATTCATAAGGCTTTGTAAAATTTAATTGGAGCAATTCCATTAAACTGAGAATAGTTCAGAAGAGTCATGAAAAGAAGTAAGGTTAGATAGGGAAGTGAAAGCACACTGCTGCAACTCAATTACTTGAAAAATATATTAAAGACTAATTTGATCTTATATTTCCCCACAAGTACAGCTATTTAAAAATCCATGTTAAATGTAACTACCCCAAAATGCTAAAATTGAGATTAATCTTTAAAAATGTAAAATTACACATTAATGCAATAAAGGAAATAAGAATACTAAGATTAGGTAAAATATATTATTGAATTTGAAAATGGCTTTAAATATATCCAGAGAGAAGCATCTCACCCTTCTACTCTATTCTGACATCATTGAGGCAGGATTTGGTCCTCTTCTTCATCTTTATCAATCTCTGCAATGGGCACCTATGATATTAGGGACACCCTGAACTCCCTGTTTGCTGGAAGCAGCCACTTTTCCCAGCCTTGCTGAGACCAAGTAACCCCAAACCCTGGTTCAAAAATACTGTATCAGCAAATACTCCAAGTAGAACCAACCAGATAATTTTCTGGCACTATGGTCTGAATGTATGTGTCTCCTCAAAATGTATATGTTGAAATTCTAAACTCTATGGTGATGGTGCTAGGAAGAGGGGCCCTTGGAGATGATTAGGTCAAAAGGGTGGAACCTTCATGATTAGCATTAGTACCATTATAAAAGAGCCCAGAGAGCTAACTAGCTTCTTTTACCATGTGAGGACAAAGCAAGAAGTTCTCATCTATGAAACAGTGGGCCCTATCCAGACACTGAATCAGCTGGTATGTTGATCTTGGCCACATTTCTGTCTCCAGAACTATGAGAAATAAATTTCTGTTGCTTATACCTAGTCTGTAGTATTTTGTTATGACAGCCCAAATGAAGTAAGGCACCTGGATATCTGGAATGGATAAAAATACCAACTCAGTCTAGCCACACTATTTTGAAACTGGGGAGCTATAATCTTGGGAACTTTCTTTGTCATGTCCGTGAGTAAAAGGGAAATAAATACTTCAGTAAATTTGATGATAGAAGGCACAGAGCATGCAGAAAGATTATGATAGGGAGAGAAATATGATGATTTTGTCCACAGATCCAGGTTTTCCTAAAATTAAACTGCAATGTTGCCATTAGGCTCTTGGAGAGATTTTATTACCTTTACAGGAAACTCCTTAATTATTTATTTTAAAATATTCTGGGTTTATTGTTTTGAAATCTAAATCTACTGTGGTATTGAATAAGACAGACTAGCTAGTGTATATCATTTCCCATTATTCCTTATTGCAATTCAGCCATTGTGTTCTAAATAAGTCTCTTATTAAAGAAGTTTAATTTGGGTTTCTCTTATTTTAACTCCAAAGAGAGTTAACTAGTATTTAGTGACATATAGTATATACTTATCTAATATTTGAAAAATACTGACTGATTGCATAAAACCAAGGATTGATATTCTGACACTTTGGGCCACATGTTCTGAGTTTTAAAGGAGAGAAGAGGTAAAATTTTAAGAAATAAGAATAACGAGAAGAGTACTTCAAATGAAAGGATTCCATCAGTCTAAGTAAGAAACAGAAAGACATCAGGCATGGGGGAAAAAAGGCAATTTAGATGAAGGGCGATATTAAGATAAAAACATGATAGAATACAGGAATACATAAGTGTTTGGGGTTTAGGTTTAGGAGGGAAGGGAAAGCATGGGATGTTTTATGGGTTTGGGAGTGAAGGAATCACATCTGTATTTTAGGACTGTTTGGGATTCTACATTTAATATGGGAACAGGAACAGAGAGTAAAGATGCCAATACTAATTAAGATGCCAATACTAGTTGAATAGCTTAGTTATAAACTGCCCAAGTTTTGAGCTAGCAATGGAAAATTAGATGAATAAGTTTATTTAAGCAAAGCAGAGAGATGTGGTGACTGGAAGTGGAGAGAAACGGAGAGCAGACTCATAGAGGACTCCGGAGTCTTTTTTAATTGTTTTTTTCCTCCAGGACTTTTTCATCCTGCATAGTTTCGTAACTGAAACTGTACACTTTGAACAACATCTCTCCATTCCCACAACCGCAGCCCCAGAAACCAGCATTGTACTCTCTACTGTTGTAACTTTGACATTATGAGATTCCACATATAAGTGATATCATGCATATTTGTCTTTCTGTGCCTGGCTTATTGCATGTAGCATAATGTCTTCCAGGTTCATTCATGTTATTGCAAATGACAGGATTTCCTTCATTTTTAAGGCAGAATTATATTTATGTATATGTTTGTACGTGTGTTTGTGTGTTATGTTTTCTTTATTCTCACATCTATTGACATTTATGTTGAATCAATATCTTGACTATTGTGAATAATCATACAATGACCATGTGGGTGCAGGTATCTCTTTGATGTACTGGTTTCATTTCCTTGGATGTATACCAAGAAGTGAGATTGTTGAATCTTATGGTAGTTCCTTGCTTTCTTTTCTTTTCTTTTTTTTCTTTTTCTTTTTTTTTTTTTTTTTTTTTTTT